>NC_072009.2:35032500-35365000 GCF_028885655.2 Pongo abelii | reverse complement strand
ACTAGAAATACCATTTGATCGAACCATCACATTACTGGGTATGTACCCAAAGGATTATAAATCATGCTGCTATAAAGACACATTCACACGTATGTTTATTGTGTCACTATTCACAATAGGAAAGACTTGGAACCAACACAAATGTCCAACAATGATAGACTAGATTAAGAAAATGTGGCACATATACACCATGGAATACTATGCAGCCATAAAAAATGATGAGTTCATGTCCTTTGTAGGGACATGGATGAAGCTGGAAACCATCATTCTCAGCAAACTATCAGAAGGACTAAAAATCAAACAGCATGTTCTCACTCATAGGTGAGAATTGAATGATGAGAACACATGGACACAAGAAGGGGAACATCACACACTGGGTCCTGTTGTTTGGTGGGATACAGGGGAGGGATAGCATTAGGAGATATACCTAAAGCTAAATGACTAGTTAATGCATGCAGCAAAGCAACAGGGCACATGTATACATATGTAACAAACCTGAACGTTGTGCACATGTACCCTAAAAGTTATACTATAATAATAATAAAAAAAGTTCAGTCTTTTGCTTATTTCTTAGTTGGGTATTATAATTATTATTATTTTGCTTCTGATTTGTATGAGTTTCTGCTATATTTTGAATACTAACCTCTTATCATATATGGTTTTCAAATATTTTATCCCATCTTAAATGTTTTCTTATTTTATGCTGTGCACAATAGTTTAATACACTACAACTTTGTGTCTAGTTTTATTGCTATATTTTTGATATCATATTTAAAAAAACATTGCCAAGTCCAGTGTCATGGAGGAGGCTTTTCATATGCTTTTTTAAAGTTTTTCTTTTAAGGATTTATGTATTAAATTTGTCTTTATTTTAAGTCAATTCTTGTGTCTGGTGTAAGAAATATGATCAAGCTTTATTATTGTGCTTGCGGGTATCCAGTTTTCCCAGCACTATGTATTGAAAACCCTACACTTTTTGTATTGCGTATTCATATTGCCCTTGTCAAAGATTAACTTTAGATGCATAGATTTACTTCTGGGCGCTGTATTCTGTTCCATTGGTTTTTGCGTTGGTTCCTATAAACATTCCATTCTATTATGTTTGCGGTAGTCTTCAAATGTAGTTTTAAATAATAAAGTATAATTTCCCCAGATTTCGTTTTATTCCTCATGATTGCTTTGGCCATTCAATATTTCTTATAGTTTAATATACATTACAGACTTTATTTTCTATTACTGTAAAAAGTGGCACAGGAATTTTGATAGGAAGTTGAATTAATCTACAGATTCCTTTGGATAATATGGCTCTTAGACAATATTCTTCTAATCCATAACATGTAATATATTTACATTTATTTGTATCTTCTTTAATTTTTTATCAATATATTTTATTTTGTATTGTAAAGATCTTTCACCACATTGGTTAAATTGATTGCTAAGAAATCTATTATTTTGTTGCTTTTGTAAATGAGATTTTTTTTTTTACTGGTTTATTGCTAGCATATAGAAACAAAACTGATATTTGTATGTTAATTGTATATTCTGCTTCTTTACTGACTGCATTGATTAGATGCACTATTTAGATATAGGTGCATTAAATGCACTATTTAAATGTACTATTTATGTTTTTTATATATAACATTATGTCATCTACAAACAGTGACGTTATTTCTTCTTTTCAGTTTGGATTTTTTAGCTTTTCTTGCTTAATTATTTGATGTATGACTTAATTATTCTATCTAGGACTTCCAGTTCTATGTTAAAATAGAACCTTTAGAATGGGCATAATATAGACTTGCATTGGTATTTGTGCATTTGAAGGAACAAACATCTCTTTTCATTTCTTGTTGTTGTTGTTTTGTTTTTGAGACAGAGTCTCGCTCTGTCACCCAGGCTGGAGTGCTGTGGCACGATCTTGGATCACTGCAACCTCCGTCTCCTGGGGTAAAGCAATCCTCTGCCTCAGCATCCCGAGTAGCTGGGATTACAGGCGCCAAACATCATGCCCAGCTAATTTTTTTATTTTTAGTAGTGACAGTGTTTCACCATCTTCATCAGGCTGGTCTTGAACTCCTGACCTCGTGATCCACCCACCTCGACCTCCCAAAGTGCTGGGATTACATGTGTGAACCACCTTGCCCAGCCACTTCTTTTCATTTTTATAAACTGGTTTTAATAGATAATGATCTTCATCTGTTGGGTCTCAATGCTGATGAGATATTTACTGGGTTTGCATTAGAAAGGCTTGTAGTTGCTCACAAGTTGGCTGCCGGATCTGAAGTGGGTTTTACCTTTAGTGGGCTTGTTACCAGGAGCACGTGTGGTTGTGAGTTCTGTCACGTTTTTGGGCAGACTGGATTGTCTTCAGGGCTTTGTTTTGTTAAGCAGACACTAGGGCAGTTTCTGCTATATGCTGGGCTTAATAGCAGATGTGTGGGTGAGTGTGGCTCCCACTGAGTACCTAGCGGGGTTTCCCCAGGTTATCTACAAACAGTGACTTTTGAACTGTTTTGTGTGAGTCACGAGTATTATGTCCCCAGCTTTTTTCTCATTCCTCGTGATTGGCTTGGCCATTCAGCCTACATTGTAGGCTTGCATTTTATATTACTATAAAAAGTGGGACAGGGATTTTGATAGGGATTTGAGTTAACTTACACATTGCTTTGGATAATATGACACCTTATTAACCAAAGGGCCTGCCTTCTCAAAATGACCCTTTTCGATCTTAGGTTTTAGCAAGGTTTCATAATGCCCTGTATCCCAAAACTCACTATATTGCCCAGACTGTTCTTGAACTCCTGGCCTGAAGCAGTCCTCCCACCTCAGGCTGCTGAATGGAGGAGATTACTGTTATGAGCCACTGTGCCTGGATCTCTCATAAAGTTACTTTGGTTGATGGTTGGCTGACTAGTTTTTATTGCTGCAGGGGAATACAAAAGTAGGGACCCCCTATTCCACCACCTTGATAATGACACCGTCTCCATACATTTCTTCCTTATTTGGTTCTCTTGTATGTTTGTGTGTTATTTTATGTTCAAATATTAAGACCAATAGGCTAGGATTTATACATTCTGTAAAAAGTAAATTAGATAGTAGATACCCTATATATATTATAATGTTCACCTATAAGATTAAGTTTTGTGCAGGCAAAAAGGGCTCATTAAAATTTTCATTCACTTTTTTCAACCTCTATCCAAACTATAATATAATTTATGCCCCAATTTTTATTTTTTCAATTACTGTTAATCATATTTCATAAAATTTATATTTTTTCTTTATTTAGAAATGTAAGAGTATTATTTGCTTTTAAAGGCTGTAATACAGCTTTTTTATTTTGTGAAATAATAGCACCAATATTATAAATATTTATAGTGTAAATACTTATTCATTAAAATCTTCCCATTAGAAAATTTTATTAATTATTGTAGTGCATTTCTGTAAAATTGTACTGCCACACACCACAGGGCAATGATTCAAAATGTCTGGGCTTCACAGATGCACAGTCACATTTGAACATTGTAGTTATTTAGAAAAATTCTTTCCTAGTGTTATATCAGTGTTCCAAACAAAATTTTATGGTTGCATATCTCTCCCATTCTAGTATTGCAATTCGGTGTTAACTGTATTTTTATTTTAGGGTAGGTTCCCTCACATTGCTTTATAGTATTTTTGGTTTCACCTAAGTATTATTTTGGATGACAATGTGCAGCAACTTTTAATGTACAGTTTACGTCAATGTGCAGTTTAATTACAATACGAATCAGACATATATTTATTCACAATTCAAGTTTAACAAACTTAATGAAAACTAAGCAAACTGACGTTACATGATAAATCCCCAATCAGCTATATTGTACTTAAGCAAATACACCAAAAAATAGTTTGTAGCTTTATTGCTGCTTTTATTCAAACTATGTTTTATATTCCCTATAACAAAAGAAATTTCTGACATTGTCCTACCAGGCTAAAGAAACAAACAAAAAGACAGTGATTATACTTTCAAGTAGCAGTTTGTTTAGAGCCCCAGATATTTCATCTGTAGACCTCTATGCTCATATTTGTTTGTTTTAATAAGGCTGTAGCCCAAAACCTTACAATTTTGTGGAAATTAAAGCTTTTCAGTTCCATACTAAAGACAGGACAGCACCATAATCTCAATCCAAGGATGATGGTTTAGAGTGAGGACCATTTCTTGTTGACAGGAGATGGTTGAGTTGGTCTACAATAAATGTATGGGAGAGGCAGGTTGTGATAAGTTGGAAGTGTTGGCTGCCCTCATGGTCTCAAAGTTCTCTGTCAAGTTCACCTCAGCACTGCTGTACTCCTATTCGGCTGTCAGGTTGGGATTGCTTGGCCAGTAGTGGTTCTCCACATGGTCCTCAACTGCCAGTGCTTCCCTGATCCACTGCCTGTCAAAAATGCAATTGTAGCAGAGAAGGCTGGTAAGGGGACAGAAGCAAGAGATGGTAACTGGCCACTGCCTGGCTGGGGAAGAGAGCAGTGGGCTCTCATTGCTAGCTCACATACCAAGTGCCTTTCTCATCCCAGCACCCAGTGGTGTCCCCCATAATGTGCACTGCCTGGTCTGAGGTAGATGGAGAGCTCAGCTAAGGCCTAAAGTTGAAAATGTGCTTTCCAGAGCCCCCAGGGTTCTGGACATCTCACCAGCCATGAAAAGAGTCTTTGTTCTTGTGGCCACATACAGGCAATGATAGGAGCCTGCCCACATTTCAGGTCCTTCTGGAGTCTTCACTTAAGAGTTCAGCTCTGCAACAGAGGACACTTCTGGTGTCCAGAGATTCTCAGTGCCTGGCTGATGTAAAACTGACTGACGATATCTGCTGGCTTCAGGGACCACTTCTTGGCCATCCTTATCTGTGGGCCCCAGCGAAGCCACTGCAGAAAGCTTGGTCTCTGGCTAGCATTCTGGATTGTGAGGCAGCATGGCTGCAGCTAGCACTGGATGGAGAGAGTACAGTGTGGTGAAGTGGGGATAGTGGGCATTCTGCCACATGGCCTAGGGTTACTTGTGACTCTAGACTTCCCAGGTGTGGTGAACAGAAGGCAAACTGTTTATAGGCCACAGCTCAAGGAGGGGGAACCCAGGCTGAGCCTGGTGATGGTCCTGAGTTGAGGAGATAAGCTGGGAGTCCAGGACTAAAGAAGCTCAGATAAACTCTGCAGGGAAGAGTATTCAGGGCATGAAAAGGACAAAGTCACAAAACAAAAAACCTCCAGAGTCTTCAGTTAAATACTGATCAGCACCTGTATGTGTGTAAACTATAAGTCTGGGGGATAAATACCTGAAGGAAACAGAAAGAACAATGCTTGAACCTCCCACAGAACCATGCATATTTGGTGTTCCCACCAGCAACAGTGGACAAACCTTATACTTCCCAGACCATTGGATGGAACACTTAGAAAAGAATTGCCTCAGTAGTATGGAAGATTAGTTCTACGCCGAGGCTGCTAAGGTCCTACATAACAAGACCTCAAAGAAACCCCTCAAAGAACCAACATCTTTCCAGATAATTTAACTGCATACTAGAACATAGCTCAATAATATTTATAGGAACCCAACAATATCCAACAAACAATAAGATTAATTTTACTTTGTCTGACATCCAGCTGAAAATTACTAGGCATGTGAAGAAAAATGAAATGTCTCAATAATGAGAAGAAGTCTTGATCAATAGATACAGAAATGGCAGATAAGATGGAATTAGTAGGCAACGATATTAAAAGAGTTATTGTAATGATAACATTCCACAAGAAGAAGATAAAGGGAAGCTAGAACATGGAAGTAGAGATATGGAAGACCCAGCTTGAACTTCTAGAGGTGAAAAATACAATGTCTGAGATGAAAAATATACTAAATGACGTTTAAAATAGAATAGATATTATACAGAAAGGGATTAGTTTACTGGAAGATGTAGCAGTAGAAACTATCAAAAATGGAACATGGAGAAAACAATAGAAAAAAATGAACAGAAAATCAGCAGCAACAGGACTAATATATGTGTAATTGGAGTTCCTGAAGAAGGTGGGGAGGAGGAGAAGAAAAAATATTTGAAAAACCTGTGGCTAAAAAAAAAATTAAATTTGAGAAAAACTGTAAACCCAGAGATCTAAGAACCAATGAACCTGTAGCACAAGAGACATGAGGATAACACACTGAAGCACATCATAATCAAATTGCCCCAAACCAGTGACAAAGAGAAAATCTGAAAGGTTACCGAAGGGAAAAGGACATTATACAGAGAGGAACAAAGATGAAAATAGGCTGAGAATGGCGGCTTTCACCTGTAATCCCAGCACTTTGGGAGGCTGAGACAGGATGATCACTTGAGCCCAGGAGTTCAAGACCAGCCTGGGCAACATGGAAAACCCCCTCTCTACTAAAAATACAAAAATTAGGAGGGCATGGTGGCATGCATCTGTAACCCCAGCTACTCAGGAGGCTGAGGCAGGGAGAATCGCTTGAACCTGGGAGTCGGAGGTTGCAGTGAGCTGAGATGGCGCGATTGCACTATAGCTTGGGTGACAGAGCGAGACTCTGTCTCAAAAAAAAAAAAAAAGACGGCAGACGTATGGTCAGAAACAATGCAAGGTCAGGCGTGATGACACATGCCTGTTATCCCAGCACTTTGGGATGCCAAGGCAGGATGATCACTTGAGCCCAGGAGTCCTAGACCAGCCTGGGCAACATGGCAAAACCTGGCTCCCACATAAAATGCAAAAATTAGCTGGGTGTGGTGGCACATGCCTGTAGTCTCAGCTACTTGGGAGGCTGGGGCGGGAGGATTGCTTGAACCCAGGAGGTAAAGGTTTCAGTGAGCTGAAATCATGCCACTGCACTGCAGCCTGGGTGACAGAGCGATAACCTGTCTCCAAAAAAAAAAAAAAAAAAAAAAGAAACAATGCTAATCAGAGGATATTGGAGTGAGTTCTATAAAATACTTAAGTATAAAATGATCATCAGTCTAGAATTCTACACGCAGCAAAAATATCTTTCAAAGATGATAGTGAAATAAATACTTTCAGACATTGAAAAGCTTGAAGAATGCATTACCAGCAAGTCCTCACTACAAGGAATATTAAGGAAATCTTTCAGGCAGAAGGAAAGTGATACCAGATGGAAGTCCAGATCCACACAAAAGAATATAGAGCACCAGAGATGGCAAATGTGTGAGCAAAAATACAACATTAAAAAGCATTTCTAAAAGATTATTGACTGTTTAAGGCAAAAATGATAACAAATTAATGTGAGTTTACAGCACATATAGAAGTAAAATGCATGAAAACCATAACACAAAAACCAAAAGGAGGGAAGTGAATGGGCACTGTCTTAAGGTTCTTATCCTCTATGTGAAGGGGTATAATGTTGATGGCAGCCAATGTTAAGATAAATACATATACTATATTAGTCTGTTCTTGCACTGCTATAAAGAAATGTCTGACACTTCTCAAAAGAAGACATTTATGCACCCAAAAAACACATGAAAAAATGCTCATCATCACTGGCCATCAGAGAAATGCAAATCAAAACCACAATGAGATACCATCTCACACCAGTTAGAATGGTGATCATTAAAAAGTCAGGAAACAACAGATGCTGGAAAAGATGTAGAGAAATAGGAACACTTTTACCCTGTTAGTGAGACTGTAAACTAGTTCAACCCTTGTGGAAGTCAGTGTGGTGATTCTTCAGGGATCTAGAACTAGAAATACCATTTGTCCCAGCCATCCCATTACTGGGTATATACCCAAAGGACTATAAATCATGCTGCTATAAAGACACATGCACACGTATTGTGGCACTATTCACAATAGCAAAGACTTGGAACCAACACAAATGTCCAACAACGATAGACTGGATTAAGAAAATGTGGCACATATACACCATGGAATACTATGCAGCCATAAAAAATGATGCATTCATGTCCTTTGTAGGGACATGGATGAAGCTGGAAACCATCATTCTCAGCAAACTCTCGCAAGGACAAAAAGCAAAACACCACATGTTCTCACTCATAGGTGGGAATTGAACAATGAGAACACATGGACACAGGAAGGAAGATATCACACAGCAGGGACTGCTGCGGGGTGGGGGCAGGGGGGAGGAATAACATTAGGCGATATACCTAATGCTAAACGAGGAGTTAATGGATGCAGGACACCAACATGACACATGTATACATATGTAACAAACCTACACGTTGTGCACATGTATCTTAAAACTTAAAATATAAGAATAATTAAAAAATAAATAAATAAATAAAAGAAATATCTGAGATGGGGGCTGGGCATGGTGGCTCACGCCTGTAATCCCAGCACTTTGGGAGGCTGAGGCGGGTGGATTACGAGTTCAAGAGATTAAGACCATCCTGGCCAACATGGTGAAACACTGTTTCTACTAAAAATACACAAAAAATTTGGTGGGCTTGGTGGCATATGACTGTAGTCTCAGCTAAGCTACTCGGGAGGCTGAGGCAGCAGAATCACTTGAACCAGGGAGGCGGAGGTTGCAGTGAGCTGAGATAGCACCACTGCACTGCAGCCTGGGTGACACAGCGAGACTATGTCTCAAAAAAAAGTCTGAGACTGGGTAATTTATGAAGAAAAGAGGTTTAATTGGCTCACAGTTCTGCAGGCTGTACAGGAAGCAGGGTTCTGTCATCTGCACGGCTTCTGAGGAGACCTCAGGGAGCTTACAAACATGACAGAAGGCAAAGGGGAAGCAGGTACATCTTATGGGACTGGAGCAGGAGGAAGAGAGAAAGAGGGAGGTCCCACACACTATTAAACAACCAGATCTTGTGAGAAACCGCTCGCTATATAGTACCAAGTGGGGATGGTTTTAAACCATGAGAAACTAGCTCCATGATCCAATCACCTCCCTCCAGTCCCCATGTTTGCATTGGGGGTTACATTTCCACATGAGGTTTGGGTAGGGACACAGATCCAACCATATGATATACCGTAAACCATAGAGCGATGATTAAAAGTCAAAACCAAATGAAAGAAAAATAGTTATATGTAAAAGGCCAATAAAGAAGATTAAATGAAATAAAAATACTCAACAAATTCAAAAGAAGTCAGAGAAGGAGGAAAAAGAGAACAAACTACAGATGGGACAAATAGAAAGCAAACAGGAAGATGACCAATTCAAACCAAACTCTCTGGCATTCCACCAGTTGCGTGTGATTATTTAGCAACTCTCTGTCTCCGTCAACAATACGTGTCACACAGGTTTGTCATCAGAGCTTGCCAAATGTGATATGGAAAGCCTGCTGTTTGCAGACCTGCAATTAATATACATTAGCTGGTATTGTTGGTAGCAGAGACCCAGGTCTCTGTGTTGGTCATGCTGAGAGCTCCCTTCTCATTGCTCTGTTTTCCTTCTCCTTTGATTCTTTCTCTACTTCGACGCCCCACGCCATCTAGTTGGAGAAGATTCTCAGCCTCTCAGTCTGCAAATGTTCAAAGTCCATGAATCAAAGAGCCAACAAATGTATTTCTGTACGTTTATGTGCTACCCAGGGATCCAGGAGAAATGCTTTCCTTCCTGCAAGAAGTCCGTTGCTGCTGGTGCCAAGAATGTGTTCTCTCTGTCCTATTCTCTTTTCTGATCTGCATATTCTCAACTGCCCTGCACTTCTGGGAAAACTTTTCACAGGGACAACTATGAGTTTTTGTAAGAAGACAAGAAGTCACCACTTTGGGAACCATCCATTAGACGTTCCAATATTGCTGCAGACATGGACTCTAGCATGTTCTCTTCTTCTCTGACACCCACCCCTTCCCCCAGTGGCCACAACAACCTGGGTTTGCTCTTCAGCTATGGCAGTGCCTACCTCTGGGGAAATGTGACTTGCTTTATACCCTATCCAATAACACAGTGTGTCCTTATACACAGTAGGCGATCAATATACGTCTGTTGAAGGGATTTCATCACAGTTAAATCTGTGGAGAGTTCAGCAGATAAGTGAGTTGGTCAAGATGGTCAGAGGCTGTCTTATTCCATTTGGGCTACCGTAACAAAATACCTTAGCCTAGGGGGCTTATAAGCAGCAGAAATTTATGTCTCATAGGTCTGGATGCTGTCAAGGGGAAGGTCAAGGTAGTGGCAGATTGGGTGTCTGTTGAGGTCCTGTTCCTTAGAGAGGGCAACTCCTAGCTGTGACTTCACATGGTGGAAGGAGAGAACAAGCTCCGTTGGCTCCCTTTTACAAGGCCACTTAGCCCATTGATGGGGTCTTTGCTTTCATGATGAAATCACTTCCTAAAGTCTTGGCCTCCTAATTCAAACCTAATCTATCAGGGGTTAGATTTTAACACACTGATTTTAGGGGCACAAAAACATTGACTATAGCAGAGACATAGCTGTACCTGGGTCTGGGACCTTCTGGGTCCACCTCCATTATGACACGCACACTGCCATGGTCTCCCACATGACGTAATTCTGTTCTGTGACATTGTGCCCATGAGGCAAGGAGGTGGTAGAGGTCTCTGCAAACATGGATTGTTCTTGGGACGTCTGCCTGGCTTTGTGCTGCAGGCCTGGAAGAATCCATCAGCTGCCCACTCTCATGCCTCACTCAGGTTCGTGGGTCCCTCCAGGCACATGTCAGATAGCCCAGTCAATTTTTTACTTGTCGCACCTCCCGGGGTTCCCTTCTGAACTCAGGGACCATGGAGGGAGCTTGGAGTCTCTGTTTTTAGTTCATGCTCTTGTCTCCTATTTGGGAACAATGCCCAGGCAAGGGAATCTCTTTCCTACTGTTTTCTAAGAACATCAGGGCCTTCCTCCAAACTCTTCACCTACTCCCTCAACTAATCCTTTCTCCCTCAGGGACGCAGGATACAAACCCACTTCCTGTGTGAAGATACTGCCACAGCGTGGGTCTTTGGTTTTCTGCGGGTATCCAGACAAGAAGCTAAAGGTGAATGCACTCAGGAATCCAGGAGCACTGGCGATTTTCTCACCTTAGCTCAGAGAGCATCCCCACAGATACCCCTCGCCCCACCCCAGGCCCCCTGAATCCATACCAAAAAATGTGTGTAAGTTTGTTCATCTAAGGACACCGCTGAGTATTTAATCCCTATTTAAAGATGATGTTTATTTTATTTTTGAGTTTAAATTAATCAGCCTCAGGATACAGAATTAGATAAGGCTGGGATTTAGCTCCCCTGGAATGATTCATTTCACATCAAGCCTTCTTAACTCTGGCTGCAGAGGGGAAGTGCCTGTGTCTTTCTCTGCAGAGTTGCCTAGGGATGGCCAAGTGAACAGACATGCTCCCTCCTCCCCGTCCTGCCAGCCAGGGCACGGTGTGTGCTTATGATGCATGGAGTTAGAATACTAGCCTTTTAATCACAACAGTCTTAAATCCTCACACAGGGAAATAGAGATAATATGCCAGTAGGAAAAAAAGAAAAAGAAGAAGTCTTGAATTCTGCTACCTAAAGATAACCATTGTTACCATGTAGGCAAGCTTCCTTTCATGCTGCGCCAAGTGTTTAAAAAATATGGCTCAATATTACAAACACACAGGACTATGTAGAGGATAACGACATCAAACTTTCATGTACCTCCCAGTTAACATTCAAACGTGGTAGCTTTTGGGTGCATTTTCTCCAGAGTTTAAGGGAAGAAAACTATGGATTCAGCCATAATGTTCACTCGGACGCTCGAGTTATATGTCCCTTTTCTAGTCCAGTTACCACCTCCCTCCCCACTATCCTGAAGTCAATGTGTGGCTTCCCATCCATGTTTAATATCTAGTGTGCCTATCCATGAAGAATGGATAGTGCTCTGTTTTTTCAATTTTGTACAAATATCAGTCCATACATACTCTCCTGAAAGTTGCTTTTCCCTTCAACTATATCTTCCAGATGAATCTACAATTCTGCATTTCTGGTTAGCAGAGGATGTGCGACCCCCCTGCAATCCCCAACCCAAGGTGATGCTGATGGTCTGGTTCAAGGCCTGCACATAGCCTGGTGAGGCTTGGGGTCTTGGGACAGGTCTATTGTCATCCCTTCCTTCCTAGGAAGCACAGCCAGATGACCTTGGGGCTGGAGACCTCACTATGTCCCTCGCCAGCTGTGCGCACATCTGTCTTCACTCATCTTCATCAATATTTGTTGTCGCACTTTCGGATATTGTTCCTGGATTTTGCTGTGCAGCTGAATGCGTGCCTTGTGTTTCACAGCCCTTCGGGTCTCCTCCTCTGTGAATTGCTCCTGGCCCATATGTCTGTTGGGTCTTTGATTTCTCCTTGCTGACTTGTAAGTGCTTTTTTTTTTTTAGATGGAGTTTTGCACTTGATGCCTAGGTGGGAGTGCAATGGCATGATCGTGGCTCACTGCAACTTCTGCTTCCCTGGGTTAAGCGGTTCTCCTGCCTCAGCCTCCTGAGTAGCTGGGATTACAGGTAAGTGCCACCACGTCCAGCTAATTTTGAATTTTTAGTAGAGATGGGGTTTCTCCATGTTGGTCAGACTGGTCTCGAACTCCTAACCTCAGGTGATCCACCCGCCTAAGCTTCCCAAAGTGCTGGGATTACAGGCATGAGCCACCACGTCTGGCCAATTTTGATTTTAATGATCTGGATATCAATGCTTTTTTGGCCAAATATCTTACAAATATATTTTCCCTATTGGTGCACTGTATTACTCCATTTTCACACTGCTGATAAAGACATACTCCAGACTGGGAAGTAAAAGAGTTTTAATTGGACTTACAGTTCCACATGACTGAAGAGGCCTCAGAATCATGGTGGGAAGTGAAAGGCACTTCTTACATGGCAGTGGCCAGAGAAAAATGAGGATGATTCAAAAAGGGAACCCCCTGATAAAACCGTCAGATCTCGTGAGACTTATTCACTACCAGGAGAACAGTAGGGGAGAACAACCCCTATGATTCCAATTGTTTCCCACCAGTTCCCTCCCACGACACAGGAGAATTATGGGAGGACAATTCAAGGAGATTTGGGTGGGGACACACAGCCAAACCATATCATGCGCTCTCTTTGTCTTTTAACTTTATTCATTTTCTGTTTTCTCAGATCAAAGCTTCTACATTTAATATGATTGAATTTATCGTAATTTCTTTTATGGTGTCTGTGTTTTGTGTCATATTAAAAGTGTTTTTCTCAGCTTAGTGTCATAAAATCTGTCCTCTGTTTTCTTCTAAAAATTGGAAATCTGCTTTTCACATTTTGTTTTCTTTCCTTTGCTCTTTCGTAGGGATGTGAGATAGAAATCTCTATTAGTTAACTCTCGCTTTGTAACAAATAACCTCACACCTCAGAGGCCTACGACCATAGGCCAGCATTTCTCACTTATGAGCGTGGGTTGCTTGGGAGGTTTCAGCTCGATCTTTGGTGGCTGAGCTGGATCTGCTCCAAGTGTCTCTGATCCTCCTGGGTTTGGGTCCTGCCAGGGTGCCTTCTTCTCATGGCAATGGCAGGAATGAAAAGAATAAAGGGAAATGTGAAGGTCTATTATCTTACCACCCAGGGTCAGAATGGGCAGACTACCACTTTACCACATCCACTGGCTAAAGTGAGTCACGTGGCCAAACCAGAAGTCAAGGGCAGGAAGTTTAAGTATGAATCCCATCTCCACGTGCTATGATTTCCTGGGCTTTCAACTTCTTAAGGCTGAATTGTTTTATTCTCACATCCCCAGACTGCAGAAAACACATTTTCTCCAGGACTCGTTGAGTCATAGGGCAGAATAATTGTAGTTGATAAGGACTAGACGGAACTCAAGTCTCCAGCCTCTGTGCAGTGGGCAGGTGCCATTTGGCCACTGAGGCAAATTCCTTCCCCTTATCCGCATCTAGGGCCTATATTCTGCTCCAATCTCCCTGTCATTCTGCCCAGGCCTTCCAGGCATCAGCCTTTTAATATTTCCTGACTTCGTTCTTTCTCTTCACTTCTATTATGTGAGGTTTTCCAACCTTATTTGGTGTACGAGGACTGGACTGAGTCAACTCAGTCTGTCACGTCCCCACTCTCAGCACCTGGGTACCCCTGAGTGCTCAGTATGAGTGGGATCCCCCGGTGTCTCCCTCCACAGTGCGTTCTGAAGGCATAGGAGCTGGACTGACATTTAGGATACTTAAATCTTTGTTTGACTTCTGCCATGAAAACTTCATTAATCCAGGCTAATCATGGCAGCTATCTACGCCTCATTTTTTTATTCCTCACAAAAAGGAATGACATACCCCTCAGTGCTTACTTAAGGGAGGAAAAATGATTCCCCTGCCTTCTCCCCATTTCTGCATTTGCCAGAGTATCACATTTTGGTGTCTGGACAAGAATATAGGGAAGGAAGAGCAGGTAAGCTTTGGGCAAAAAGAGGGCGTTTAGGGGTTTCACTAAAGGAAAGACAGCCATGGGGCAGAGAAGGGTGGTGGAGCATGATCTTGGGCCAATGGTGAAGAACTAAAGAAGTGCAATGTGCATGGGTTAAGTTGTGTAGCAGCCTGGGTTCAATCAAGAGATAGAAACCACATAGTGGGTCTAAAGAGGAAGTGTAGTATAAAGGATTGCAACTATGATAAAAGAGTCACTGTAAGACATAAAGCAACTCTGCCTGGTGCCCTAGTGCAGAAGGAGGTACCCAAGGAAGTACAGATTTGAAAGGTGTTCAGATGTCATAAAATGTGGTTCAGCCACCACATAACAGACGTTTGTGGATTTGGGCAAGCTGGAGCTCCTCAGCAGCTTTTGCACAAGCACTAGGCCACCCACTGGAGTGCAGGTGAGGGAGCCTGCCGTGAGCCACTGGTGCAGGTGAGGGAGCCAGCCGTGAGCCGCTGGAATGCAGGGGACGGAGCCGACCGTGAGCCGCTGGTGTGCAGGGGAGGGAGCAGGCCATGAGCCGTTGGGCCAAGTGAGGGAGCTGGCCTCGAGCCTCTGGAGTGCAGGTGAGGGAGGTGGCCGTGAACCACCAGTGCAGGGATGCATGGCAGGAGTCTGGCTGCCTTTGTAGAGCAGGAAGCCTCCAGAATGCGTGAATCCCGCAGGGTCTGGCAGAAGGAATGGCAGCTCTGTGTGCACCCTCTAGAATACAGGCCACTGTGTGCAAATTGCACAAGGGGTACAAGAGAGGGTCTGGGAAAATTTCAGGAACTTTCAGATCACATGGTCCCTGCTGCGTTTTAGTTTCCATGTCAAGATGTTGCAAGCCAAGGCTACAAGGTGGCGGAGGGACCACACCTAGGTCTGTGGTTGGGGCTTGAACATGATCAAGACCCAGCCAGAGAGCTTCTGCTCCCTGCAGTCTCTCCATTCTCTACCTAGATGCCTGCAGAATGTTCACTTCCAGAGGATATATTGAACGCTGTTTCCCAATTTATCACAGTGCACGTATTGAAAGATGCACTAGGAGCTGAGAGACAACAGACTGAAAACTGACACTGGAGACGCTGGCTCATAGCAACGAAGAGAGGCTGAAAAGGAGTGGGAAGGAACTAACTGTAATTTTACATCAACGATCTGCATCTTTGTTTTGATGGTTTGGGGCAACCAAAATGACAATTCTTTCTACCCTCCTAGTTCAGACATAGCCTGAGACTTTTTTTTTTTTTTTTAGATGAAGTCTCACTCTGTCACTCAGGCTGGGGTGCAGTGGCCTGGTCTCTGCTCATTGCAATCTCTGCCTCCTGGGTCCAAGTGATTCTTCTGCCTCAGCTTCCAGAGTAGCTGGGGCTAAAAGGCACCCACCACCACGACCGGCAAACTTTCGTATTATTAGTAGAGATAGCGTTTCTCCATGTTGGTCAGACTGGTCTTCAACTCCTGACCTCAGGATATCTGCCCGCCTCTGCCTCCCAAAATTCTGAGATTACAGATGTGAGCCACTGTGCCCGGCCGCTTGAGACATTTTGGGCAACAGCTGTGACAGAAGAAATGTGTATCCCTTCCGGGCAGGGGATTTAAGAAGTGGCTCATGGCTGATTGTGTTCTCTTTGCTCTGTTTCTGGAACTGTAGGAGCATCTTCTGGGATCAGGGTCTATCTGTTTGAGTCTCTGAATGACTATGACGACCAGAGCCCCCTTGTTGACCCATGACGGATGTGAAATCAATTGAGAAGTCAGGGCCGGGTGCGGTGACTCATGCCTGTAATCCCAGCACCTTGAGAGGCTGAGGTGGGCAGATCATAAGGTCAGGTAATCAAGACCATCCTGACTAAGACAGTGAAATCCCGTCTCTACTAAAAATACAAAAAATTAGCTGGGCATGGTGGCCGGCGCCTGCAGTCCCAGCTATACAGGAGGCTGAGGCAGGAGAATCTCTTGAACTCAGGAGGTGGAGGTTGCAGTGAGCTGAGATTACACCACTGCACTCCAGCCTGGGTGACAGAGCGAGACTCCATCCACTGCACCCCACCCCCTGAAAAAAAAAAAAAAAGAAAAGAAGTCAACTTTGCTGTTGAAGCCACTGAGTTTTGGGGGCTTCTTTGTCACACTGCATCACCTGTCCTGATGAATGCATGATTCATTTCATCCTTGGCACAGCCCCTGAGAGAAGGGGCTTTATCCTCATTTCACAAATGAAGAGTCAAATCTCAGAGAGGTTAGGAGCATGAGCAAGGTCACACAGCGAGGGGTGGAGCTTGGATTTGAATCCAGGTCTGTCTAAGCTCAAAGACTGAAGTGGGGATGAAAATAAATTGCCATTGTTATTTGCCTGTCACCCAGGTGACCTAACTCTTGTCTAGGCTCTGCCTACGGGGGCTTTGTGACATATCTCTGCACTGATTACCTAGGTGATGGGACTCTTTTCTAGGCTCTTCTATCCTTGGATTGTAATCTTGCAGGATCTTGGACTCATATCCTTTCAGGGATCATAGAGGTGAGCACATCAAAGCTGCCTTTATAAAGTTGTGGAAAAGTGGGCAATATTGCCAAATGCAAAATATCTGGGTTATATTTTGGTCTGAGATCACAATTTGAGATTCCTGGAAGTTAGGGAATACGGAAGCCAACTCCCGTAGGGATGTTGTATAAGACTCCAATTCCTAAGTCAATGATCTCAACCCTGTGGATCAGCACTCTCCACGTCGTGGGACATCTTAACCCATTTTGTACTGCTATAACAGAATACCATAGACTAAGGAATCTATAAAGAAAAGAAATTTATTTCTTAGAGTTCTGGAGGCTAGGAAGTCCAAGGAAGAGGGGTCTGTCTCTGTTGAGGACCTTCTTGCTGTGTTATCTCATGGCTGAAGGCAGAAGAGCAAGATATTGAGAAAGAAAGAGAGAAAAAGGGGCTGAACTTGCTTTTAATACAAGCTCCCTCCCAAGGTAACTAACCCACCCCCAAGATAACTAACCTTTTCCTGAGATAGTGACATTAATCCATGCATCGGGGCAGAATCTCATAAACCAATCACTCTTATTAGGTCCCCCCTCTCAACACTGTCACATAGAGGATTAAGTTTCCAAAAATTGAGCTCTGGGGAACACATGCAGATCATACATGGGGGATTGATGAGTATATGGGAGGGACCAGTCATGGATATTTTGGCTGAGAGATGTATATGGGAGCTGAAGCCATGCTCCATCATGGCAGGGCTCTCATAGACCTTTGAATGCTCTGAGGAATGAATATTGAACAGTGTAACTCATGGCAGAAGGTGGAATATTTGAAAGACAGAACTGCCTGGGTCAACTAAAAGAGTGAACAAACAGCCTGTAGCCTGTGGCTGGCTCCTCTTCTCTTCCCATCCCCACCTTTCACCTTTCTCTCTTTCTTTCCCTCCCTCCCTCTCTCTCTCCCTTCCTTCCCTCCCTCATTCCTTCCTTTCTTCCTTCCTATACCTTCTTCTTTCTCTCCCTCCCTGCTTCCTTGTTTCTTTCTTTCTTTCTATTTCCCTCTTTCTCTCCCTCCTTCCTTCCTTCTTTCTCTCTCATTTCCTTCTGTCTTTCTTTCTCTCTCTCTCCATCTTTCTCTCCCTACATCCTTCCTTCTCTCGTTCTTTCCTTCCTTCTCTCTTTCCTTCTTTGTCCCCTTCCTTCCTTTCTTCCTCCCTCCTTCCTGCCTGCCTTCCTTTCTTCTCTCCTTCTTTGACTGATGTGTTCTGAGCCCAAGAACCCTGTGGGGTACTAAGTGGTACCAAAATTGACTCAAAAATCAAGAAGAAATAGAAAACCTAAGAAGTACTATAAAATGAAAAACATAAAACACCGAATAAAATAAAATCTTTCACAAAGGAAGGACTAGGCCTAGAAGGTTGTATGAGCAAATTTTACAGACTTTCAAAGAATGGATCATTCTAATTTTGTCCCAAACAACAGTAGCTAGGAATATTAATGGTTGATTTTTCAAGAGCTTCATTTCCTAAAATCTGTAGGTTCAAAGCTGGATTGACATGTGTTGGAAATTCTCAAATGTTGTGCACTTCCTTTGAGTCTTAGCATTAAAAAAGAAAGGCCTTGCTTGCATTAACATTGAATTTTTTAACAGTTACCAGTTAATAGAGATACTCTATGAATTTATATACATTCTGGTTTTATAGGAATGGAGGCATATCAGACAATTGGCTCTGCACCCAGGTTTTTTACTTTGTAACATATCTTGTACATCATTTTTGAGCGTCGTTTTAAAATTTATTTTTTTAAATAGCTGCATAGTATTCTATCATATGAATAAACATAATTTCAATAAACAGTAAGGTGATAATTATTAACGTGACTGATAAACATTAAGGTGATTTCTAGACTTTTGTTAATTAAAAAGGTGGTATAATACTTTCCCCCATTCATACATAATTCCAGGCATCATGCGTATGTCTGTAGGGTAAATTTCTGGAAACGAAATTGCTGAATCAGAGAGGATTTACATTTAAAATTTTGGTATATATTGTTTAATCACAACTGATATAGTTTGTACTAATTTATAATCCCAGTAACAAGATATGAGTAAGACTTCAACCTCCACAATTTCACTGCCAGTGCTTGAAGTCATGATGCATATTGCCAGCCTTCCTTCAAGTAAAGTTCTATTAACTCTACAAAACTTTTATAAACGGCAGACGTTACATTTCCAGAAAGATTTGTGGTAACCAAAAAAGAATTGATTTATTAGCAATTTGTATATCACATTGAGACAAAATATATATGTAGTAAATATCATTATTGTAACGTATTTAAAAAATCTCATGTATTGCAAAATCATATTTTAGATGGGGCCAACCTGGCCGATTAGAAGCAGCTGTGGCCCATGGCTCTCACAGAGAGTAATGAAAACTGTAAGTGAATTCTGCACCTTCAATTGATTTATTCAGGTTGTTGCATTGGGACTGACTAGGCAGACAGCTCGACCCACAGATAGTCAGGAAAACAAGTGGGTCAATGACCCACCCAGGTGTGGCACGGAGCTAGCTGAGCCCTCACTCTCAGGCAAGGGAGGCCATGAGAGATTGTGCGACTCTGCCTGGGAAACCATGCTTCTGCAATGGATCTTTGCAACCTGCAAATCAGGAAGTCCCTTCATGAGCTCAGCCACCAGGGCCTCGGGTCTGAAGCACAGAGCTGTGTGGAGTCTCAGCAGAGTGCTTTCTGTCTTACTGGGTCATGCATGGAAACCCAGGAATTTTGCATACTCTGTCCCAAGAATTCCAGCAAAGTGGGAGATACATCTATGCATTCCCTTAGGAGGGGAGCTGAATCCAGGGAGCCAGATGACATCATTCTGAGGCCCCACAGCACCTCCCAAGACACATTGGCTTGGAATTCCAGCTGGCCAGTGGCAGCAGGCTGGAGAAAGCCAGAGGTGGACCGAGTTCCCAAGGGGAGGGGCAGCTGCTCTATCTGTCATGTGAGTTGGCCACCCTAGCCTGCTGACAGCAGGGAACAGGAGGAGTCCCCTGTAACAGAGTACAGCTGTTGTGACCGATTGTGGCCCGGCTGCTTCTTTAGGGGAGACCAAAATCCATCCTACCTCACTGGACAGGGCCTCCCCATCAGAATTTTAGCAACTCCAGCCAGAGTTCTATGGATAGAACTCTGATTTTTCCCTGGGATGAAGTCCCCAGGGAGAGGGGTAGCTCCTGTCTCCCCAGTTCATCCAACTGAACTTTTCCAGCCTGCTGGCTCTGGAAAGACCTGGGGGTTAGAACAACACACCTGCTCTGCCAACAGGCAGCCAGACTGCTTCTTTAAGCAGTCCCTGCTCCTGTTCCACCTGACTGGGTGAGACCACCCAACGAGGGTCTCCAGACACCTCCTACAGGAGGGTTCCAGCTGGCATCAAGTCCATACCCCCTTGGACTGGTGCTCTCAGAGGAAGGAACATGTTGCCATTTTTGCTGTTTTACAGCCTTCACTGGTGATACCTCCAGGTGCAGGAGAGACTGATGTGACTAGGGTCCACAGTGGACCCCCAAAAACCACAGCAGCCAAAGCCCTAGGGAAGAGTGGTCTGACAGTAAAAAACAAACAGAAAACAATAATATCAACAAAAAGACCCCATGAAAAACTCCGTTCAAAGGTCAGCAACGTCAAAGCTCAAAAGTAGATAAGCCCACAAAGATGAGAAAGCATCAACACAAAAACGCTGAAAACTCAAAAAGGCAGAATGCCTCTTCTCCTCTAAATTACAACAACACCTCCCAAGCAAGGGCACAGAACTGACCCGAGACTGAGATGGCTGAACTGACAAAAGTAGGCTTTAGTAGGTGGGTAATAACAAACTTCTTTGAGCTGAGGGAGCACGTTCTAACTTAATGCAAGTAGCTAAAAATCATAAAAGAACACAGTAGCTGATAACCAGAATATTCAGTTTAGAGAGGAACATAACTGACATGATGGAGCTGAAAAACACAACATGAGAACTTCACAACACAACCACAACTATCACTCACAGAATAGGCCAATTGGAGGAAAGAATCTCAGAGCTTCAAAACTAGCTGTCTGGTATAAAACAGGAAGAGAAGAATAGAGAAAGAAGAATAAAAAAGAAAGAACAACAAAACCTTCAAGAAATACTGAATTATGTAAAAAGACTGAACTTAAGACTGATAAGGGTACCTTGACCCACCACGATCAAGATGGCTTCATCCCTGGGATACAAAGTTGGTTCAACACGGGCAAATCTATAAATGTATTTCATCACATAAACAGAACTAAACACAAAAACAACACGGTTATCTCAATAGATGCAGAAAAGGCCTTCAATAAAATTCAACATCCCTTCATGTTAAAAACTCTCAATAAGCTCGGTATTGAAAGATCACACCTCAAAATAATAAGAGCCATATATGACAGACCCACAGCCAATATCATACTGAGTGAGCAAAAGCTGGAAGCATTCCACTTGAAAACTGGCACAAGAAAAGCATGGCCTCTCTCACCACTCCTATTCAACGTAGTACTGGAATTTCTGGCCAGGGCAATCAGGCTGGAGAAAGAAATAAAGGTATTTAAATAGGAAGAGTTGAAGTCAAATTATCTTTGTTTGCAGATGACATGATCCTGTATCTAGAAAACCCGATCATCTCAGCCCAAGAGCTTCTTAAGCTGATAAACCACATCAACAGAATCTCAGGATACAAAGTCAGTGTGCAAAAATTGTTAGTATTCCTGTACACAAACAATAGACAAGTAGAGAGCCAAATCGTGAATGAACTTCATTCACAATTGCTACCAAGAGAATAAAATACATAGGAATACAGTTAACAAGAGAAGTGAAGAACCTCTTCAAGGAGGACTACAAACCACTGCTCAGAGAAGTCAGATAGGACACAAACAAATGGAGAAGCCATCCATGATTATAGATAGAGAAGGATTCATTCCTGAAAACGTCCATACTGCCCAAAGTAATTTATAAAAGATTTCAGTGCTATTCCCATTAAACTACCAATGACATTCTTCACAGAATTAGAAGAAAGTATTTTAAAATTCTCATGAACCAAAAAAGAGCCCAAATAGCCAAGGCAATTCTAAGCCAAAAGAACAAAGCTGGAAGCATCACACTACCCAACTTCAAACTACACTATAATGCTACAGTAACCAAAACAGCATGGTACTGGTACGAAAACAACCAATGAAACAGAATAGAGAACTCTGAAATAAGACCATACACATACAACCATCTGATCTTTGACAAACCTGACAAACACAAGCAATGGGGAAATGATTTCTTATTTAACAAATCGTGTTGGGAAAACTGGCTAGCCATATGCAGAAACTGAAACTGGACATCTTCTTTATACCTTATACAAAAAATAACTAAAGATGGAATAAACACTTAAACATAAGACCTAAAGCCATAAAAACCATTGAAGAAAACCTAGGCAATACCATTCAGGACATAGGCATGGGCAAAGACTTCGTGACTAAAACACCAAAAGCAATGGCAACAAAAGCCCAAATTGACAAATGGAATCTAATTAAACTAAAGAGCTTCTGCACAGCAAAAGAAACTATCATCAGAGTGAACAGACAACCTACAGAATGGGAGAAAATTTTTAGTCTACCCATCTGACAAAGGGCTAATATTCAGAATCTACAAAGAATTTAAACAAATTTACAAGAAAAAAAGAGCCCCATCAAAAAGTGGGCAAAGGAAATGAGCAGACACTTCTCAAAGAAGACATTTATGCGGCCAAAAAACATGAAAAAAAGCTCATCATCACTGTTCATCAGATGAATGCAAATCAAACCACAATGAGATACCAACTCACGCCAGTTAGAATGGCAATTATTAGAAAGTCAGGAAGCAGCAGATGCTGATGAGGCTGTGGAGATATAGGAATGCTTTTACACTGTTGTTAGGAATGTAAATTAGTTCAGTCATTGTGGAAGACAGTGTGAAAATTCCTCAAAGGTATAGAATCATAAATACCATTTGACACAGCAATCCCATTATAGGGTATATACCCAAAGCATTATAAATTATTATACTATAAAGACACATGCACTGTATGTTTATTTCAGCACTGCATGTTTATTTCAGTGCTATTCACAATAGCAAAGACTTGGAGCCAACCCAAATGCCCATTAATGATAAACTGGATAAAGAAAATGTGGCACATATACACCATGGAATACTATGCATTTATGACCTTTCCAGGGACATGGATGAAGCTGGAAACCATCATTCTCAGTAAACTAACACAAGAAAAGAAAACCAGGCCAGGGGCAGTGGCTCATGCCTGTAGTCTCAGAACTTTGGGAGGCTGAGGTGGGGAGTTTGAGATCAGCCTGACGAACATGGAGAAACCCATTCTCTACTAAAAATACAAACAATTAGCCAGGCATGTTGGCACATACCTGTAATCATAGCTACTTGGGAGGCTGAGGCAGGAGAATCTCTTGAACCCAGGAGGCAGAGGCTGTGTTGAGCCGAGATCAAGCTATTACACTCCAACCTGGGCAACAAGAGTGAAAATTTGTCTCAAAAAAAAAAAAAAAAAAAAAGAGAGAGAAAGAAAAAGAAAAAAGAAAAGAAAATCAAACACTGCGTGTTCCCACTCATAAATGGGAGTTGAACAATGATGACACATGGACACAGGGAAGGGAACATCACACACTGGGGCCTGTCATGGGGTGGGAGGCTAGAGGAGGAATAGCGTTAGGAGAAATAGCTATGTAGATGAAGGGTTGATGGGTGCAGCAAACCAGAGTGGCAAGTGTATAACTATGTAACAAACCTGCATGGTCTGCCCATGTATCACAGAACTTAAAGTACAACAAAGAAAACTTTACATAAATACATAAAGTCTAGAACAGCTAATACATTATAATGAAAAGTCAACTATAATCTCAGCTCAAAGAGAACACCATAAAATCATGAAGAGCTCTCCACAAATTTCTAAATTTATGTGTTCATAAGATTACATTTATATTTCCTCTTGAATAATTTCCTCATTTTAGCTATGATTTAGTGATAGTAAGATGGTAATTATGAAGAGAAAATTTTCCTAACACTCCATTGAGAAAATTCTGCCTCATTTCACCACACACCTGAGTCTTAAGCAGTCACTTCTAATGTAGCTGAATAATAGATCCTTACCTAGCTGAATCTATGAGTTGAATCCATGTATGTGAGATAAGGCCCCCAAGGAGATGTAATAAGCTGGGAATGCCATCAGCTCATCTTTCTTCAGGCCTATATTTGTCATTGTCACTTGTAGAAGCAGGACAGCCCTGGCATTGGGATTGATAGTAACAGAGAGTATCAAAGGGAAAACTGAACTTCCCTAATTTTTGGAAAAAAGCAGATTGGAAGCAGATGGGTTCCAAAGTTTTCCATGTGTGAGGTCATTGTCCAACGTAGTCTTGCTCAGGACATTTCTTGTCAGCAAAACCGAAGTCAAACGGTATTTCTACCTTCCAAGAGTATAGAACATAATGTCAGATTTTCTCATGGATTCCCACAAGTTCAAGAAACTTTCATGGCCTTACTTAACTGCTTAAGCATTTCAACTAAGAAATTATTTGTCTTTCAAATGCAGAGGAATCTGTTTGGAAAAACTTTAACCAGAAAATTTGGAATTCTAAAGTAAAAAATGCATAAGGCCATAAAAATTTTTTACATCTTTTAATTTATATGTCAACTGGGGAAAGAAAAACATTCTCTGAAGTTTCCTTTTATACCATTAAAGACTTTTCTTTATTATCAGCAATACAGGGTGACTTATTCAGGTTGAATCTTGAAGGTAAACTTTAACTTAATTTTAAGTTTTGGCTCATTTTTAAGCATTTCTCAGTCACCTACCGTGATTTCATCTCAGAAACCAAAATCTCAGTTTCATTTAGACCTTTGAAATATTAAAACAGATGGTTAAATGCTTCAAAATAATATTGACGTAGAGACTTACATATGTGGACCAGGAATCTCCATGTATTACAAAGCTTATGAGAACATAACAAATGTTGATACACACATTTAATTCTGAAATAAAAACTTACACCAAATAAAACTAACAAATCAAGAAAATTTTGTAGGTTACACATTTTACGTCTAAAAATATAGGTATGAAACACTCAAGGATGGATAAAAGAAGAAACCACAAGAGAAAATAGAAAATATCTAGAGACAAATTAAAAACATGAAATCCAAAAAGTTAAGAGATACATCAAAAACAGTACCATACGGGAAAAATTTATAGCTATAAGTGATTATAAAAAAAAGATACCGAGTCAACAACTTTACACCTAAGGAAATAAAAACAGAGGGAAAAAGAGGGACTATTAAAGAGGAACAACTAAAAGCTAGCAAAATTAAAAAAACGATAAAGATAGCAGTGAAAATAAGTGAAATACAGAAAAGAAAAACAATATCAAAAATCAACAAAACCTAGTTTGTTCTCTGAAAAAGATCAAAACTGACAAAATTTTATCTAGATTGACTAAGAAAAAAAGGGAATATTCAAATTACTAAACTCAAAAATAAAATGGGTACATTACTAACAAATTTTTGGAGTAAAAAAGGGATGTAGGAGAGTACCATAAGGAACTATACACCAAAAAATTGAATAGCCTAAATAAAATGAACAAATTCCTAGAAACAAAAAACCTACTAAGACTGAATCAGAAAAGTTGAATAAACCTATTCAGCAAGGAGATTCAGCAGGAAGATTGCATCTGTAATCAAAAACCCAGCAACAAAGAAAAGCCTGGACCAGATGGCTTCACTGTTGAATTCTACCTAATGTTTAAAGCAGAATTAACAGCACTTTTTCTCAAACATTTTCAAAACATTGAAGAGGAGGTCACTTTTTCTAACTTATTCTATGAGTCCAGTATTAACCTGACACCAAGGCAGAAAATGGAACCATAAGAAAACTACAAACAAACATCCCTTATAAATGCTGATGCAAAAATCCTCAACAGAATACCAGCAACTTAAACTTAGCAGTATATTAAAAGGATTCTACACTATGAATGAGTATAATTGACTTCTGAAATAAAAGTATGTTCCAACACATGAAAATCAGCATAATGTCACATTAACATAAAGAAGGAAAAAACCCTCATGTGATCATCTTTATCAAAGAAGAAAAAGCATTTGTCAAAATTTAACCCACATTCATGATAAAATATAGTTAATAAACTATAAAAAGAAAGAAAACACTTTAACATAATGCTATACAAAAAACAAAACAAAACAGAAAAACACAGCTAACATGGTAAAAGACTGAAAGCTTTTACCCTAAGAGCAAAAACAAGGATGCCTGCTTTTACTTCTTCTATTTGATATAGTACTGAAGGTTCTGGTTAGTTAAAACAATAAGGTGAGTAGAAGAATTAAAGATATTCCAGTTTTTTAAAAAGTAAAATTATCTGTTTGCAGATGACATAACCTTATATATTAAAAATCTTTTAGTTTCTGTGAAATAAACTGTCAAATTCAATAAATAAAATTCAGCAAAGCTGCATTATACAAAATAATACACAAAAATCAGTTGTATGTCTACAATAACAATAAACTATCTGTAAAAGAAATCAAGAAAACAGTATCCTGTATGATAGCATCAAAAGAATAAAATACTTAGAAACCTACTTAACCAAGGAAATGAAAAACTTGTACAGCAAAAACTATAAACATGGCATGAAATTATTAAAGATGACACAAATAAATGAAAAGACATCATGTCTTTATGGACTAGAAGACAAAATCTTGTCAAGGTACCATTGTTATCTATAGTCTTCTACAGATTCAATAAAATCACTACAAAAATTCCAATATTTGTAAAAATAGAAAAACCTATTCTAAAATTCAGATGAAATAAACCTATTCTAAAATTCAGATGAAATCTCGAAAAACCCCAAGCAGTCAAATCAATCTTAAAAACTAACGAAGTTAGAGGACTAACACCTCCTGGTTTCAAACTTCAGTACGCAAAACAATGCTGTACCGGCATAGAGATGGACACAAAGACGAATGCAATAGAAATAAAGAAACAAAAAATATAGTCATGATTTTTAACAAGGGCGTCAACACTGTTCAATGGGGAAAGGACGATACTTTTTTAAATGGTGTTAAAAACGTATATTTACATCTATCTATCTATATATTTATATGTGTATATATATATTAATATGTATATATATATATATATAAATATATATCCCAAATTAGCTTTTTGTCTGTCATGTATGTTGCAGATCTATTTCCCCAGTCTGTTGACTTTTGACTTTGAGGCATTTTTGTCTCATACAAAATTTTAATTTTTATGGAGTGAAATACAACTTTGGCGCCGATCTGGTTCCCGTACTGCCCGGCCTGCATGAGCACGATTTCCCTCATGGCCAAGGCGAGATTAGAACGGCTGGAGAAACGCGAGAAGGAGGAGCACACGCACAGCTACCAAGTCCACCCTCCACCAACGCTGGAATAGCCCCGCACCCACCTCCCTCAGCCTCGGATTGGGCTCCCAGAATAAGCAACAGCTTTACTTCCACACAGGTGTACCCACCTGTGAATCCCTTGGCGTTGAACGTCTGTTGGATAGCTCAGGTGTCCTGCTGTGGTCTTTTCCACGTTGGGGAAAGCTGGTCAGCTGGAGAACTTCCTCTCACATCTTTAGTAAGACTAAATCCCTAGCTGAGCTGAAATTGAATTTTCCTCCCATGTGGGAGGAGAAGACTCTTGTTTCCATATTCACAGAGTGCCTTTGCACCTGTCCTAGATTGATGACATATTGTTGTAATTGATGAGTCTTTTCATCTATTAGGAGATCTATGCTTAGGAAAGGTCTTCCGAATGTTAACTCAACAGGATTTAATTATAATTTTTACTTTGGAGCAGTCCAAACTCGCAGTAAGCTATGGATGTTAGAGGTAGTCAGGCGCCTGATTTAGCAAGAGTCTTCTTTAGAGTAGGATTAGCCCTTTCACCTTTTCAGAGGACTGCGGTCTGCACACAGAGTAAAGGTAATATTGGATTCTTAAAGCTGAGGATAGCTGTTCGGATACACCTGCTGTGAAAGACAGGCCATTACCACTTTGCAGGCTTTTAGATTACCCAAACTGAGGGGTTATTTCTTCTCGTAAACATTTTTCAGATGGGGTGGGGAATGCCTCGATCTAACCAGTGAAGTTATCAGTAAGCATTAGCAAATATTTGAATCTCCTGCAGAAAGGTATCTGAGTAAATTGGAGTTGCCATTTCTCACCTGGATAGGTTCCTCAATTTTGTACAGGTTTACCTGGAGAAGGAGAAAATTGCTGGCCGTTTGGGTCATGTCAGGCACAGAGCTCACAGGGCTGAGTCACCTGTTTTGGTGTCTTGAAAAGATTCACCCCTATAAACAAATGAGTTATTAACAGAAACCAAGAATCCCTTCTAGGGTGAAAAGAATCATGAAAGTGCTGAATTATATTCCTATGATTGGTACTTGGTGTTAGCAATATATTACCATCATTCAGCCAGTCCTAGAGGGGCCCTGGACTGAAATGCAAAAGCTGGGCCATTTTTGTTCTTCTTCAGAGTGTTCTGGCCCAATTCTATGTATGCTGTCCAGCATGCCCATAAGCTTCATTGGCCCTTTCAGTGCAGGGTCCTTGGCTGTGGCATCTACAAGGGCATTTCCTTTTATATGGTCAGTCTCTCTTTTGATGTCCTCTGCAATTAATTGTAGTCACTTTTTGGCAGCAAAGTAGCATTCTAACAAGCTCAAAATTTGAATGATGTTGTATGGAAAAGCCCTTGGGGGTCAGGAGTCCCTACCCATTCCAAATTGCAGTATAAGCATGAAGCACTAAAAAGTCATACTTGGAATCAGTGTAAAGGTTAACTTTTAAATCCTTTCCCAATTGCAAGGGCTGAGCAAGTTAAATTAACTCAGCTTTTTGAGCTGAAGTCGAGGCCAGCAAGACTTGTGCCTACTACTAATAGCATATCTACCCCTCCTGTTTTCCTGATGCATAAAACAACTTACATCTGTTAACCAATCTTCCCTGGGATGGTCAAGGGGCTCATTCTCCTTAAGTCTGGCCTGCTAGAATAAATTTGTTTCATAACATGTGACATGCTTTGGCTATGTCCCCAGTCAAATCTTATCTTGAATTGTAGCTCCCATAATTCCTATATATCGTGGGAGGGACCCAGTGGGAAGTAATCGAATCAGGGGATGGGTCTTTTCCCATTCTGTTCTCATGACAGTGAATAAGCCTCATGAGATCTGATGGTTTATTTATTTATTTATTTTTGAGACATAGTCCTGCTCTGTTGCTCAGCTGGAGTGCATTATCATGACCTTGGCTCACTGCAACCTCTGACTCCTGGGTTCAAGTGATTCTCCTGTCTCAGCCTCCTGAGTAGCTGGGATTACAGGCGCCTACCACCATGCCTGTCTAGTTTTTGTACTTTTAGTATAGATGGGGTTTCACCATGTTGGCCAGGCTGGCCTCAATCTCCTTACCTCAGATCATCCACTGCATTGGCCTCCCAAAGTGCTGGTATTACAGCTGATGGTTTTATAAAGGGGAGTTTCCCTACACAAGCTCTTTTGCCTGCTGCCATGTAAGAGGTGTGACATTGCGTCTCATTTGCCTTCTGCCATGAATGTGAGGATTCCCTGACCATGTGGAACTGTAAGTCAATTAAACCTCTTTTCTTTATAAATACCCAGCCTCAGATATGTCTTTATTAGCAGCATTAGAACAGACTAATACAACCTGTATGCCAGAAAGGCTAGAAGCTTCTGTGGACTCTGGCAGATAAGTAGTTGGGTTTATGGTTTGGCAGCCTTTAAGGGTTATGTCTGGAGTGTCTAGCAATAAGGCTTGATACTTTCATAAATGTTTCTCCTATTATCCACTGCTTCCCTTTAGCTTCTAGGACCACCTTTCCTTGGTGTGGAGTCAAAAACCTGTAGGTGCTATTCTAATGTTACTTTATTAGCTTTGGCCGCTAGAAAAGTGGTAGCAGCAATAGCTCTAAGACATCAAGGCCACCCTGAGGCCACCTGGCCTATCTGTTTAGAAAATCAGGCTACAGGCCTTGGAATGTCCCCCAGTTTTGGGATAAGTTTACCGAAGGCCTATGCCTTGCTTTTTGGTCACATAAACAAAAAATAGTTCATCCAACTTGGGGACTCCCATGGCTGCAGCAGAGCTCAATTTCTCCTTGAGAGTATTGAAGTTTTGCTTGCAGTTCTCATTGCATTCTAGGAGCTCTAAATCTTTCCCTTTAGTGTATCATATAAAGGCTTGGCTACATGCCCAAATCTGGGCACCCATAAGCAGCAGTACCCAGCCATCTCCTAAAAAAGCACACAGTCATTTTTTGGACAGAGACTCTTGGGTGACTAAAATAACTTTTTTATCTTCTAGGGATGTTGATCAGTTCCAGAGATTAAGACAGATTCCAAATATTTAAATCTGTCAGTCAAAATCTGAGCTCTGTGTGGTGGTGCTCTATATCTGCAAGTTCCCAGGAAATTTACCAACTTAACATTATTATTATGAGTCTTCTTTAGTTGGGCTAGCAATGTGCAAGTCACCTACATACTGAATAATTGTGTCCCTTTCCAATTGTAGATTTGTTAGGTCCTTAGCTAGAGCATTTTCAAATAAGTGGGGGCTATCACAGAACCCTCCAGAGATGACTGTCCAGGTTAGTTTTGAGGCTGAATGCATATCTGGATCAGTTTATTCAAAGGCAAACATATTATGAATCTGGATGTATTGAGATCCATAAAATTGCATCTTTCAGATTTAAGAATGTAAACCAGCTTGCATCCCCTGGAACTAGGTAAGTATTGGGGACAATGAGGTGTATGGAGACAACTGCATTTCTTAATGCTCTAAGGGTTCTGACAAATCTGTACTTGCCATTAGGCTTTTTATCTGGTAACATACGAGTATTGTAAGGAGACTCTCATGGCCTTAATAACTCATATGGCAAGAATTTGGCAATAAAGTGTTGAATTTCCCCTCATGCTTCTTGCCTTAAAATGTAATGTGTCTTCTGAGGTCAAGGAGCACTAGGCTGAAGTTGGAATTGAATGGGGGAGGTGTTTAGTGCATTTCCCAGAGCCTATGTGGCCCAAACCTCAAGATTTACTTGAGACAACACCTCAGGTGGTAAATGTGACAGCTCATTCTTAACTTCTTTTTTCCCCTGAGGGGTCAGGAACAAAAGTAACAGTTTCTATGCTTTATGATCAGTGAAGGTGACCATGACTTTGTCCCCTGAGTCAATAAACTTCTCCCCAGTAAGAGGTCAGGCAAACAGACAGTACTAAAAATGCAGGCGAGAAACCTAGAGGCTCTGGAAGAAAACTTAGAAAATACAAAAAGGAGTTTTATGGGGCTTATCCATCATGAGAAGAGAGGAGCCCATTGTATTAAATCAGGACAGAGTAATCTGCTCCCACATATGATATGAAGTTAATACGCCTACCTGCTGCTTCAAGAGTCACCTGAGGCTCCTCCATCTCTCGATAGCTAGTAGTCCAATGGCAGCAGAGGTGGGAAGTATCAGGCCCTGTCACTTTTGAGTCTGCTGGGCTCTGATGATGGCTCCCTTGGAAGCACAGTGCATTTCCTTCGGCAGTGGCTGACCTTCCCACAGAAGGCACATTGATTTATATCCAAGATGCAGTGCCCCAGAGGCACAGACTGGGACTTTCACCTTCTCACATCCTCTGTGAGGGCCGGGGTTAAGGGGCTGCCTCTGAAGTGGTGGAGAGCACAAGGCTGCAGCTAAAGGCTGGGCCTCTTGGAAGATTTGCTTTATTTTATGTTTTCTTTGCCCATTCCTGTGATGGAAAACTGCAAAATCCAAGTCCAAAATGTGATCCACGGGAGTCTGGAAGCCTAAGGCTGCTTTTGGCAGCTTCCTGCAGATATCAGAAGGAGACAGCGCTCTAAATTAAATTCCTAGCAATGCCTGTCCCTTTTTGGAGTCAGGGTCAGTGTTAGTGTATTTCCTCAAGGTCTAAATTATCCACCCTTGTAATAAGGCTAGCTTTTCATCTTTTCCCTAAGTAATTTTCCAGACATTATAAAAATTAAAAAGCTGTATCACACTTTTTTATTATTCTTTCACGGAATCAAACGATCATAGTTTTTTCTCTCTATATCCCACTTTCTTCCTAATTCATTTGTTTTTTCTAGATTCTAGTTCTTTTGGGTCCTAGTAAGGCACTGCTGTGCCTCCTACTTGATAGGTGTCATGCCACTAGTTGCAGGCTGCCACCCTATTAGCATGTGCTCTAGCCACTCCCATAATACACTGTTTTTCTACCATGCAGCAGGCAAACATAAATATATGCAAATCCCTCCTGGTCAGATCATACTTCAAGGTTAGCCTTTTAAAATTTTCTATGAATTTTCCCGGAACCACTGAAAACTCTTTTAGTTTTTCCTTGCATATGGCTAATTCAGATATAGAAAAGTATACATATACCTATATAGTGTGGGGAAAAGAAAGACAGATCAGACTGTTACTGTGTCTATGTAGAAAGAAGTAGACATAAGACAGTCCATTTTGTTCTGTACTAAGAAAAATTCTTCTGCCTTGAAATGCTGTTAATCTGTAACCTTAGCCTCAACCCTGTGCTCACAGAAACATGTGCTGTGTCGACTCAAGGCTTAATGGATTTAGGGATATGCAGGATATTCTTTGTTAAACAAATGCTTAAAGGCAGCATGCTTGTTAAAAGTCATCGCCCCTCACTATTCTCAAGTACCCAGGCACACCAAACACTGCGGAAGACCACAGGGACAACTACCTAGGAAAGCCAGGTATTGTCCAAGGTTTCTCCCCATGTGATAGTCTGAAATATGGCCTCGTGGGAAGGGAAGGACCTGACCATCCACCAGCCTGGCACCTGCAAACGGCCTGTGCTGAGGAGGATTAGTAAATGAGGAAAACCTCTTTTCAGTTGAGATAAGACAAAACCATCTGTCTTCTACTCGTCCCTGGACAATGGAATGTCTCAGTGTAAAACCCGATTGTATATTCCATCTACTGAGATAGGAGAAAACTGCCTTAGGGCTGGAGGTGAGACATGCTGGAGGCAATACTGCTCTTTAAGGAATTGAGATATTTGTGTATATGCACATCAAAAGCACAGCACTTTTTACTTTACCTTGTTTATGATGCAGAGATATTTGTTCACATGTTTTCCTGCTGACCCTTTCTCGACTGTTACTCTATTGTCCTGCCACATCCTTCTCTCTGAGAAATGCCCGATAATGATCAATAAATACTAAGGAAACTCAGAGACTGGTGCAGGGGCGGGTCCTCCGTATGCTGAGCACTGGTCCCCTGGGACCACTTCTTCTCTATACTTTGTCTCCGCGTCTCTTTTCACAAGTCTGTCATTCCACCTGATGAGAAACGCCCACAGGTGTGGAGGGATAGGCCACTCCTTCAACATAGTGTCCGTATTATCATTTGTCACTTCCCAGAGATGGCAAACATTCAACTTTGCCAGCTGATAAGAGGCCCCACTGCATGTTGTTCTGGTGAAGCTCGGGTGTTTCGAGAGTGGGGTATGTACGTAAGACAGGACTCAAAGGGCAGGGAGAAGATGATGACCGGACACTAGATAACCCTAGAAAACTAGAAGAAATTAATAACATGTTGCACACCTCACTAGAACTGGAAGGAGTCTGACTGTGTTCTTATGGGGTGTTTGGACTGGCAGGGGGAGTTCAGCCCCAGCTAAGAAAAGCCTAAAATTAAGAGTAACTTGCATTAAAAGGGTAATCAATTATGTGCCGTCCCTATTTTGTCTTTTCCTCCATCAAACATATAGAAGCCCATTTTAATTTTTTATCCTGACCAAGCATCAGAGAAGCCTGTATATAATGTATTTTCTCCCTCTTTGTTTCTCTTCTATAAAACCAATGAAGCTGCAAAGTAGGAGTCAGATCAAACAGGGGAAATGAGAAGGCTGCAACTTGTATATTGTAACGTATTGGTCCATTTTCTTTTTTTTATACTTTAAGTTTTAGGGTACATGTGCACATTGTGCAGGTTAGTTACATACTTATACATGTGCCATGCTGGTGTGTTGCACCCATTAACTCGTCATTTAGCATTAGGTATATCTCCTAATGCTATCCCTCCCCCCTCCCCCAACCCCACAACCGTCTCCAGAGTTGATGTTCCCCTTCTTGTGTCCATGTGTTCTCATTGTTCATTTCCTTTCTATGAGTGAGAATATGCGGTGTTTGGTTTCTTGACCTTGCGATAGTTTATTGAGAATGATGATTTCCAATTTCATCCATGTATCTACAAAGGACATGAACTCATCATTTTTTTATGGCTGCATAGTATTCTGTGGTGTGTATGTGCCACATTTTCTTAATCTAGTCTATCATTGTTGACATTTGTGTTGGTTCCAAATCTTTGCTATTGTGAATAGTGCCACAATAAACATACGTGTGCATGTGTCTTTAAAGCAGCATGATCTATAGTCCTTTGGGTATATACCCAGTAATGGGATGGTTGGATCAAATGGTATTTCTAGTTCTAGATCCCTGAGTGATCGCCACACTGACTTCCACAAGGGTTGAACTAGTTTACAGTCCCATCAACAGTGTAAAAGTGTTCCTATTTCTCCACAACCTCTCCAGCACCTGTAGTTTCCTGACATTTTAATGATTGCCATTCTAACTGGTGTGAGATGGTATCTCATTCTGGTTTTGATTTCCATTTCTCTGATGACCAGTGAAGATGAACATTCTTTCATGTGTCTTTTGGCTGCATAAATGTCTTCTTTTGAGAAATGTCTGTTCATATCCTTTGCCCACTTTTTGATGGGGTTGTTTTTTTTTTATTTTAAATTTGTTTGAGTTCATTGTAGATTCTGGATATTAGCCTTTTGTCAGATAACTAGGTTGCGAAAATTTTCTCCCATTTTGTAGGTTGCCTGTTCACTCTGATGGTATTAGTCCATTTTCTCACTGCTATGACAAAACTCTCTTAGGAAAAAAGTGACATGCTGGGTTTAGAAAGTAGGGTCCAGCGGCCCTATACCAGCTAATCCAATATGGCATTATTGTTAAGAAATGAGAGAAAACTGTTAAGAAAAAGTCTCATGTTCTCCATCTTGAGGGTAATTGTTTGCAGAGGGTTTTCATAAAAGAGGCTGTCACTGAACAGGCATATCTGATCTTATCATGTAGAGCTCTTAAATACCACATTTCAACTTCTAGTAATAATGATGGCGAAGTTACTGCTGATCTTTTCTGATAATTAAGGTACAAAACTACTAGGTTCCAAGGCAATTCTTTTTTTCAGTGTCACTTGGAACAGTGGCAAATTAAACAAGCCATCAGTTAAGAGTCAGAGGATCTCTGAGGAAAGTAAAAGCTAAACTGTTTGGGGTCTCTATCCTGGGGCATCCTCTAGGTTACTACAAAAGAGAGGCAGTGAGCAGAAAGGTGACATGTTGTAGAGCACTCAAGTGAGGGACAGAGAGCACAAGGTGGAGAGTCCAAAAAGAGAAAGTGGTAAACATCTTGTTTAGCCAAGTCCATTCTTCTCAATATTCCCCATGGCCTCTAACCCTGTGGGCTTGGCCTCTAATCTGAGTATGATAATAGTGGATAATCATTCTGGCCCATCAGAATAGCTTCACGACTCTAAAAGACAGCCCACTTGCCAGGTGTCAGCTGACTTATTCTGTGTGGATTGTTTTCCTTGGAGTGGGGGTCTTGTCTTGGTGTCCGCTCATGGTGTTGCTGAAAGATCTTGCTGGAAAAGAGGGTCCTGATACAGACCACAAAGTAGGATTCTTAGATCTTCTGCAGGAAAAAATTTGAGGTGAGTCAGAGAGCACAGCAAAAGATGCAATTTTGTTAGAAATTACTCCATTACAGAGTTGGACATCGTCAAAAAATAAGAGAAGGAATGTATTGTCTTTTGTTAGTGTCTGCACTTATAAGTAACTATAAAGAGAAAGAGTTATAATTAAACTTGGAAGGTGCAGATGTAGTCACTAAAATCGGGGCTATTGGTTTTAACAATAACCATTAACCCATTGACCTAAGCTACCTCATTAATAATATCCTTACCAAAAAATACAGCACTCCTAGGACATTTATACATTTTTCAGGCTTGGTGGAAGATGTCTTGTATGACCACAAATATTCTGCAATTGTATTTTGTGGCCAGTTAAAAAATATGACTATTTTCAGACAATGAACATTAATCTTGTAGATGCCCTGTGAGTACCTAACTACTCATATTAAGATAGAGTATTCTAGTCATGTTTATTAAACTAGAAGCTAGGTAACCCTGAGTTCCTCTAACACAGCAAGTCTACTCCTCAAGGAGAAAATCCATTTCTCAGGAATTTTGTGCATTTTATTTGATGGCATTTTGTACGTTTACCAAAATGGCAGAAAAGAGTGAAATTAGTCCTCAAAGAATTCTCAAGATTGGATATAAAGTAAACAAAATGATTACAGTTAATGTGCAAGTTGATACAGTTGATATTCAAAAGAAATTTGATTTGAAACAAAATGAGATTTTTATTTTTACTTATTTTTTATTATTATTATTATTGTTATTATTATTATGAGACAGAGTCTTGCTCTGTTACCCAGGCTGCTGTGCAGTGCACTCTCTTGGCTCACTGAAACCTGCATCTCCCGGGTTCAAGCAATTCTCCTGCCTCAGGCTCCCAAGTAGCTGGGATTACAGGCATGAATCACCACACCCAGCTAATATTTGTATCTTTAGTAGAGATGGGGTTTCACTCTGTTGGCTAGGCTGGTCTCAAACACCTGACAACAGGCGATCTGCCCACCTTGGCCTCCCAAATAGTTGAGATTACAGGCAAGAGCCACCACTCCCAACCACAATGAGGTTTTTAAATAATTCTTATTTCCTGTTGTTGAGCAGGGATCTGAGCAAATTCAACATATCATGGGCCTAAACTGGGGAAGACTGAGGACAAACTCTAGAACATGTGTGATTAAATTAATTACAATGGAAACCAAATCAAATTTAATAAGGCTGTACCTCTTAGTTGCAAGATGTTTTCCCACATTTTGAAATGTGGTGTTATTCCATGGAAAAGAAAACTAGTGTTTACCTCCAGAGTAAAGAACAGGGTTCCCTGCAAGGATTGATTGACTGAGAACTATGGCTCAGGATTAAAAATCCTTCTTTTTTACATTTGTAAACTAAAAATAAATTTCTAAACCCTTGTTGACTAAATAGACCTCTCTTCTTGGATAAGGACATTCTAAAGTTAACCTGAAAAGCTAGTTCAAGCCATGGGTCACATATGCCTCATTATACTCTCCTCACTTTGGTTTTAATTTTAATTTCAATTTCAACTTTTAATTTATTTTCATGGGTACATAATTGGTGTATATATTTATGGGGATACATGACATACTTTGATGCAATCATGCAATGAGTAATGCATAACAAAAAACGGGATATCTGTCCCCTCAAGCATTTATAGCTTATAAACAATCCAATTATACTCTTTTAGTTTTTTTAAATGTGGAATTAAATTATTTTCGACTATAATCACCCTGTTGTGCTATCAAATGCTGTCTTATTCTTTCTAACAATTGTTATTTTTACCCATTTAGCATCCCCACTATCCCCTTGTTCCCTCCCTCCCCTTCCCTGCCTCTGGTAACCATCTTTATACTCTCTATCTCTATGACACCAATTGTTTTGAATTTTAGCACCCACAAATAAGTGAGAACATGTGACATTTGTCTTTCTGTTACTGACATTTCACTTAACATAAAGACTTTCAGCTCCATTTATGGTATTGCAAATGGCAGGCTCTCATTCTTTCTTACAGCTGAATAGTATTCCATTGGGTATATGTACCACATTTTTTCTATCCAGTCATCTGTTGATGGACATATAGGTTCCTTCCAAATCTTGGCTATTATAAACCCTGCTGTAGCAAACATGAGAGTGTCAATAGGTCTTTGATTTACCAATTTCATTTCTTGTAGGCATATACTGAGCTGTGGGATTGCTGGACCATATAGTAGCTCTATTTTTAGTTATATCGGGAACATCCAAACTGTCCTTAAATGTGCTCCCAACAAGCAGTGTACAAGGGTTCCCTTCACACCACATACTCACCAGCATTTGTTTTTCACTGACTTCTGGATAAAATCCACCTTAATTAGGGTGAAATGATATCTTATTTTGGGTTTGATATGCATTTCCATGATGATCAGCAATATGGAGCACCTTTTCATTTGACTGTTTCACATTTGTATGTCTTCTTTTCATAAATGTCTATTTAAATTTTTTGTCCACTCTATTTGGGTTATTACCTTTTTCTGTAGAATTTTTTGAACTCAGTATATTGTAGTGTATTAGTCTGTTCTTGCACTGCTATAAAAAATACCTGAGACTGTGTTATCTATTTACTTACTGAGATGAAGTCTTGATCTGTTGCCCAGACTGAAGTGCAGTGGTGCAATCTCAGCTCACTGTGACCTCCACCTCCTGACTCAAGTAATTCTCTGCCTCAGCCTCCTGAGTAGCTGGGATTACTGGCACCTGCCACCATGCCTGGCTAATTTTTGTATTTTTAGTGGAGACAGGGTTTTACCATCTTGGCTAGGCTGGTCTTGAACTCCTGACCTCATGATCCACCCGCCTCAGCCTCCCAAAGTGGTGAGATTACAGGAATGAGCCGCGGCACCTGGCAAGACTGGGTAATTTCTAAAGGAAATAGGCTTAATTGACTCACAGTTCCACATTGCCGGGGAGGCCTCAGGAAACTTACAATAATGGCAGATGGGGAAGGAGGCACCTCTTACATAACAGCAGGTGAGAGAACATGTATGTGAAGCAAAGGGGGAAGAGTCCCTTATAAAACCATCAGATCTCATGAGAAATCACTCATTATCAGAAGAACAGCCTGGCGGAAACCACCCCCATGATCCAATCCCCTTCTACCAAGCCTCTCCCTCAACATCTGGGGGTTACAATTCAATACGAGATTTGGTTGGGGACACAAATCCTAACCATATCATGTAACTATTAATTGTTTTTCAGATGGATAATTTACAAATATTTTCTCCCACTCTGTGGATTTTCGCTTCACTTTGTTTCTTGTTTCCTTCACTTTAAAAAGGCTTTCTGACTTTCTGTAATCTGATTTGTCCATGTTTGTTTAGCTTGTCTGTGCTTCTGGGGCATTATTTAAGGAATTTTTGCCCAAACCAATGCCCTGAAGAGTTTCCCCAATGTTTTCTTGTAAAAGTTTGATGGCTTGATGAGTTAGGTTTAAGTCATTAACTCATTTTAATTTGATTTTTTTAAGGGGCAAGAAATAGGGTTCTAGTTTTATTCTTCTGCCTATGGCTTGCCAGTTTTCCCAGCCCTATGGATTACAAAAGCTGTCTCATTTTTTATTGTATGTTCTTGGCACTTTTCTTGAAAATTAATTTAGCTTTTCCTCCCATAGGATTCCAGAACACTGCTATCAGGGTCTGAATGTTTGTCCTTCACATAGAATTCCAGAACACTGCTGCTGGGTTCTAAAGGTTTATCACATCCAGAACACTGCTACGAGAGTCTGAATGTTTGTCCCTCACACAGAATGCCAGTTTTACCAGCCTTATTTATTACAAAAACTGTCTTATTTTTTATTGTATGTGCTTTGGACTTTTGTTGAAAATTAATTTAGCTGTATGAGTTTGTTTCTCAAATCCCTATTTCATTCCATTTGTCTTTATGTCTGTTTTTATGCTAGTGTCATGCTGTTTTAATTACTATAACTTAGTAGTACAATTTAAAACCAGGTAATGGAATTCCTCCAGTTTTGTTTTATATACTCAGCATAGCTTTGACTATTATGGTGTTCTGTGATATTTCCATATAAATTTCAGAATTTTTTTTTCTATATCTGTGAGGAATGTTTTCTTCTTCTTCTTTTTTTTTTTTTTTTTTTTTAAGATGGCGTCTTGCACTGTCACGTAGACCGGAATGCAGTGATGTGATCTCGCCACACTGCAACCTCCACCTCCTGGGTTAAAGTAATTCTTTGCCTCAGCCTCCTGAATAGCCGGGATTACAGGCACAGGCCACCATGCCTGGCTAAATTTTTTGTATTTTTAGTAAAGGGGTGGTTTCACCAAGTTGGCCAGGCTGGTCTTGAACTCCTGACCTCGTGATCCACCAACTTTGGCCTCCCAAAGTGCTGGGATTACAGGCATGAGCCACTGCCCCTGGCCTGTTATTTTGATAGAGATGGCATGAAATATATAGATTGCTATGGATTGTATGGACATTTTTAAAAAAATATTAATTCTTCCAATCTGTGAACATAAAAATATCTTTCCAATTTTTGGGTCCTTTTTCATTTGTTTTATCAGTGTTTTACAGTTTTAATTGTTGAGAACTTTTATTTCTTTGGTAAATTCCCACACATTTTGTTTTATTTGTGGCTATTGCAAATAGTATTACATTTTTGAATTCTTTTCCAGTGAAACTCTACTGATTTGTATATGTTCATTTTTTATTCTGCAAATTTACTCAAGTTATTACCTCTAATAGATTTTGGTGGATGTATTGGGCCATTCTCATATTGCTATAAAAAGTAATCTGTGACTGGTTAATTTATAAAAGAAATAGGTTTAATTGGTTCATGGTTCTACAGGCTGTACAGAAAGCATAGCACTGGCTTCTGCTTCTGGGGAAGCCTCTGACAACTGACAAGGTGAAAAATAAATCTAGTGCTTGCACATCACATGGTAAGTGTGAGAGCAGGGGGGAAGTGCTACACACACTTGTAGATAACCAGCTCTGATAAAAACTTACTATTGTGGGAATGGCACCAAAAGAAATTATGCCAAACAGTTCATGGAAATCTTGCTGTCATGATTCAATCACCTGCCCTGTAGGCCCACTTCCAAAATTGAGGATTATATTTCAATATAACATTTTGGTGGGAATACGTATCCAAACTGTATCATTTTGCCCCTGGCCATTCCAAATCTCATATCCTTCTCATATTTCAAAATATAATCATGACTTCCAAATAATCCCCAAAGTCTTAACTAATTTCAGCCTTATCTCAAAAGTCAAAAGTCTCATGTAAGACAAAGCTAATTTCTTCCTCCTATAAGCCTGAAAAATAAAAAAACAAGTTAGGTTCTTCCAAGATACAAATGAGGCAGATACACTGGGTAAATACTCCTATTCTAAAAGGAAGAAATCAGCCAAAAGAAAGCGGTCATAGGACCCATGAAAGTCTGAAACCCAGAGGGGCAGTTGTTGAATTGTAAGGCTCCAAAATAATTATTTTCGACTCTGTGTCCCATTTCCAGGGCATGCTAATGCCTTGGGAAGGTTCTACCTTGTGACTTTGCATGGTTCAGCCCCCACAGCTGCTCTCATGGGCTGGCATTCTGTGCCTCTGGCTTTTAAAGTTGCAAGGTGCAGGCTGTAGCTAGATCTACAATTCTGAGTTCTGGAGGACAGTGATCCTCTCCTCACAGATCTACTAGGCCATGACACAGTGGGGAGCCTGCCTGAGGATTGTCACCCCACATTTCTTTTCTCCATTGTTTTAGTAGAGGGTCTCCATGAGGGTTCCACTTCTGCAGCATGCTTCTGCCTGCACACCCTGTCTTTTTCATACATCCTTTAAAATAAAGGTGGAGGCTCCCAAGTCTCAACTACTCGCATTTGGTAAACCCACAGGCCTAAAAGCACATGAAAGCTACCCAGGTTATGGCTTGCATCCTCTGAAGCAGTGACTGGAGTCTTAACTGGGTCAATTTGAGCTACACCTGGAGCTGAAGGAGTGGCCAGGATGCAGGGAGCCTTTTTCCAAAGCTACTCAAGGCAGCAGGTCCTAGGCCTGATCCCAGAAACTATTCTCTTCTTTTAGGCCTCAGGGCGTGTGATGGGGTGCTGCCTTTCAGATTTCTAAAATGCCTTCAATTCCTGTTTCCCATTGTCTTGGCTATCAACACTTGCTTTTTTTAAGGTTATACAAATATCTCTAACGAGTGGTTGACCCATATCCTGCTTGAGTTCCTCTCTTATAAAAGCTTTTTATATTTCAGCCACATGACTAGGCTGCAAAGTTTTCAAGCTTTTACACTATATTTCTTTTGTAAGTATAAGTTACTACTTATTTTATTTTTATTTTTTTGCTAGAACATGTGAGCATATGTTGTTAGAAGCAGCCAAGCCACATCACAAATATTTTGCTGCTTAGACATTTTTCCAACAGAAACCCTAAATCATCAATTTCAAATTCAAACTTTTATATATCCCTAGTGCATGACAGAAATTCAGCCAACCACTTTGCTAAGACAACATGCATGACCTTTGTTTCAGTCCCAATAAGTTTCTAGTTTTCATCTGAGACCTCCTCAGCGTGGCCTTCACTGTCCAGATCACTATTAGCAGTTTGGCCACAGACATTCAACCAGTCTCTAAGAAAATCTCAACTTTCCCTCATTTTTCTGTCTTCTGAATCCCACAAATTCTTCCAACTTCTGCCTGTTTACCCAATTACAAAGCTGATTCCACATTTTGGGGTATTCTTATAACCATTTTCCATTCCTTGGTGGCAATTTTCTGTATTAAGCTATTTTCGCATCACTATGAGAGTGGGACTGGATAATTTATTTTTTACAAAGTAGGTTTAAGTGGTTTATGATTCTACAGTCTGTAGAGAAAACATAGTGCTGGAATATGCTTCTGGGGAGGTCTCTGGAAGTTTACAGTCATGGCAGAAGTTGAAGCAGAATCTTGAACATCACAGGGCAAAAAAGCAGGAGCAAAAAACAGAGTGGCGAGTTGTTACACAGTTTTAAATAACCAGATCTTATGGGAACTCACTCACTATCATGAGGATAGCACCAAATGGGATGGTGCTAAGCCATTTATGGTAATCCACCCCAATGGTTAAATCACCTTTCACCGGGCCCATCTCCAACATTGAGAATTACATTTAAATATGAGATTTTGGAAGGGACACACATTCAAAACCTATCAGAGGAGTCTTTATGCTCTTTCCAATATAACATTATAACATTGGCAAAAAAAAAAGGTAATTGGACTTCTTTTCCAATTCGGATGCGTTTTATTGCTTTCTCCGGTCTGATTGCTCCAGATAGGACTTTCAGCATTATGTTGAATGACAGTGGTAAAAGTGGACATTCTTGTCATCTTCCAGATTTTAGAGGAAAGGCTTTAATTTCTCCCCACTTAGTGTGATACTAGCTGTGGGTCTATCATATATCACTTTTATTATGTTGAGGTATGTTCATTCCATACCCAGTTTTCAAAGGGTTTTTTATTATTAAAGAATATTGAATTTTATCAAAAACTTTTTAGCATAATTGAAATGATTACATGTATTTGTCCTTGTTTTTTTGTTCTGCTTTGCTTTTTTGTTTTTGTTTTTGTTTTTTTGAGATGAAGTCTCCCTCTGTCACCCAGGCTGGCGTACAATGGCATGATCTCAGCTCAATGCAACCTCTGCCTCCCGGGTTCAAGTGATTCTCCTTCTTCAGCCTCCCGAGTAGTTGTGATTACAGGTGCTCACCACCATGCTTGGCTAATTTTTGTATTTTTAGTAGAGATGGGGCTTTGCCATGTTGGCCAGACTGGTTTCAACCTCCTGACCTCAGGTTTCCACCCACCTCGGCTTCCCAAATTGCTGGGATTACAGGTGTGAACCACTGTGCCTGGCCCCTTCATTCTCTTTATGTGATCTATCACAATGATTGATTTGCATGTTGAACCATCCTTGCATCCCTGCGATAAATACCACTAGGTCATTATGAATTATCTATTTATGTATTGTTTAATTGAGTTTGCTAAGTGTTTTGCAAATTTTTGAACCAATATTCTCAGATATGGGCCTGTAGTTTGCTTTTTTTTAATATGTCTTTGTGTGCTTTTGATATCAGGGTACTATTAGCTTCAAAGAATGAGTTTGGAAATGTTCTTTCCTTCTGTAGTTTTCAGTCTGGTTCTACAGACTTTGTTATTAAGGCTTTAATTTTGTTAATTGCTATTGGTCTGTTCAGGTTTTAGAGTTTTTCCTAGTTCAATCTTGGTAAGTTGTGTGTGTCTAAGAATTAATTTCCTCTAGGTTTTCTAATTTGTTGGCATACAATTGCTGATAGTATTCACAAATGTTCCTTTGTTTTCTGAAGCATTACTTGTAATGTCTCCTTTTTCACCTCTGATTTTACTAATTTGTATCTTTTCTGTTTTTTAATTAGCGTGTTTAAATATTTGTCAATTGTTTTACTTTTCAAAAAATAAACTTTTTCTTTCACTAATTCTTTACATTATTTTTGTCATTTTAACTTTATCTACTTCTGCTCTAATCTTTATTATATCTTTTCTTCTAATTTTGGGTTAGGTTTGGTCTTTTCATTCTAGTTAATTAAGATGTATTTTTAGGTTATTTATTTGAAGCTTTTCTGTTTTTTATGTAGACACATACAGTTATAAATTTTCCTTTTATAATAGTACCTCTTTTACTGTATCCCATAGGTTTTTCTATGCTATGTTTCCGTTATCATTTGTTTCAAGAAATTTTTCTGTTTTCTTCTTAGCTTTTTATTGACCTACTAATCATTCAGGAGCATATTGTTTAATGTCCATATGTTTGCATAGTTTCTTAAATTCCTTTTTTAATTGATTTCTAGTTTTATCCCCTTTAGTCAGAGAGAATGCTTGATATTACTTCAATTTTTTGAAATGTTTTTAGACTTGTTACTTAACATATGGTCTATCCTTGACAATAACCCATGTACTGAGGAGAAGAATGTGTATTCTGCAGCTGTTGGAAAAAGTTTTCTGTAAATATCTATTAATCTCATTTGTTCTATAGTGCAGATTAAGTCTGACGTTTCTTTGTTTATTTTCTGCCTGGAAGGTCTATCCAATGACTAAAGTGGGGTGTTGAAGTGTCCGGCCATTATTGTATTGAGGTCTCTTTCTTTAGCTCTTGTAATACTTGCTTAATTTGTCTAGGTGCTTTAGTGTTGGGTGCATATATATTTTCAATTATTATATCCTTTTGAAGAATTGATCTCTTCATTATTACATAATGACCTTTTAATTTCTTCCTACAGTCTTTTGTTGAAGTCTGTTTTTGTCTGGTATAAGTATGGCTATTTCTGTTTTTTTTTTTTGGTCTCTATTAGCATGGAATAACTTTTTCCATCTTTTATTTTCAGTCTAAATGTATCTTTATAGGTTAAGTTGTTTTTTTTGGTAGGTTACAGATTATTGTCCTGCTTCTCTATCCATTCATCCACTATTTTTCTTTTGACTGGAGTATTTAGTTCATTTAAATTCAATGTTATCAGGGATAAGCACTTACTCCTGCCATTTTTTTATTTGTTTTCTGATTGATTTTTGTCTGCTCTTCCTTCTTTCCTTTCTTCCTGCCTTCCTTTTAGGGAAGGTGATTTCTCTTGAATAATAACAGAATTTCTTGCTTTTTACTTTTTGTACATATGTGGTACACGTTTTGACTTGAATTACAATGAGGCTTGAAAATAATATAATACATGGTTATAGACTGTGAAAAATTAAACACTGATTGCATAAACAAAGAAACAAGCAAAACAGAGGGTGGAGCCAAGATGGCCGAATAGAAACAGTTCCAGTCTACAGCTCCCAGAATGAGCGACACAGAAGATGAATGATTTCTGCATTTAAAAATGAGGTACCGGGTTCATCTCACTGGGGAGTGTCAGAAAGAGGGTGCAGCACAGTGGGTGCAGTGCACCGAGCATGAGCAGAAATAGGGTGAAACATCACCTCACCTGGGAAGCACAAGAGATCAGGGAATTCCCTTTCCTAGTCAAAGAAAGGGGTGACAGATGGCACCTGGAAAATTGGGTCACTCCCTCCCTAATACTGCACATTTCCAATGGTCTTAGCAAACGTCACAGCAGGTGATTATATCTCACACCTGTCTTGGAGAGTCCTATGCCTACAGATCCTCACTCATTGCTAGCACTGCAGTCTGAGATCAAACTGCAAGGTGACAGCGAGGCTGGGGTAGGGTCCCCTGCCATTGCCGAGGCTTGAGTAGGTGAAGCAGCTGGGAAGCTCAAATTGGGTGAAGCCCACTTCAGCTCAAGGAGTCCTGCTGCCTCTGTAGACTCCACCTCTGGGGGTACGTTATAGCAAAACAAAAAACAGAAGAAATCTCTGCAGACTTAAATGTCCCTGTCTGACAGCTTTGAAGAGAGTGGTGATTCTCCCAGCACGTAACTTGAGACCTGAGAACGGGCACATTGCCTCCTCAACTGGGTCCCTGAACCCCGAGTAGCCTAAGTGGGAGGCACCCCCACTAGGGGCGGACTGACACCTAACATGTCCGGGTACTCCTGTGAGACAAAACTTCCAGAGAAACAATCAAGCAGCAGCACTTCCGGTTCAGCAACATCGGCTGTTCTTCAGCGACTGCTGCTGATACTCAGGCAAACAGGGTCAGCAGTGGACCTCCAGCAAAATCCAACAGACCTGCAACTGAGGGTCCTGACTGTTAGAAGGAAAACTAACAAACAGAAAGGTCATACACTCCAAAAAACCCATCTGTACGTCACCATCATCAAAGACCAAAGGTAGATAAAACCACAAAGATCGGGAAAATAACAGCAGAAAAACAGGAAACTAAATATCAGAGAGCCTCTCTTCCTACACAGGAACGCAGCTTCTCACAAGTAACGAAAAAAGCTGGAAGGAGAATGACTTCGACAAGTTAAGAGAAGAATGCTTCAGATGATATCTAGAATGGAGTGGAGTGGAGTGGAGTGGAGATCCCATTCACCTCAGGCTGGATTGCAGTGGCAGTATTTCAGTTCACATTACATGTCAAATTTCCATTGAATTGCATTTGATTCCATAACATTCCTTTACATTCCATTGCGTTCCACTCCATTCCATTCCATTCCATTCAATTCCATTTCATTCCATTCAACTCCGTTCCACTACACTCCATTACATTCCATTACATCCGGTTACATTCCACTCCATTCCACTCCTCTCCACTCTACTGCATTCCACTCCACTCCATTCCACTCCATCTCATTCCATTCGGTCCCATTCCACTGCAATCCACTCCACTCCACTCCGCTCCATTTCATTCCATTCCATTCTATCCCATTCTATTTATTTCCATTCCACTCCACTCCACCTCACTCCACTTCAATACACTCCAATTCACTCCAATCCATTCCATTCGATTCCACTGCATTCCATTCCATTCCTTTCCTTTCTTTCGAGAGTATCTCACTCTCTCACCCAGTCTGCAGGGCAGTGGCACAATCTCAGCTCACGTTCCATTCCGCTCCATTCCATTCCATTCTGTTACGTTCCATTCCGTTCCGTTACGCTTCCCTCAAATCCGCTCCGATCCAATCCGCTCCATTCCATTCCATTCCATTCCACTCTCTTCAACTCCTCTCCAATCCAATCCATTCCTTTCCATTCCATTCCATTCCACTCCTTTCTTTCGACAGTATCTCCCTCTCACACACACGCTGTAGCGCAGTGGCATAATCTCAGCATATATTTCTACATTCCGTGTCATTCCACTCCATTCCATTCTGTTCTGTTCCGTTCCGTTCTGCTACAACCCACTGCACTCCACTCCAATTCAATCCATTCCATTCCATTCCATTAAATTCCACTCCACTCAATTCCATTCCACTCCGTTGCACTCCATTGCACCCCACTCCACTCCTGTCCACTCCACTACACTCCATTAAACTCCAATCCACAGCACTCCACTCCACTCCACTTCAATCTACTCCACTCCAATCCATTCGATTCTACTCCAGGCCATTCCATTCCACCCCATTCCTTTCCATTCCACTCCTCGCCATTCCATTCACCTCCACTCCATTCCATTCCATTCCACTGCACTACATCCCATTCTACTCTCCCTCATTCCATTCCACTCCACTCCACTCCATTCCACGCCACTCCACTCAATTCCATTCCACTCCATTCCACTTCACCCCATTCCATTGCACTTCACACGATTCCATTCCACTCCACTCCACTCCATTCCACTCCACTCCAGTCCAGTCCAGTCCACTCCATTCCAATACACTCCATTCCACTCCATTCCATTCCAATCCACTCCATTCCATTCAATTCCACTCCACTCCATTCAATTCCACTCCACTCCACTATACTCCACTCCATTCCACTCCATTCCTTTCTACTCCACTCCACTGCACTCCACCCCATTCCATTCCATTCAACTTCATTCCACTCCATTCCATTCTATTCCAGTTCATTCCATTCCATTCCACTCCATTCCATACCATTCCACTCCATTTAATTACATTGCACTCCACTCCATTCCATTCCATGCCACTTCATTCCATTCCAATCCACTCCACTCCATTCCATTCCATTCCACTACATTCCATTCCACTCTATTCCACTCCATTCCACTTCACTCCATTCCACTCTTTTCCACTCAATTCCATTCCAATCCATTCCATTCCAGGCCACTCCATTCTACTCCCCTCTACTCCGCTCACCTACACCCGACTCCCCTCAATTCCACTGCAATCCACACCACTCTACTCCACTTCATTCCACGCCTTTCCACTTCAAACCATTCCATTCCACTCCATTCCATTCCATTCAACTCCATTCCATTCCATTCCACTCCAAACCATTTCACTCGACTCCATTCCTTCCACTGTACTCCACTCCACTTCACTCCATTCCATTCCAGTCCACTCCAGTCCACTCCATTCCATTCTATTCCATTCTTCTCCACTCCACTACACTCCAATCCATTCCATTCCATTCCATTCCATTCCATTGCACTCCATTCCATAACATTCCACTCCACTGCATTCCACTCCAGTCCACTCCATTCCACTCCATTCCATTCCATTCCACTCCACTCCATTCCATTCCATTCCACTCCATTCCGTTCCATTCCATTCCATTACATTCTACTCCACTCCACTCCATTCCACTCCACTCCATTCCATTCCACTCCACTCCATTTAACTTCAATCCACACCATTCCACTCCATTCCATTCCACTCCATTCCACTGCACTCAACTCCACTTGATTCCATAGCATTCCTTTCCATTCCATCCACTCCATTCCATTCCATTCCACTCCACTACATTCCACTCCATTCCACTCCACTCCACTCCTTTCCATTCCACTCTCCTCCACTCCACTCCACTACATTCTATTCCACTCCACTCCATTCCATTCCACTCTACTCCATTTAATTCCACTCAATTCCACTCCACACCATTCCATTCCACTCCTCTCCATTCCATTACACTCCACTCCATTCCATTCCATTCCACTCCACTCCACTCCACTCCATTCCATTTCATTCCATTACATTACATTCCACTCCACTCCGCTCCATTCTTTTCTAATCCACTTCACTGCATTCCACTCCACTCTACTCCATTCCATTCCTTTCAACTCCACTCCATTCCACTCCACTTCACTCCACTCTACCATTCTCTATTCCACTCCACTCCATTCCATTCAACTCCACTCCACTTCATTCCACTGTACTCCACTCCATTCCACTCCACTACATTCCATTCCACTCCACTCCATTCCATTCCATTCTTCTCCATTCAATTCCATTCCACTACATTCCAGTCCACTGCATTCCGTTGCACTCCATTCCACTCCACTCCAATCCACTCCATTCCATTCCTTTCTACTCCATTCAATTCCTTTCCTTTCTTTCTACAGGATCTCACTCTGTCACAATGCCTGGAGTTCAGTGGCACAATCTCAACTCACATTTCTTTTCACCATTCCATTGCATTCCATTCCATCCCATTCCATTCCGTTCTATTTCAGTACACTCCGTTCCATTCCAATCCATTCCATTCCACTCCATCCCATTACATTCGACTCCATTCCACTCCACTCAAATCCATTCCACTCCACTCCACTCCACTTTGTTCCATTCCATTGCATTCCATTTCACTCCATTTCATTCCATTCCTTTCTTTCAACATGCTATCACTGTGTCACCCAGGCTGGATTGCAGTGGCACAATCTCAGCTCACATTACATGTCAACTTTCCATTGCATTGCATTCTATTTAATTGCATTCCATTTCATTCCATTCCATTCCATTCCATTTCATTCCATTCCATTCAATTCAATTCCACTCCTTTCCACTCCATTCCACTCTGCTCCACTACATCTGATTCCATTCCACTCAATTCCACTGCTCTCCACTCCTCTGCACTCCACCCCACTCCTTTCCCCTCCATTTCTCTCCATTCCACTGAACTCCAGTCTACCCCACTCCTCTCCACTTCATTCCATTCCATTCCAACCATTCCTTTCCTCTTCATTCCACTCCACTCCACTACACTCCAGACCACTCCATTCCGTTCCATTCAGTTCCACTGCATTCCGTTTCATTCGTTTCTTTCGAGAGTATCTCTGTCACTCAGCCTGAAGCACAGTGGCACAATTTCAGCTCACATTCCATGCCGTTCCTTTCCATTCCATTCCATTCCATTCTGTTCCACTCTGCTCTGCTCTGCTCTGATCCACTCCATTCCATTCTGTTCCAATCCATTCTATTCCATTCCACTCAATTCCACTCCACTCCACCCCAATCTATTCCATTCCATTCCATTCCACTCCCTTATTTCGACAGGATCACACTGTGTCACACAGGCTGTAGTACAGTGGCACAATCTCAGCACACATTTCTCCATTCCGTTTCGTTCCATTCCATTCTATTCCATTCTGTTCCGTTCTGTTCTGTTCCACTCCACTGCACTAAACTACATTCCGCTACATCCGATTCCATTCCACTCTATTCCACTCCTCTCCACTCCACTGTACTGCTCTCCAATCCATTCCACTCCATCCTGTTCCTTTCTGCTCCATTCCACTGCATTCCTCTCCACTCCACTTCATTCCATTGGATTCCAACCCATTCCATTCCTCTCCATTCCAATCCACTCCTCTTCACTCCACTCCACTACATTCCAGACCACTACATTCCATTCCATTCCATTCCACTGCATTCCATTCCATTCCTTGCTATCGAGAGTATCTCTGTCACTCACCCTGAAGCACTGTGGCACAATCTAAGCTCACATTCCACTCCATTCCGTTCCGTTCCATTCCATTCTGCTCCACTGCGCTCCGCTCCCCTCTAATCAGCTCCATTCCATTCCGTTCCAATCCATTCTATTCCATTCCATTCCACTCAATTCCACTCCGCATCACTCCAATCCACCCCATTCCATTCCATTCCATTCCTTTCCATTCGATTCCATTGCACTACTTTCTTTGGACAGGATCACTCTCTTTCACACAGGCTGTAGAAGAGTGGCACAATCTCAGCACACATTTGTCCATTGCATTTTGTTCCATTACGTTCCATTCCACTCTGTTCCACTTCACTGCACTAAAGTACATTCCACTACATCCGATTCCATTCCACTCTATCCCACTCCTCTCCACGCCACTGCACTCCCCTCCATTGCACTCCATCCTATTCATTTTCCACTCCATTCCACCGCACTCTGTTCCACCACACTCCACTCCACTTCATTCCATTCCATTTCATCCCATTCCATTCCTCTCTATTCCACGCCACTCCACCTCACACCATTTCTCTCCAGTCCACTCCATTCCATTCCATTCCACTGCACTGAATTCCATTCCATTCCTTTCTTTTGAGAGTATCTCACTCTGTAACCAAGCCTGGAGCATAGTGGCTCCATCTCAGCTCACATTTCATTATTCCATTCCATTCCATTCCTTTCCATTGCATTGCATTCCATTCCATTGAACTCCATTCCATTCCATTCCATTCCATTCCTTTCCATTCCACTCCATTACAATCCATTCCATTCCACTCCAATCCATTCCACTTCACTCCACTCCATTCCTCTGAAATCCATTCCATTCCACTCCAGTACATTCCATTGCAAGCCATTCCATTCCATTCCATTCCACTCCACTCCACTCCATTCCATTAAATTCCACCGTATTCCTTCCACTTCACTCCATTCCACTCCATTCCACTTTACTCCTTTCCACTCCACTCCAATCCATTCTATTCCACTGCAGTCCATTCCATTCCACTCCATTCCATTCCACTCCACTCCATTCCACTCCACTCCACTCCATTAAACTCCACTACACTCCATTCCACTCCACTCCATTCCATTCCATGCCACTCCATTCCATTCCACTACACTGTGTTCCATTCCATTCCACTCCATTACATTCCATTCCACTCCAAACCATTCCACTCCACTTCATTCCACTCCACTCCACTCCACTCAACTCTGTACCATTCCACTCCACTCCATTCCAGTCCATTCCACTCCATTCCCCTCCTCTTCACTCCAGTGTACTCCACTCCACACCATTCCACTCCATCCCTTTCCCTTTTGCTCCATTCCACTGCATTCCACTCCACCTCACTCAACTGCACTACATTCCATTCCATTCCATCCCATTCTATTCCTCTCCATTCCACTCCACTCCACTTCATTGCACTCTACTCCACTCCACTCTAATACAGACAACTCCATTCCATTCCATTTCACTTCATTCCATTCCATTCCTTTCTTTCGATAGTATATCACTCTGTCACCCAGCCTGGAGCACAGTGGCACAATCTCAACTCACGTTCTATTCCGTTCTGTTCCATTCCATTCCTTTCCATTCCTCTCAGCTCTGCTGTGCTCTACTCCACTCCATTCCATTCCATTTCAATGCATTCTATTCCATTCCATTCCATTCCATTCGACTCAATTCCACTCTGCTTCACTCCAATCCATTCCATTCCATTCCATTCCGCTCTTTTTTTTCGACAGGATTACCCTCTCTCACTCAGGCTATAGCTCAGTGGCACAATCTCAGCCCACATTTCTCCAATCCGTTTCATTCAGTTCCGTTTCGTGCCATTCTGTTCCGTTCCGTTCCATTCCTTTCCATTCCGTTCCATCCCCCTCCACTAAATTACATTCCAATACATCCGATTCCATTCCACTCCATTCCACTCCTCTCCACTCCACTGCAATCCACTCCACTCCATTTCACTCCATCCTATTCCATTCTGCTTCATTCCACTGCACTCCTTTCAATGCCACTCCACTCCACTCCCTTCGATTCCACTCCACTCCACCCCATTCCACCCCACTCTGCTCCATTTCACTCCACTCCATTCCATTCCAGTCCACTGCACTCCACTCTCCTCCATTCCACTCCACTCCACTCCATTCTATTCCACTCCACTCCATTCCATGCCACTCCACTCCATTCCATTCCACTCCACTTCATTCCATTCTACTCCAATCCATTCCATTCCACTCCACTCCATTCCACTCCACTCCTTTAAACTTCTCTCAATTCCTGTCCACTCCACTCCACTCCATTCCACTCCATTCCATTCCACACCACTCCATTCCGTTCCATTCTACTCCATTCCATTGCATTCCTTTCTTTCCTTAGGATTTCACTCTGTCTCAAAGGCTCGAGTGCAGTGGTAGAATCTCAGCTCAAATTTCTTTTCACCATTCCATTGCATTCCATTCCATCCCATTAGAGTCCACTCTACTTTACTTCACTCCACTCCACTCCACTCCATTCCATTCCACTCCATCCCATTCAATTTGACTCCATTCCCCTCCACTCCACTCCACTCCATTACACTCCACTCCATTCCATTCCATTTCACTCCATTGCAATCCATTCCTTTCTTTCGGCAGAATATCACTGTGTCACCGAGGCTGGTGTCCTGTGGCACAATCTGAGCTCACATTACATGTAAACTTTCCATTGCATTGCATACTATTCCATTGCATTCCATTGCACTCCATTCCATTCCATTCCATTACAATCCAGTCAATTTCATTCCATTCCACTCTGTTCCATTCCACTCCGTTCCATTCCATTCCACTCTACTCCTCTACATTAAATTACATCTGATTCCATTCCACTCCATTCCACTCCTCTCAACTCCACTGCAATCTACTCCATTTCCCTCCATCCCAATCCATTCCACTCCATTCTACTGCACTACACTCCATCCCATTCCGCTCTACTTAATTCCGTTTCATTCCATCCCATTCCATTCCTCTCCATTCCACACCAGTCCACTTCACTCCACTCCACTCCACTTCAGTCCACTACACTGCATTCCATTCCATTCCATGGCATTCCATTCCAGAACTTTCTTTCAAGAGTATCTCACTCTGTCACCCAGCCTGAAGTGCAGTGGCACAATCTCACCTTACATTCCATTCTCTTCCATTCCGTTCCGTTCCATTCTGTTCTGCTCTGATCCACTCCAATCCACTCCATTCCATTCCTTTCCATTCCATTTCATTCCATTCCACTGATTTCCACTCCGCTACACTCCAATCTATTCCATTCCACTCCTTTCTTCCAACAGGATCTCCCTCTGTCACACAGGCTGCAGCGCAGTGGCACAATCTCAGGCCACATTTCTCTATTCCATTCCGTTACATTCCATTCCTTTCCATTCTCTTCCTTTCCGTTCCGTTGCACTCCACTCCTCTCCACTGTATTCCATTACAGCCGTTACCATTCCACTCCATTCCACTCCTCTCCACTGCACTGCACACCACTCCACTCTATTCCACTCCATCACATTCCATTCCGCTCCATTCAACTTCACTCCACTCCAACCCACTCCATTCCAGTTCATTCCATTCCATTCCATCACATTCCATTCCTCTCCATTCTGCTCCACTCCACTTCACTCCACTCCACTCTACTCCTTTCCATTCCATTCCATCCCATTCCATTCCTCTCCATTCCATTCCACTCCACTTCACTCCACTGCACTCCAGTCCACTCTTTTCCACTCCACTCCATTCTATTCCATTCCATTCCATTCCATTCCATTCCATTCCACTGCATTCCATACTATTCCTTTCTTTCAAGAATGGCTTACTCTGTCACCCAGCATGTAGTGCAGTGGCACAATCTCAGCTCCCATTACATTATACCATTCCCTTCTATTACATTCCATTCAATTGCATTCCATTCCATTGCATTGCATTCCATTCCCTTTCATTGAACTCCATTCCATTCCATTGCATTCCATTCCATTGCATTGCATTCCATTCCATTGCATTCCATTCCGTTGCATTCGATTGCATTACATTCCTTACAATTGCATTCCATACCATTCCATTGCATTGCCTTCCACTCTACTCCACTTCACTCCACTAAAGTCCATTCCATTCAATTCCATTCCACTCCACTCCACTCCACTCCAATCCACTCCATACCATTCCAATCTATTCCATTCCATTGCATTGCTTTCCATTCCATTCCTCTCCACACCATTTCATTCCACTCCACTCCAATCCACTCCACTCCACTCCACTACATTCCAATCCATTCCACTGTATTCCATTCCATTCCACCACACTGCATTCTACTCCACTCCACTCCATTCCCCTCTATCCATTTCCATTCTGCTCCATTCCACTGCAGTCCACTCCACCCCACTCCATTCCATTCCATCCCATTCCATTCCTCTCCATTCCACTCCACCCCATTTCACTCCACTCCACTCCAGTCTACTCCATTCCATTCAATTAAATTCCATTCCATTCCACTGCATTCCATTCCTTTCTTTCGAGAGTAGCTCACTCTGTCACCCAGCCTGGAGCGCAGTGGCACTATCTCAGCTTACATTCCATACCAGTCCTTTCCGTTCCGGTCTGTTGTTTTCTGATCTTTTCCACTTCGCACCACTCCACTCCCTCCCATCCACTCAATTCTATTCCATTCCATTACATTCCTCTTCATTCCATTCCATTCCAATCCATTCCTTTCCACTCAATTCCACTCTGCTCCACTCCATTCCATTCCATTCCATTCTATTCCTTTCCATTCCACTCCTTTCTTTCAAAAGGATCTCCCTCTGTCACAGGGGCTATAGTGCAGTGGCACAATCTCAGCACACATTTCTCCATTGCGTTCCATTCCGTTCAGTTCTTTTCCATTCGGTTCTGTGCCATTCCACTCTGTTACACTCCAATCCACTCCACCCCACTACAATCAGTTACATCATATTCCATTCCACTCCATTACCCTCCTCTCCACTCCACTGCACTCCACCCCATTCCACTCAATCCCGTTTCATTCCACTAAATTCCACAGCACTACACTCCACCCCACTCCACTCCACTTCTTTCCATTTCATTCCATCCCATTCCATTCCTCTCCATTCCACTCCACTGCACTCCACTCCAGTCCACTCAATTCCATTCCATTCAATTCCATTTCACTGCATTCCATTCCAATATTTTCTTTCAAGAGTATCTGACTCTGTTACCCAGCCTGTGGTGCAGTGGCATAATCTGAGCACATATTTCATTATCCCATTCCTTTCCTTTCCTTTCCTTTCCATTCCATTCCATTTCATTCAATTCAATTCCATTCCATTCCATTCTACTGCATTCCGTTCCATTCCTTTCTTTCGAGAGTATCTCAATCTGTCACCCAGCCTGAAGTGCAGTAGCACAATCTCTCCTTACATTCCATTCGGTTCCATTCCATTTCGTTCTGTTCTGTTGTGCTCCGTGCCTCTCCTCTCCATTCCAATCCGCTCCCCTCCATTCCATTCCATTCCTTTCCATTAAACTCAAATTCACTCCGTTCCACTCCATTTCATTCCATTCCATTCCATTCCAGTCCTTTCTTTTGAGAGGATCTCCGTCTGTCACACAGGCTGCAGCACGGTGGCTCAATCTAAGCACACATTTCTCCATAAAGTTCTGTTCCGCTCCTTTTTGTTCCGTTCTGATGTATTCCATTCCGTTCTGTTCCACTACACTCCACTACACTCCACTATCTTCCATTACATCCGATTCCATTCCACTCCATTCCACTCCTCTACACTCCACTGCTCTCAACTCCATTCCACTCCATCCCATTGCATTCTGCTCCATTCAACTGCACTCCACTCCATCCCACTCCACTCCATTTCATTCCATTCCATTCGATCTCATTCTACTCCTCTCTATTCCACTACACTCCACTTCACTCCAAACCTCTCCAATCCACACAATTCCGTTCCATTCCATTCCATTCCATTCCACTGCATTCCATTCCATTCCTTTCTTTTGATAGTATCTCAATCTGTCACCCAGCCTGGAGCACAATGGCACAATCTCAGCTCACATTTCATTATGCCATTCCATTCCATTCCATTCCGTTCCATTCCGTTCCAATCCATTCCATTCCATTCCATTCCATTCCACTGCATTCCAATCTGCACAATTCCTTTCCATTGCATTCCGTTCTATTACTTTCTATCGAGAGTATCTCACTCTATCACCCAGCATGCAGCACAGTGGCACAATCTCAGCTCACATTTCATTATGCCATTCCATTCCATTCCATTCCACTACATTCCATTCCATTCCATTCCACTACCTTACATTCCATTCCCTTCTTTCGACAATATCTCACTCTGTCACCCAGCCTGGAGCACAGTAGCAAAATCTCAGCTCAAATTCCATTCTGTTCTGTTCCATTCCTATCCGTTCCATTCCGTTCTGTTCAATTCCACTCCACTCCAATCCACTCCATTCCATTTCATTCCACTCAACTGCACTCTGCTCCACTTCAATCCATTCCACTTCTTTCCATTCCATTCCATTTCATTCGACTCCTTCCTTTCTACAGGTTCTCAATCTGTCAAACAGGCTGTAGCGCAGTTGCACAATCTCAGCACACATTTCTCCATTCCATTCCATTCGGTTCCATTCCGTTCCCTTCTGTGCCTTTCCATTCCGTTCCATTCCACTCCATTCCACTCCACTCCAATCCACTCCACTACATTCCATTACATCTGATTCCATTCCACTTCATTCCACTTGGCTCCACTCCACTGCACTGCAATCCACTCCATTCCACTCCATTCCATTTCTTTCTACTCCATTCCAATGCACTCCACTCCGACACACTCCACTCTACTTCATTCCATTCCTCTACATTCCAATTCACTCCACTTGACTCCAGTCAACTCCAGTCCACTCCATTCCATTCCATTCCACTGCATTATATTCCATTCCTTTCTTTTGAAAGTATCTCATTCTGTCACCCAGCCTGGAGTGCAGTGGCACAATGTCAGCTCACATTTCATTTTTCCATTCCACTCCACTCTGTTGCATTACATCCCATTCCATTAAACTCCATTCCACTCCACTGCACTACACCCCACTCCACTCCAATCCACTTCGCTCCATTCAAGTCCATTCCTTCCATTCCTTTCTGCTCCATTCCATTCAACTCCATTCCACCCTACTCCAATCCATTTCACTCCACTCCATTCCATTCCATTTCACTCCACACCACTCCACTAAACTCCATTACATTCCACTCCACTCCACTCCAGTACATTCCACTCGACTCCATTCTATTCCATTCCATTCCATTCCACTCCACTGCATTCCACTCCACTCCACTCCACTCTAATCCACTCCATTCCATTCCATTCCATTCCACTCGATTCCAATCCATTACATTCTACTCCATTCCATGCCACTCTATTCCATTACACTCCATTGCACTCCACTCCAATCTACTCCACTCCATTATACTCTAGTCCATTCTATTCCATTCCATTCAATACCTCTCCTCTGCACTCCACTCCACTCAATTGCATTTCACTTCAGTGCACTCCAATCCACTACACTCTTTTCCACTCCACTCCACTCCATTCCACTCAACTCCCCTCCAATCCACTACACTCAATTCATCTCCAGTCCACTCCATTGCATTCCACACCACTTCACTCCACTCATTCCACTCTACTCCCTTCTATTCCATTCCATTCCATTCCGTTTAATTCCATTCCTTTCTATTTCAATCCACTCCACACAACTCCACTCCATTCCACTCTATTCCCCTCCACTCCACTCCATTCCTCTCCACTTCACTCCATTCCATTCCACTCCACTCCACTCCTCTCCATTCCATTCTATTCCGTTCCACTCCATTACAATCCACACCATTCCACTCCACTCCATTGCATTCCAGTCCACTCCACTCCACATTACTCCACTACAGTCCTTTCCATTTCACTCTATTCAACTTCACTCCACTCCATTCCACTACACTCCAATGCATTCCATTCCATTTCATTCGACTCCACTCCACTTTATTCCATTCCACTTCACTGCTCTCCATTCCACTCCATTCCACCCCACTCCATTTCATTCCATTCCATTCCATTCCACTCCAATCCACCCCATTCCACTCCACTACATTCCATTCCACTCCACCCCATCCCACTGCACTCCACTCCATTCCACTGCTCTCCACTCCACTCCAATCCACTCCATTCCATTCCACTCCCCTCCACTCCATTCCACTCTATTCCATTCCATTGCTTTCCAATCCACTCCATTCCATTAAATTCCTTTCTTTCCATAGGATGTCAATTTGTCACAAAGGCTGGAGTACAGTGGCTCAATCTCAGCTCACTTTTCTTTTCACCACTCCTTTGCATTCCATTCCATCCCATTCCACGCCATTCTATTTCACTCCACCCCACTCCAATCCATTACATTCCATTCCACTCCATCGCATTCCATTCAAATCCATTCCACTCCATTCCACTCCACTTCACTCCCCTCCACTCAACTCCATTACAGTCCAGTCCATTATATTTCACTCCCTTGCATTCCACTCCTTTCTTTTGACAGGTTATCACTGTGTCCCCGAGGCTGTAGTGCAGTGGCACAATCTCAGGTCACATTACATGTCAACTTTCCATTGCATTGCATTCGATTCCATTGCATTCCATTCCATTCCTTTCCATTCATTTCCTTTCCATGCCACTCCGTTCCACTCCAATCAACTCCACTCCATTCCACTCCATTCCACTCCACTCCACTCATTTACACTCCATTCCTTACCACTCCACTCCATTCCACTCCAATCCATTCCATTCCACTTCATTCCATTCCTCTGCACTAGACTCCACTCCAATCCATTCCACTCCACTCCATTCAACTCCACTCCATTCCATTCCACTCCAATCCATCCCACTCAACTAAACACCCCTCCACTACTATCCGCTACAATCCACCCCCCTCCACTCCACTCCGCTCCAATACTTTCCATTCTATTCCATTCCATTCAACTCCATTCCATTCCACTCTACTCCACTCCACTCCATTCCATTCCATTCCACTCCACTCTAGTCCATTCGACTCCACTCCACTCCATTCTACTCCAGTCCACTCCACTCCAATCCATTCCACTTCAATACTTTCCTTTCCAGTCCATTCCATTCCTTTCCGTTTCATTCCACTCCACTCTGCTCCATTCCACCCACTACACTTTATTCCACTCTAGTCCACTCCTTTCCTTTCCATTCCATTCCTTTCCACTCCATTCCATTCCCTTCCACTCTACTCCATTCCACTCTACTCCATTCCACTCCACTCCATTCTATTCCACTAAAATCCACACCACTCCACTCCACTCTATTCCATTCGACTCCACTCCACTCCATTACACTACACTCCATTCTATTCCATTCCACTCCACTCCACTGGATTCCACTCCAATCCAATGCACTCCATTCCACTCCATTCAACTCCACTCCTCATGATTCCACTAAATTCCATTCCATTCCACTCCTTTCCACTCCACTCCACACCACTCCACTCCATTCGATTCCATTCCACTCCACTCTATTTCATTCCACTCCCTTCCTTTCCAGTCCACTCCACTCCATTCCACTACACTCCACTCCACTTCACTCAACTATCTTCCAGGGCATTCCATTCCAATCAACTCCATTCCATTTCAATCCAATCCATTCCATTCCATGCCACTGCACTCCACTCCACTCCACTCCATTCGATTCCATTCCACTCCACTCCATTTCATTCCACTCCTTTCCTTTCCAGTCCACTCCACTCCATTCCACTCCACTCCACTCCACTTCACTCAACTACCTTCCAGGGCATTCCATTCCAATCAACTCCATTCCATTTCAATCCAATCCATTCCATTCCATTCCACTGCACTCCACTCCACTCCATTCTACTGAATTCCACTGCACTCCACTCCACTCCACTCCACGCCACTCCTTTCCACTACATTCCATTCCATTCCAATCCACTCCACTCCACTCCACTCCAGTCCATTACACTCCATTCCACGCCAGTCCTCTCCATTCCATTCCAGTCTATTCCACTCCACTCCACTCCATTCCACTCCACTCCATTCCACTCCACTACACTCCACTGCATTATACACCACTCCATTCTATTCCATTCAAATCCATTCAACTCCACCCCATTCCATTCCACTTCACTTCACTCCATTCCACTTCACTCCAATCCATTCCATTCCATTCCATTTGAATCCACTCCAATCTAATTCATTCTACTCCGTACCACACCAATCCATTCCATTCCACTCCACACCTTTCCAGTCCACTCCGCTCCATTCCACTCCAGTCTACTGCATTCCATTCCATTCCATTCCATTAAACTCCATTCGGTTCCACTCCACTCCATTCCAGTCCATTCAACTCCATTTGATTACACTCCACTCCATTCCATTCCATTCCATTCCACTCCTTTTCTTGCCACTCCATTCCACTCCATTCCAGTCCACTCCAGTCAACCCCACTCCATTCCATTCTATTCCACTTCACGCCCCTCCACTACATTCCATTACCTTCCACTCCACTCAATTCCACTCTTTTCCACTGCACTCCATTCAATTCGAATCGATTCCACTCCATTCCACTTCATCTCTCTCCACTCCATTCCATTCCTCTCCATTCCAATCCACTCCCTTCCACTCTACTCGACTCCATTCAAATCCCTTCCATTCCACTCTACTCCACTCCATTCCACTTCACTCCATTCCACTCCACTCTACTGCATTCTATTCCATTCCATTCCATTATACTCCATTCCATTCCACTCCACTCCATTGCAGTCCACTCCACTCCATTCCACTCCACTCTACTTCATTCCATCCATTCCATTAAATTCTATTCCAATCCAATCCACTCCATTCCAGTCCACTCCACTCCGTTTTTCTACACTCTACTGCATTCCATTCCATTCCATTAAACTCCATTCCATTCAACTCCACTCCATTCCAGTCCACTCCACTCCATTCCACTCCACTGCATTCCACTCCACTCCACTCAAATCCATTCCATTCCATTCCATTCTACCCCACTCCCTTCCATTCCACTCCTCTCCTTTCCATTCCATTCCACTAAACTCCACTCCACTTCACTTCATTCCAGTCCATTCCAGTCCACTCCATGCCGTTCCACTCTATTCCATTCGACTCCACTCCACTCCACTCCATTCCATCCCTGTCCATTCCACCCCACTCCATTCCCTTCCAATCCATTCCTTTCCATTCCATTCCACTCCATTCCATTCCATTCCACTCAACTCCATTCCAGCCCACTCGTCTCCACTTCACTGTGCTACATTCTATTACATTCCATTCTCTTTAACTCCATTCCATTCCACTCCCCTCCATTCCAGTTCACTCCACTCCATTCCACTTCACTCCACTCAAATCTATTCCATTCAATTCTACTACACACCATTCCATTTCAACCTCTCCTTTCCATACCATTCCACTCCACTAAACTCCACTCCATTCCACTCCATTCCACTCCATTGCATTCTACTCCACTCCATCCCATTCCATTCGACTCCACTCCACTCCACCCAGTTCCATCCAACTCCATTCCACTCCACTCCATTCCCTTCCACTCCATTCCTTTCCATTCCATTCCACTCCATTAGATTCCATTCCACTCCACTCCATTCCAGCCCACTCCACTCTACTGCATTCCATTCCATTAAACTCCATTCCATTCCACTGCACTCCATTCCAGTCCACTCCACTCTATTCCACAACACTCCATTCCACTCCACTCCACTCACATCCATTCCATTCCATTCTATTCAATTCTACTACACTCCATTCCATTCCACTCCTCCTTTTCCATACCATTCCATTCTACTAAACTCCACTCAACTCAACTCCATTCAACTCCTTTCCATTACACTCCATTCCGCGCCACTCCATTCCATTCCATTCGATTCCACTGCACTGCTCCACATTCCATTCCACTCCATTCCATTCCCTTTGGCTCCATTCCTTTCAATTCTACTCCAATCCACTCGATTCCACTCCATCCCTCACCACTACATTCCATTCCACTCCATGCCACTCAATTCCACTGCACTCCACTCCAATGCACACCAATCCACTCCACTCCATTCCACTCCATACCTCTCCTTTACTATCTACTAAAGTCCACTCCACTTCATTCCATTGCATTCCACTGAAGGAAATTCCACTGCGCTATACTCCTTTCTATTCCATTCCATTCCAGTAAACTCCATTCCATTTCATTCGATTCCAATCCATTCAATTCCATTCCATTCCATTCCTCTCCTCTCCATTTTACTCCAATCCAGTCCACTCCATTCCATTCCATTCAATTGTATTCCATTCTATTTCATTCCACTCCTTTCCATTGCATTTCCATCCATTACAGTCCACTACACTCTATGCCACTAGACTGCAGCACACTACTCTCCTGTCCATTCCAGGCCATTGCATTCCACTCCACTACATTCCATTCCATTCCACTGCATTCCGTTTCATTACATTCCATCCACTCCACTCAATTCCACACCACTCCATTCCAATCCATTTCACTGCACTCCATTCCATTCCACTCCAATCCACTCCACTCCAATCCACTCCACTCTACACGATTCCATTCCATTCCACTCCATTCCACTCCACTCCATTCCACTACATTCCACTCCACTCCATTACATTCCATTACACTCCATTCCACTCCAATCCACTCCACTTCATTCCATTCCATTCCTTTCCTTTCCACTCCTTTCCACTCCACTCCACTCCAATCCACTCCACTCCATTGCATTCCATGAAATTCCATTCCACTCCACTCCATTCTAATCCATTCCACTCTACTCCTTTCCACTCCTCTACATTAAAATCCATTCCATTCCACTTTATTCCATTCCACTCCATTCCACTCTACTCCATTTCATTCCAATCCACTCCATTCCACTCCACTCCATTTCATTCCCCTTCATTCCAATCCATTCCATTCTATTCCATTCCATTCCTCTCCTTTCCATTCCATTCCGCTCCATTACAGTGCATTCCACTACACTACACTCCATTCCATTCCATTCCAATCCACTCCACTCTATTCCACTGCACTCCATTTCATTCAAATCCATTCATTCCTCACCATTCTACTCCACTCCACTCCATTCCACTCTTCTCCATTCCATTCCATTCCATTTCATTCCACTCCATTCCATTCCAGTACACTCACCACATTCCATTGCTCTGCACTGCACTCCACTCCAGTCCATTCCACTCCACTGAATTCTAACCCGCACTGTTTCGTTCCAATGCACTCCAAACCACTCCATTCCACTAAAATCCACTCCATTCTACTCCACTACCCTCCTTTCCATTCCATTTCCTTCCATTCCATTCCAGTCTACTCCTTTCCATTCCACTATACTCATTCCACTCCTGTCCCTTCCACTCCACTCCAATCCATTTCATTACGTTACACTCCATTCCACTCCACTCCACTCCATTCCATTCCATTCCATTCCATTCCATTCCATTCCACTCCACTTCTTTCCACTCCATTCCACTCCACTCCACTCCACTACATTCCATTCCATTCCACTCCATTCCATTCCATTCCACTCCATTCCATTCCATTCCACTCCATTCAATTCCATTCCACTCCATTCTAGTACATTCCACTCCACTTCGTTCATTCCATTTCGTTCCTGTAAATTCCGTTCCACTACATTCCATTCCATTCCACTTCATTCCACTCCACTCCACTGCAATCTACTCCATTCTACTGCACTCCAATCCACTCCATACTTTTCCTTTAATTTCAACTCTAATCCATTCCATTGCACACCAGTCCATTCCACACCACTCCACTCCACTCCGCTCCATTCCTTTCATTTTCACTCCATTCCATTCCATTCCTTTCTTTCCACAGGATCTCACTCTGTTACAAAGCTGGATTGCAATGGCACAGTCTCATATCACACTTCTTTTCACCATCCCATTGCATTCCATTCCATCCCATTTCATTCAATACTATATCACTCCACTCCACTGCACTCCACTACATTCCATTCCACTCCATCCCATTCCATTTGATTTCATTCCAATCCACTCCACTGCACTCCACTCCACTCCACTCCATTCCATTCCATTTCACAATATTACATTCCATCCCTTTCCTTCGACAGAATATCACTTTCTCACCCAGGCTGGAATGCAGTGGCACAATCTCAGCTCACATTACATGTGACTTTCCATTTCATTTCATTGTATTCCGTTGCATTCCTTAGCATTCCATTAAATTCCATTTCATTTCATTCCATTCCATTCCATTCCAGACCATTTTTTTTCCACTCCACTTCACTCCACTCCATTCCTCTCTACTGCATTCCCTTCCATTCCACTCCATTACACTCCATTCCACTACATTCCACTCCACTCCATTCCACTCTACTCCACTCCATTCCATTCCCTTCCACTCCACTCCACTCCAATCCATTACTCTGCATTCCACTACATGCCACTCTATTCTATTGCACTCCACTACATTGCACTCCACTCTACTGCATTCCAATCCATTCCAGTCCATTAAAATCCATTCCATTCAAATCCACTCCATGCCAGTCCACTCCACTCCACTCCACTCCAATCCACTCCACTCTATTCCACTTCACCCAACTCAGATCTATTTCATTCCATTCAATTGTACTCCACTCCATTCCATTCCATTCCTCACCTTTCCATTCCATTCCTTTCCACTAATCACCACTCTACTCCACTCCATTGCACTCCATTCCATTCCACTACCCTCCATTCCACTCCACTCCATTCCATTCGACTCCACTACACTCCGTTCCATCTCACACTATTCCACTACACTCCTTTCCCTTCAACTCCATTGCTTTCCATTCCATTACACTCCATTCCTTTCCATTCCAATCCACTCCATTGCAGTTCACTCCACTCCACTCCACTGTACTGCATTCCATTCCATTAAACACCATTCCATTCCACTACACTCCATTCCAGTCCACTCCACTCCATTCCACTCCACCCCATTCCACTCCACTCCATTCCACTCCACTCCACTCAATTCCATTCCATTGCATTCCTTTCGATTCCATTCTACACCACTCCATTCCATTCCATTCCTCTCTTTTCCATTCCATTCCATTCCATTCCACTAAAGTCCACTCCAATCCACTCCATTCCACTCCATTCCACTCCACTTCATTCCATTCCATTCGACTCCACTCTACTCCCCTCCATTCCATTCCACTCCATTCCACTCCACTCCATTTGCTTCCACTTCATTCCTTTCCATTTCATTCCACCTCATTCCATTCCACTCCACACCACTACATTGCATTCCACTCCACTCCACTGCATTCCACTGCACTTCTCTCCAATCCACTCCAATCCATTTCACTCCATTCCACCCCATACCACTCTATTCCACTCTACTGGGCTCAACTCCAATCTATTCCATTGCATTCCACTGCAAGCATTTCCACAGCACTCGAATCCTTTCCATTCCATTCCATTCCATTAAATTCCATTCGATTCCATTAAGTTCAATTCCATTCCAATCGATTCTATTAAATCCCACCGTCTCCACTCCATTCCACTCCACTCCTGTCCACTCCATGCCTTTCCATTCCACTCCTTTCCATTCCATTTAAATCCATTCCAGTCCACTACACTCCATTCGACTACACTCCACTGCACTCCTCTCCTCTCCATTCCATGCCATTGCATTTCAGTCCACTCCAATCCATTCCATTCCACTGCATTCCGTTTCATCATATTCCATCCACTCCACTCCACTCCACTCAATTCCACTCCATTCCATTCCACTCCACTCCATTCCATTCCACTCCACTACATGCCACTCCACTCCTTTCAATTCCACTCTACACCATTCCATTCCATTCCACTCCATTCCACTCCACTCCATTCCACTCCATTCCACCCCATTCCACTCCATTCCACTCCACTCCATTCCACTCCATTCCACCCCGTTCCACTCCATTCCACCCCATTCCACTGCACGCCTCTCTACTTCATTCCATTTCATTTCATTCCATTCCATTCCATTCCATTCCACTCCTTTCCTCTCCAATCCACTCCATTCCACTCTGCTCCACTCCATGACATTCCATTCCACTCTATTCCTCTCTACTCCTCTCAATTCCACTCCATACCATTCCGTTTCATTATTTTCAACTCCATTCCACTCTTTTCCATTCCGTTCCATTCCACTCCAGTCCACTCCACTCCACTCCATTGCATTCAACTCCATTCCATTCATCTCCATTCCACCCCACTACAGTGTTTCACTCCACTCCATTCCATTCCATTCAACTCCATTCCAGTGCAGTCCACTCCACTCCTCTCCATTCCATTGCACTCCACTCCACTCCACTCCATTTCAATCCAATCCATTCCATTCCTCTCCATTCCACCCCACTCCATTCCATTCCACTCCATTCAATTCCATTTCATTCCTCTTCACTTCACTCTACTACACTCCACCACATTCCAATGCTCTTCACTGTACTCCACTCCACTCCATTCCACTCCACTGGATTCCGACCCACTCCATTCCATTCCTTTCCACTCCACTCCACTCCATTGCATTCCACTCCACTCCATTTCATTTCATTCCATTCCATTCCACTCTACTCCATTCCACTCCTCTCCATTCCACTCCACTCCATTCCATTTCATTCCATTATACTGTTTTCGACTCCAGTTCACTCCATTTCACTCCACTCCACTCTATTCCATTCCTCTCCACTCCACTTCTTTCCACTCCATTCCACTCCAATCCACTCCATTCCACACCACTCCGCTCCACTATATTCCAATCCACTCCATTCCATTCCATTACACTCCAATTCAGTCGGTTTTACTCCACTCCATTCCATTCCGTTCCATTCCATAAATTTCCATTTCCACTACATTCCAGTCCGTTCCACTCCATTGTTTAGTACTCCACTCCATTCTACTCCATTCCACTCCACTTCACTCCACTCCATTCCACTCCATTCCACTCCATTCCATTCCATTCTGTTAACCTCCACAACACTCCACTCCATTCCATTCCACTCCATTCCATTCCACTCCACTCCAGTCCACTCCACTCCCCTCCATTTCATTCCACTCCATTCCATTCCTCTCCATTCCACCCCGCTGCACTCCGTTTCACTCCACTCCATTCCATTCCATTCCCATCTACTCCACTCCACTCAACTCCACTCCATTCCATTCCAACCCACTCCACTACTCACCACTCCATTCCATTCCATTCCATTTCATTCCACTCCACTCCTCTCCACCACATTCCTTTGCTCTCCACTGCACTCCACTGCACTCCGTTCCACTCCACTGCATTCCAACCCACTCCATTCCATTTGACTCCACTCCATTCCCCACCAATCCTCTTTATTCCATTCCATTCCACTCCAGTCCATTCCATTCCACTCCATTCCATTCCATTCTACTATACTCCATTGCATTCCTCTCCATTCCACTCCACTCCTTTCCATTTCATTCCATTACACTCCATTACACTCTACTCCACTCCATTCCACTCCACTCCTTTCCATTCCATTTCTTAGCACTCTAATCCACTTTTTTTCCACTCTATTCCACTCCACTCCAATACACTACGTTCCATTCAATTCCACTCCATTCCATTCCATTCCACGCCGTTCCGTTCCACTCCACTCCATACCCATCCATTCCGCTCCACTGTATTAAATTCCATTCCATTCGCTTAAATTTCATTCCACAACATGCCAGTCCGTTTCACTCCATTCGACTGTACTCCACTCCATTCTACTCCCTTCCAATCCTTTTAACCACATTCCGTTCCACTCTATTCCAGTCCACTCCATTCCATTCCATTCCATTAAGCTCCAAAACACTCCACTTCATTTAATTCCACTCCATTCCACTCTACTCCATTCCATTCCACTTCACTCCAGTCCACTCCACTCCGCTCCATTTAATTCCACTCCATTCCATTCCTCTCCATTCCACTCCACTACACTCCGTTTCACACCACTCCAGTAGATTCCATTCCATTTCATTCCAGTCTACTCCACTCCACTCAACTCCACTCTATTCCATTCCAACCCAATGCACTCCACTCCATTTCACTCCACTACATTCCACTCCACTCCATTCCATTCTATTCCATTAGATTCTGATCCATTCCGTTCCTCTCTACTCCATTTGTCACCACTACATTCCACTCCACTAAATTCCGTTACTTTCCACTCCTTTCCACTCCACTCCACTGCATTCAACTCCACTCCACTATATTTCATGCCATTCTATTCCATTTTACTCCATTCCATTACATTCTACAGCATTGCAGAGCATTCCACTCCACTCCACTCCATTCCATTCCATTAAATTTCACTGCACTCCACTCCAGTCAAATCCATTTCATTCCACTCCATTCCATTCCTCTCCATTCCATCCACTCCACTCCGTTCCACTCCACTCCATTCTATTCCAATTAATTTCATTCCATTCCACGCTACTCAACTCCACTCCACCACATTCCATTGCTCTCCACTGCACTCAACTCCACTCTATTCCACTCCATTGCATTCCAACCCACTTCATTCCAATCCATTCCATTCCACTCCATTCCATTCTATTCCATTCCATTCTATTCCATTCCATTCTATGCCATTCCACTCCATTCCACTCTACTCCATTCTATTTCACTCCACTCCAATCCACTCCACTTCACTCCATTTCATTCCACTTCATTCCATTCCTCTCCATTCCACCCCACTACACTCCGTTTCACTCCACTCCATTCCATTCCATTAAATTTTAATCCAGTCTACTCTCCACTCAACTGCGCTCCATTCTATTCCAACTCACTCTACTCCACTCCATTCCACTCCACTGCTTTCCGTTACATTTCATGTCATTACACTCCACTCCAGTCCACTACATTCCATTCCTCTACACTGCACTCCACTGCACTACATTGCCCTCCACTGCATTCCAAACCACTCCATTCCATTCCACTCCACTCCAATCAATTCCACTCCACTCCACTCCATTCCATTCCATTCCACTCCCTTCATCTCCACTCCACGTCACTCCATTCCATTTCATTTCATTCCATTCCATTCCACTCCATTCTATTCCATTCCACTATACTCTATTCCACTCCTATCCCTTCCACTCCACTCCATTCCATTTCATTCCATTACACTCCATTTCACTCCACTTCACTCCATTCCACTCCACTCCACACCATTCCATTCCACTCCTCTCCACTTCTTTCCACTCCATTACACTCCTCTTTACTATATTCCACTTAACTCCACTCCACTCCATTCCATTCCATTCCACTCCACTCCATTCCATTCCACTCTATTCCATTCCGTTGCACTCCATTCCAGTCCATTCACCTCCACTGCATTCCATTCCATTCCACTATAATCCGTTCCATTCCTCTCCCTTCCACTCCACTCCATTCCATTTCATTCCATTACACTCCATTCCACTGCATTCTGCTCCATTCCACTCCATTCTTCTGTACTTCACTCCATTCCACCCTATTCCATTCCACTTCACTCCATTCCGTTCCACTCCATTACAATCCATTCCATTCCATTAAGCTCCACAACACTCGACTCCATTCAATTCCACTCCGTTCCACTCTACTCCCTTCCATTACACTCCATTCCAGTCCACTCCACTCCACTCTATTTCATTCCACTCCATTCCATTCCTCTTCATTCCACCCCACTACACTTCTTTTCACTTCCCTCCATTCCGTTCCATTCCATTTCATTCCAGTCTACTTCACTCCACTCAACTCCAGTCCATTCCATTCCAACCCACTCTACTCCACTCCATTCCACACCACTACATTCCATTACATTCCATTTCACTACACTCAACTCCAAACCACCCCACCACATTCCATTGTTCTCCACTGCACTCCACTGCACTACTTTGAACTCCATTACATTCCAATCCACTCCATTCTAATCCAGTCCACTCTCTTCAACTCCACTCCACTACCTTTGTCTTCTCTCCATTCCACTCCATTTCATTTCATTTCGTCCCATTCCATTCCACTCCATTCCATTCCATTCCACTCCTCTTTGTTCCACTCCATTCCATTTCATTCCTTTACACTCCATTCCACTCTAATCCACTCCATCCCACTCCACTCCACTCCATCCCACTCCACTCCACTCCATTCCATTCCATTCCATTCCACTCCTCTTCTTTCCATTCCATTCCCCTCCACTCCACTCCATTCCAGTCCACTACACTCCACTACATTTCATTCCATTCCACTCTGTTCCATTCCATTCCATTCCATTCCATTCCATTCCATTCCATTCCATTCCATTCCATTTCATTCCAATCCATTCCACTCCATTCCACTACACTCCATTTCATTTCATTCCATTTCATTCCACTCCACTCCACTCCACTCCACACATTCCATTACTCTCCACTGCACTCCATTCCACTCCACTGCATTCAACCGACTCCTTTCCATTCCATTCAATTCCACTCCACTTCATTCCATTCAAATCCATTCCACTCCATTCCACTCCATTCCTCTCCATTCCATTTCACTCCATTCCATTCCATTCCCCTCCTTTCCATTCCATTCCATTCCACTCCATTCCACTCTGCTCCGTTCCATTCCTCTCCAATCCAGTCCACTCCACTCTGCTCCAATTCATTCCATTCCATTCCTCTCCATTCTACCCCACTACACTCCGTTTCACTCCATTCCATTCCATTCCATTAAATTTCATTCCAGTCTCCTTCACTCCACTCAACTCCACTCCATTCAATTCCAACCCACTCTACTCCACTGCATTCCACTCCACTCCATTCCGTTACTTTTCATGTCATTACACTCTACTCCACTCCACTCCACCACATTCCATTTCTCTCCACTGCGCTACATTGCCCACCACTGCATTCCAACCCACTCCATTCCATCATTCCATTCCCCTCCACTCCAATCCATTCCACTCCACTTCACTCCATTCCACTCCACTTCACTCCCTTCCTCTCTACTTCACTCTAATCCATTCCATTCCATTTCATTCCATTCAATTCCACTCCATTCCATTCCATTCCCCTATACTCCATTCCACTCCTCTCCATTCCACTCCACTCCATTCCATTACACTCCACTCTATTCCACTCCACTCCAATCCATTCCACTCCACTCCACTTCTATCCACTCCATTCCACTCCAATCCAATCCATTCCACTCGACTCCACTACATTCCATTCCCTTTTCTCCATTCCATTTGATTCCAATCCATTCCACTCCACTCCGTTTCCTTCCGTTTCATTTCATTCCACTCCATTCCTCTCCACTCCACTCCTCTCCCCTACAATCCACCACATTCCATTGCTCTCAATTGCACTCTATTCCACTCCATTTCACTCCACTGCATTCCAACCAAATCCATTACGTTCCACTTCACTCCACTCCATTCAAATCCACTCAACTCCATTCCACTCAAATCCTCTCCATTCCGTTTCATTCCGTTCCATTCCATTCCATTCCACTGCATTCCTTTCCATATCATTCCACTCCATTCCTTTCCGTTCCACTATACTCCATTCCACTCCTCTCCATTCCTCTCCACTCCATTCCATTTCATTCCATTTCCCTCTATTCCATTTCACTCCACTCCATTCCACTCCACTCCACTCCATTCCATTCCATTCAATTCCACTACTCTCCACTTCTTTCCACTCCACTCCATTCCACTCCATTCCAATCCATGCCACTCCACTACATTCCATACCATTCCACTCCATTCCATTCCATTCCCCTCTGTTCCCTTCCTTTCCAATCCATTCCACCCACTCCATTCCCTTCCATTTCATCAAATTCCATTCCACTAAATTCCTGTCCATTCCACTCCATTCCGTTCTACTCCATTCCACCCTACTCCTTTCGATTGCACTTCACTCCATTCCATTCCACTCCGTTCCATTCCATTCCTCTCCGTTTCATTCCATTCCAATCCATTGCACTCCATTCCCCTCCACTCCTTTCCATTCCCTTCCATTTCATTCCAGTCTACTCCACTCCACTCAACTCCACCCCATTCCATTCCATCCCACTGCACTCCACTCAATTCCACTCCACTATATACCACTCCACTCCTTTCCATTCCATTGCATTCCATTCCACTCCATTCCATTCCTTCCACTCTACTCCATTCCTCAACAGTCCATTCCACTCCACTCCCCTCCGTTACATTCCACTTCTTCAAACTCCACTCCACTCCATTCAACTCCACTCCACTAGATTTCATGCCATTCCATTCCATTCCATTCCTTACTATTCCTTTAAACTCCATTCCAGTGCATTCTACTCCACTCCATTCCATTCCATTCCATTCCTTTCCACTCCACTCCACTGAAATCCATTTCATTTCTCTCCATTCTTTTCCTCTCCAATGCACTCCAATCCACTCTGATCCACTGCACTTCATTCTATTGCATTCAATTTCTTTCCATTACACTCCACTCCACTCCAGCACATTTCATTGCTCCCCAATGCACTTCACTCCACTCCATTCCACTCCAGTGCATTCCAACGCACTTCATTCCATCCCATTCCATTCCATTCAACTCCACTCCACTCCATTCCACTTCACTACAATCCATTCTAAACCACTCCACTCCATTCCATTTCATTGCATTCCATTCCATTCAATTCCATTCCACTCTACTCCTTTCCACTTCTCTCCATTCCAATCCATTGTATTCCATTTCATTCCATTCAACTCCATTCTACTATACTCCATTCCACTCAACCACACTCCATTCCACCTCGCTCCACTTCATTCCTTTCCACTCCATTTCATTCATCTCCATTCTACCCCACTACACTCCGTTTCACTGCACTCCATTCCATTCTATTCCGTTTCATTCCACTCTACTGCACTCCAGTCCAATCCACTGCACACCATTTCTTTTCAGCCCACTCCACTGCACTCCATTCCACTCCACTATATTCCACTCCATTCCATTCCATTCCATTCCACTCCATTCCCTTCCTTTCCACTCAATTCCTTTCATATCCACTCCATTCTACTCCACTACATTCCATTATATACCACTCCTTTCCTCTGCACTCCAAACTATTCAACTCCACTCCACTCCATTTCATGCCATTCCATTCCATTACAGTGCATTCCACTCCACTCCACAACATTCCATTCGATTCCATTCCACTCCACTCCACTGCGCTCCTCTCCAATTCATTCCACTGCATTCCATTCCTCTCCAATGCACTGCACTCCACTCCACTCAAATCCACTCCACTCCATGTCATTCCATTCTCTTTCGTTCCACTCCACTACACTCCCGTACACTCCACCACAATCCATTGCTGTCTACTGCAATCCATTCCACTCCACTGTATTCCAACCTATTCCATACCATTCCATTCCATTCCACTCCACTCCACTCCACCCCACTCCTTTCCACTCCACTCCAATCCGTTTCATTTCATTCCATTCAATTTCATTCCATTCCATTCCACTCCATTCCATTTCATTCCATTCCACTCCATTCCACTGTACTCTTTCCACTCCTCTCCATTCCACTCCACTCCATTCAGTATCATTCCATTCAACTCCATTCCACTCCACGACTCTCCATTCCAATCCAATCCACTCCATTGCATTCCACTCCACTCGTCTTCTTTCCACTCCTTTCTACTCCACACCCTTCCATTCCATTCCACTCAACTCCACTACATTCCATTCCTTTGCACTCCATGCCATTCCATTCCACTCCACTCGATTACAGTCCACTCCACTCCACTCCATTCAATTCCATTCCATCAAATTCTACTCCACTACAATCCAGGTCATTCCACTACATTCTTGTTTATTCCACGCCATTATTCTTTACTCCACTCCATTCTACCCCATTCCACTCCATTTCACTCCATTCTTTTCCACTCCATTCCTCTCCATTTCATTCCATTCCATGAAGCTACAGAACACTCCACTCCATTCCACTCTACTGCTTTCCATTCCACTCCAATCCAGTCCACTCCACTTCTTTCCATTTCATTTGACTCCATGCCATTCCTCTCCATTCCACTCCACTACACTCGGTTTCACTCCTCTCCATTCCCTTCCATTCCATTTCATTCCAGTCTGCCCTACTCCACTCAACTCCAATCCATTCCATTACAACACACCCCACTCCATTCCTTTCCACTCCAGTCCATTCCATTACATTCCATTTCATTCTACACCACTCCACTGAACTTCACTCCAACACATTCCATTGCTCTCCACTGCACTGCAGTGGACTCCATTACGCTCCACTGCATTCCAACCCATTCCTTTCCATTCCATTCCATTCCACTCCACTCCACTCAATTCCACTCCACTCCTCTCCATTCCACTCCAATCTATTCTATTCCATTTCATTTCATTCCATTCCATTCCACTCCATACCATGCCATTCCTGTATACTCCATTCCAGTCCTCTCCATTCCAATCCACTCCATTCCGTTTCACTCCATTACACTCCATACCACTCCACTCCACTCCATTCCATTCCATTCCTTGCTACTCCACTCCACTGCTTTCCACTCCATTTCACTCCACTCCATTCCACTCCACTCCACTCCATTCCATTCCATTCCATTGCATTCCATTCCATTCCACTACGTTCCATTTCATTGCACTCCATAGCATTCCATTCCAGTCCACTCCATTCCATTCCATTAAATTCCATTCAACTACATTCCAGTCCATTCCTCTCCATTCAACTGTACTTCAATCCATTCTACTCCATTCCACTCCATTTCACTCCATTCTGTTCCACTGCAATCTACTCCATTGCATTCCATTCCATTAATCTCCACAATACTCCACTCCTTTTCATTCCACTCGATTCCACTCTACTCCATTCCATTCCACTCTACTCCAATCCACTCCACTGTGCTCCAGTTCATTCCACTCCATTCTATGCCTCTCCATTCCAGCCCACTACACTCCGTTTCACTCTACTCCATTCCACTTCATTCCAGTCTACTCCACTCCACTCAACTCCACTCCTTTCCATTACAACTCACACCACTCCACTCCATTCCACTTCACTCCATTCCACTCCGCTCAATTCCGTTTCATTTAATTCCATTCCACTCCATTCCATTCCATTCCACTCTAATCCATTTGTCACCACTCCATTCCACTCCACTCCGTTCAATTGCATTCCACCCCTTTCCACTCCATTCCAATCCATTCAACTCCACTCCACTTGATTTCATGCCATTCCATTCCATTCCATTCCATTCCTTTCTATTCCACTCAATTCCACTGTATTCCACTCCACTCCACTACAGTCCATTCCATTATATTCCACTGAACTCCACTTCACTAAACTCAAGTGCATTTTATTCCATTTCATTCCATTCCTCTCCATTCCAATCCACTCCAATCCTTTCCACTCCACTCCATTCTACTCCATTCAATTTCATTCCATTTTACTCCACTGCACTCCACTCAACCACATTCCATTGCTCTCCACTGCAATCCAATCCACTCCATTTCACTCCACTGAATTCCGACCCACTTCATTCCAATCCATTCCATTCCATTCCACTCCACTCCACTCCACTACAATCTATTCCACTCCTGTCCAATCCATTCCAATCCACTCTTCACCATTAAATTGCATTCCATTCCATTCCGTTGCTCTCCATTCCATTCGATTCCACTCTACTACATTCCACTCCTCTCCATACCACTCCATTCCATTCCATTTCATTCCATTCTACTCCATTCCACTCTACTCCATTCCATTCCACTCCACACCAGTCCACTCCCCTCCACTCCAATCCATTCAACTCCTTTCCCTTCATTTCCATTCTACCCCACTACACTCCGTTTCACTCCACTCCATTCGATTCCACCACACTCCACTCCACTCCATTCCACTCCACTACATTCCAGTCCATTCCAGTCCATTCCTCTCCATTCCATCCTAATCCACTCTATTCCTTTCATCTCCACTCCATTCCACTCCACTCAATGCCATTACATTCCACTTCCTTCCACTCCACTCCTCTACATTCAACTCCACTCCACTCCATTTCATGCCATTCCATTCCATTCCATTCCATTCCTGTGCATTCCACTTCACTCCACTCCATTCCATTCCATTCCACTCCACTCCACTCGAATCCATTCCCCTCCATTTCATTCCACTCCTTTCCATTCCTCTCCATTCCACTCCACTCCACTCTATTCGCCTCCACTCCATTCCATTCCATTCCATTACATTTCACTCCACTCAAACACACTACACTCCACCACAATCCATTGCTCTCCACTGCAATCCACTCCACTCCATTCAACTCCACGCCCCTCCATTCGACTCCACTCCACTCCATTCAACTCCACTCCACTCCATTCCACTCCACTCCACTCCATTTCATTCCATTCCATTCCATTGCATTCCTTTCCATTCCATTCCATTCCACTCTATTCCATTCCATTCCACTATACTCCATTCCACTGCACGCCATTCCATTTCATTCCATTACACTATATTCCACTCCACTCCACTCGATTCCACTCCACTCCCCTCCATTCCATTCCACTCCACTCCACTCTATTCCAGCACACTTCTTTCCATTCCACACCATTGCTTTCCATTGCACTGCACTCCACTCCAATCAATTCCATTTGAATCCATTCCAATTCACACTATCCCATTCCACTCCACTTCACTCCAGTCCACTCCCTTCCACAAGAATCCATTTCTCTCCATTCAACTCGACTCCACTCCAGTCGATTCCATTCGATTCGATTCCATTCCATTCCATTCCTTTCCTTTCCACTCCACTCTATTCCACTCCACTCCACTCCATTCCGTGCAATTCCGTTCCATTCCACTCCATTCCATTCCATTTCCCTCCATTTAATTCCATTCCCCTCCATTCCTGTTCATTCCACCCCACTTCACTCCATTCCATTCAATCCCATTCCTTTCCATTCCACTCCATTGTAGTCTATTCCACTCTATTCCACTCCACTACACTCCATTCCACTGCATTCCCCTCCATTCCACTCCATTCAACTAAACTCCATTAATCTCCATTCCACTGTAGTCCTTTACACTCCACTCCATTCCACTCCTCTCCATTCCATCCTATTCCATTCAACTCCATTATATTCCTTTCCACTCTACTCCATTCCACTCAACTCCACTCCGCTCTATTCAATTCATCTCTCCTCCACTCCACTGCAATACATTCCACTGCATTCCTGTCCACTCCAGTCCATTCCACTCCACTTCACTCTATTCCATTACATTCCACTCCATTCCATTCTATTCCATTCCACTATGCACCATTCCACTATACTCCATTCCACTCAAATTCATTCCATTCCATTCAGATCCATGCGACTCCACTCCACTTCACTCTACTCCATTGCACTTCATTCTATTCCATTCCGCTCCACTCCATTCCATTCCACTCCACTCTATTCCAGCCACTCCACTGCATTCCACTCCACTATCTCTACTTCACTCCAGTCAAATCCATTCCATTCCATTCCATTCCACTCCACTCCATTCTGTTCCACTCCACTTCATTCCATTCCATTCCACTTCACTGCACTCCACTCCAATCAACTCCACTTGACTCCTTTCCACTCCGTTCCTATCCATTCCATTCTATTCCACTCCACTGCATTCCATGCCAGTCCCCTCCACTCCAATCCACTCTGTTGCATTCCACTCCATTCTACTCCACTCCTTTTGCCTCCATTCCATTCCAAGCCATGCCGCTCTACAGCTTTCCATTCCATTGCACTGCATTCCAGTCCACTCCATTGCATTCTACTTCATTCCACTCCATTCCATTCCACTCTATTCATTTCCACTCCATTCCACTCTGCTCCATTCCATTCCATTCCACTCCACTCAATTATACTCTATTCATTTCCACTCCAATCCACTCCGCTCCATTCCATTCCATTCCACTCCACTCCAAAGTACTCCATTGCGTTCCCCTCCATTACATTCCACTCCATTCCATTCCACTCCATACCTTTCCATTCCTTTCCACTCCACCCAACTCTATTCCATTTCACTCCACTCCACTCCATTCCACTCCACTCCACTCAGTTCCACTGTATTTCAGTTGATGCCCTTCCACTCTACTCCATTCCATTTCATTGCACTCCACTCCAATCCACTCCGTTGCACTCCCCTTCATTCCACTCGACTCCATTCCACTGCATTCCTTTCCACTCCATTCCACTCCGCTCCATTGCATTCCACTCCACTCCTACATACTCCATTGGGTTCCACGCCATTCCACTCCACTCCATTCCATTCCACTCCATACCTTTCCATTCATTTCCACTCCATTCCATTCCATTCCACTACAGCCAACTCCATTCCATTCCACTCCACTCAACTTCATTCCGTTCCATTCCACTCTACTCCTCTCAACGCGATTCCAATCCATTCCAATCCATAATACTCCACTCCACTACATTCCGTTCCAATCCATTCCACTCCAATCCAGTCCACCCCTCTCTATTTGACTCCACTATACTCCATTCCTTCCCATTACATTCCAATCAACTCCATTCCTTTCCATTCCTCTCTATTCCATTCCATTTTACGTCATTCCAGTTCATTCCATTCTACTTCACTGCATTAAATTCCTTTCCATTCCATCCTATTCCACTCCATTCCACTCCATTCCCCTCCATTCCACTCCATTCCATGCTACTCCACTCCACTCCATTCCACTCCACTGCATTTCACTCCACTCCATTCCCCTCCACTCCATTTCATTCCATTCAACTCCATTACATTCCTTTCCACTCTTCTCCATTTCACTCAACTCCACTCCACTCCATTGTAATCATTTCTCCTACAATCCATTCCAATCCATTCCACTGCATTCCTCTCCACTCCAATCCATTCCACTCCACTTCATTCCATTCCATTACATTAAATTACATTCCACTCCATTCCATTCAATTCCACTCTAATCCATTACACTCCACTCTATTCCACTCCAAACCATTCCATTCCATTGCATTCAACCCCAATCGACTCCTCTCCACTCCATTCTACTCCACTCCAGTCCATTCTATTCCATTCCAGCCACTCCATTCCATTCCACTCCCCTCCATTCCATTCCATTCCATTCCACTTCACTCCACTCCACTCCACTCCATTCCACTTAATTCCAGTCCATTCCACTATATTCCACTCCACTCCATTCCATGCCATTCCCCTCCTCTCCAATCCACTCCATTGTATTCCACTCCATTCCACTCCATTCCATTCCATTATACTCTATTCCACTCTTCTCCATTCCATGCCATTCCTCTCCTCTCCAATACGCTCCATTGCATTCCACTCCATTCCATTCCACTGCATTCCCCTCCAATCCATTCCACTCCACTCCATTCCATTCCACTCCAATTCAACCCATTCCATTGCATTCCACTTCATTCCAATCCACTCCAATCTACTCCATTCCTTTCCACTCCATTTCACTCCACTCCATTCTATTCCATTCCACTCTATTCCAATCCACTCCATTGTGTTCCACTCCATTCCACTCCACTCCATTCCATTCCACTCCATACCATTCCATTCCACTCCATTTCTTTCCACTCAACTTCATTCCACTTCACTCCACTCTATTCCGTTCCACTTTACTCCATTCAATTCCATTTCACTCCATTACACTCCAATCCATTCCTCTCCATTCCACTCCATTCCACTCCACTCCACTCCCCTCCACTTCAATCCACTCCACTCCACTCCACTCCATTCCATTCTATTCCTCTTCTTTCCAAATCTATCCCCTCCATTCCACTCCACTAAATTCCATTCCACTCCATTCCATTAAGTTACAGTCCACTACATTCCAGACCCTTCCACTCCATTCCACTGTACTCCACTCCATTCTATTCCATTCCACTCCATTTCACAAAATTCCGTTCCACTACATTCCACTCCATTTCATTCCATTCCATTACGTTGCACAACACTCCACTCCATTACTTTCCACTCCATTCCATTCTACTCAATTCATTCCACTCCACTCCATTCCAATAATCTCCACTCCATTCCATTCCATTCCATTCCAATCCAATCCACTCAACTCTGCTCCACTCCACTCCATTCCACTCCACTCCACTCCATTCTACTCCATTCCACTCCACTCCATTCCATTCCATTCCATTTCACTCGACTCCATTCCATTACAATCCAGTCCAATAAATTCCACTCCATTCCAAACCATTCCTATCATTTCCATTCCATTGAATTCCATTCCATTCCATTCCCTTCAAATCCCATCCAGTCCACTACACTCCATTCCACTCCTCTCCACTAAGTACAACTCCACTCCACTCCAATCCAATTCAATCCACTCTTTTCCACTGCACTCCAATCCATTCCACTACATTCCCCTCCATTCCACTCCATTCCATTCCACTCCATTCCACTCCATTCCATTCTATTCCATTCCACTCCACTCCATTCCACTCCCATCTACTGCATTCCATTATGTTCCATTCCATTAAACTCCATTCCATTTCACTCCAGTACTTTCCAGTCCACTCCACTAAATTTCACTCCACTCTACTGCATTCCATTACGTTCCATTCCATTAAACCTCACTACATTCCACTCTACTCCATTCAATTCCACTCTACTCCATGCCACTCCACTCCATTCTGCTCCACTCCACTCAACTCTATTCTATTCCTTTCCATTCCACTCCACTCCATTCCCTTTCACTCTTTTCCTTTGCATTCCATTCCAGTCCATTAAACTCCACTCCACTCCACTCCCATCTACTGCATTCCATTCCATTCCATTCCATTAAACTCCATTCCATTTTACTCCAGTCCTTTCCTGTCCATTGCACTAAATTTCACTCCACTATACTGCATTCCATTACTTTCCAATCCATTAAACCTCATTAAATTCCACACCACTCCATTCAATTCCACTCCACTCCATGCCAATCCACTCCATTCTACTCCAATCCACTCAACTCCATTCTATTCCTTTCCATTCCACTCCACTCCATTCCATTCCACTCCTTTCCTTTCCATTCCGTTCCAGTCCAATAAAGTCCACTCTGCTCCACTCCATTCCACTCCACTTCATTCCATTCGAATCCACTCCATTCCACTCCGTTCTATCCCCCTCCATTCCACTCCACTCCATTCCCTTTCACTGAATTCCTTTCCATTCCATTCCATTCTTTTCTTTTCCTCTCCATTCCACTCCATTCCACTCCGTTTCAGTCCACTGCAGTCAACGCCACTCCATTCCATTCTATTCCACTCCACTCCATTCCACTACATTCCATTCCATTCCATTCCACTCCACTCCATTCCATTCCACTCAGCTGCATTCCATTCCATTCCATTCCATTCCATTCCATTCCATTCCATTCCATTCCATTCCTCTCCATTCCTCTCCACTCCATTCCACTCCATTCCACTCTACTCCTTTCCATTCCTTTCCATTCTACCCCACTCAATTCCAATTCGCTCCACTCTACTGCATTCCACTACATTCCATTCCATTAAGCTCCATTCCATTTCACTCCAGTCCTTTCCAGTCCTCTCCACTAAATTCCACTCCACTTATCTACATTCCATTCCATTCCATTCCATTAAACTCCATTCCATTCCACTCCACTCCATTCCAGTCCACTCCAAGCCATTCCACTCCACAGCATTCTACTCCACTCCACTCAACTCTATTCCATCCCTTTTCATTCCACTCGATTCCATTCCATTCCACTGCTTTCCTTTCCATTACATTCCATTCCAATAGACTCCACTCCACTCAACTTCATTCTACTCCATTCCATTCCACTCCATTCCACTACACTCCATTTCATTCCATTCGACTCCACTCCACTCCACTCCACTCCATTCCATCCCAGTCCATTCCACTCCACTCCGTTCCCTTCCACTTAATTCCTTTCCATTCCATTCCACTCCATTCCTTTCCTTTCCACTCCACATCGCTACATTACATTCCACTCCACTCCACTCCATTCCACTGCACTCCAATCCACTCCAATCCATTCCATTCCATTCTACTCCTTTGCAGAATAATCCACTGCAATCCTCTCCATTCCATTGCAGTCCACTGCACGCAACTCCACTGCAATCCCCTGCACGCAGTTCCACTGCACTCTACTCTTTTCCATTACTTTACATTCCATTAAAATCCATTCCATTCCAATCCACTCCATTACAGTCCACTCCACTCGTTTCCATTTCGTTCCATTCCATTCCACTCCACTCCATTCCATTCAACTACTCTCCACCACATTCCAATCCACTCCATTCGAAGCCATTTTATTCCAATCCACTCCATTCAATTCCATTCCACTGCATTCCACTCAATTACATTCCATCCACTCCTCTCCACTCCACTCCGCTCAATTCCACTCCAGTCCATTCCAATCCGTTCCACTGCACTCCATTCCATTCCATTAAACTGCACTCCACTCTGTTCCATTCCACTATACTCCATTCAATTCCATTCCACACAATTCCACTCTAATCCATTCCTCTGCATTCAACTCCATTCCACTCCACTCCATTCCACTCCACTCCATTCCACTCCTCTTCACTCCTCTCCCTTCCATTCCATTCCATTCCACTCCACTCATTTTCACTCCAATCCACTCCATTCCACTCCACTCCACTCCATTCCATGTCATTCCTTTCCATTCCATTCCACTCCATTCCATTCCATTCCACTCCATTCCAGTCCAGTCCATTCTACTCCATTCCATTTCATTCCATTCCATGCCATTAAATGACATTTCACTACATTCCAGTCGCTTCCATTCCATTCCAACACACTGTACTGCATTTTACTCCATTCCACTCTATTCCATTCCATTCCATTCCACTCCGTTAAATTCCATGCCATTTTGCTGCACAACTGTCCACTCCATTCCATTCCACTCCATTCCACTCTACTCCATTCCATTCCACTACACTGCAGTGAACTCCACTAGATTACATTCCATTCTACTCCATTCCATTCCTCCCTATTCCACCCCACTACACTCCGTTTCACTCCATTCCATTCCATTCCATTTCATTCCAGTCTACTCCAATCCACTCCATCCCATTAAATTCCACCACACTCCACTCAATTCTATTCCACTCCACTACATTCCACACCACTCCATTCCACTCCATTCCATTCCATTAAACTCCATTCCATTCTATTCCACTCTACTCCATTCCTCTCCACTGCATTCCATTCCATTCCGTTCTATTACATTCCACTGCTTTCCACTCCACTCCACTACATTCAACTCCACTCCCCTCCATTTCATGCCATTCCATTCCATTCCACTCCATTCCATTTCATTCCACTCTGTTCCAGTGCATTCCACTCCACTCTACTCCATTCCACTGCACTCCACTCCACTCTACTCCATTCCACTGCATTCCATTGCACTCCATTCAACTCCACTCCACTCCATTCCTTTCCACTCTGCTACATTCCATTCCACTTTACACCCATTCTTTGCCAATCCATTCCACTCTACTCCATTCCACTCCACTCCAAACCAATACACTCCATTCTATTTCAATCCATTCCATGTCACTCCATTAAATTCCCCTCCACTTCACTCCACTCCATTTCATTGCACTTCACTCCAATCCACTCCACTCCACTTCATTCCACTCTACTCCATTCCATTCCACTCCACTCCATTCCATTCCTTTCCACTCCATTCCATGCCATTCCATTCCACTCCATTCCATTCCATTCCATTCCACTCCATTTCTCTCCACTCAACTCCATTCCACTCCACTCCACTCCATTCCATTCCACTCTAGTCCATTAAATATAATTCCACTACATTCCACCCCAATCCATTCCTGTCCTTTCCACTCCATTACACTCCACTCCACTCCACTCCTTTGCATTCCATTCCATTCCTCTCCTTTCCACTGCAATCCAATCCATTCCACTCCTCTCCACTCCGTTCCATGACATTCCGTTCAATTCCATTCCACCTCATTCCATTGCATGCCACTCCATTCCAGTCCATCCCACTGCACTCCATTCCGTTCCATTCCATACCATTACAATCCATTCCACTACCTTCCTGATAGTTCCACTCCATTCCACTGTACTCCAAACCATTCTATTCCATTCCACTCCATTTCACTCTACTCCATTCCACTACATTTCATCCCATTCCATTGCACTCTATTACGCTCCCCAACACCGCACTCCATTCCATTCCACTCCATTCCACTCTTTTCCATTCCATTCCATTCCATTCCATTCCGTTCCAATCAACTCCACTCCATTCCATTCCTTTCCTTTCCAATTCAATCAACTCCACTGCACTCCATTCCACTCCACTCCTCTCCATTCCACTAAATTCCACTCCACTCCATTCCATTCCATTCCTTATCACTCGATTCTATTGCATTACAATCCACTCCTCTAAATTCCAATCAACTCTATTCCACTCCGTGCCATTCCATTCCATTCCCCTCCATTCCATTCCCTTCAAATCCCTTCCAGTCCACTACACTCCATTCCACTCCTCTCTACTCCATACAACTCCACTCCCCTGCATTCCAACTCAGTCCACTCTATTCACTGCACTCCAACCCATTCAATTCCATTCCACTCCATTGCATTCTACTCTACTCCATTCCAAACCATTGCATTTCGCTCCATTCCATTCCTCTCCATTCCACTCCATTCCAATCCTTTCAACTGCACTCCAATCCATTCCACTGCATTCCCCTCCACTACACTCCATTCCGTTCAACTCCATTCCACCCATTCCATTCCATTGCATGACCGTCCACACCACTCCACTCCATTCCATTCCAATAAATTCTACCCTATTCCATTCCATTCCACTCCACTCCAGTCCACTCCACTCCATTCCATTCCATTTCACTCCATTCCATTCTCCATTCCACTCCACAGTACTCCATTCCACTCTTCTCCTCTCCACACCACTCCACTCCATTCCATTCCATTTCATTCCATTCCATTCCATTCCTTTCCATTCCATTCCACTCCATTCCATTCCATTCATCTCTTCTCCCTTCCACTCTTCTCCTTTAGAATACACTACATTGCTTTTCATTCCATTTAACTCCATTCCACTCCACTCCACTCCATTCCACTCCCTCCACTCCATTCCACTCCACTCCAATGCTATCAACTCCTTTCCATTCCCTTCCATTCCATTGCATTTCATTACATTACATGCCACTCCACTCCACTCCAGTCCACTCCACTCCATTTCACTCCACTCCATTCTACTCCACTCTACTCCCCTCAACTCTGTTCCATTGCACTCCATTCCATTCCATTCCACTCAACTCCATACCATTCCGTTCCATTTCACTGCACACCACTCCACTTCACTCCATTCCACTACATTTAATTCCAATCCAATGGACTCATCTCCATTCCATTCCACTCCACTCCATTCCATTCAACTCAACTCGATTTTGTTTCACTGCCCTCCACTCCAAACCATTCCACTCCATTCCATTCCACTCCTATCTAATACATACCATTCCATTCAACTCCACTTCATTACTTTACACTCTACACCATTCCATGCCATTCCATTGCACTGCACTCCATTCGACTCCACTCCTTTCCACTCCTGTCCTTTCTATACCAATCCATTCCATGACACGCCACTAAATTCCACTCCACTCCACTCCATTGCATTTCACTTCACCTCAATCCACTTTACTCCAATCCCTTCCACTCCACTCCATTCCATTCTACTCCATTCTATTCCACTGCAATCCACTCCATTCCAATCCTGTCCTCTTCATTCCATTCCACTCCACTCAATTCCATTCCACTGCATTCCAGTCCACTCCATTCCATTCCATTCTTTTCCGCTCCAATACACTCCACTCCACTCCATTCCTTTCCTCTCCATTATACCCCACTCCTTTCGTTTCCATTCAATTCAATTCCATTCAATTAGAATCCCCTCCACTCCACTCCATTCCACAAAAATCCACTCCACAGCATTCCACTCGACGCCATTCCTTTCAACTCCATTGTATTCCATTCCATTCCATTCCACTCCAATCAATTCCATTGCACTTCAGTGCACTCCATTCTACTCCAATCCACTCCAATGTACTCCAGTCAACTACGCTCCATTCCATTGCACTCCACTCTACTCCACTATACTGCACTACAATCCATGCCACTGCATTCCACTCCACTCGATTACATTCCATTCTGCTGCATTCCATTTGATTCCAGTTCATGCCACTCCACTCCTCTCCACTACACTCCAGTCAATTCCACTCCATTCCATTCCATTCCTTTCCACTCCACTACATTCCATTCCATTCCACACCATTCCACTACATTGCACTCCACACCACTCCACTCCACTCAATGCCAGTGCACTCCATTCCATTCCACTCCAATCCCTCCCATGCAATTTCATTCCATTCCACTCAATTCCATTCCACTCGTTTCCATTCCAATCTACCCCATTCCACTCCAATCCACTCCATTCCATGCCACTCCATTCCATTTTACTCCATTCCATTCCATTCAACTGCATTCCGTTCCACTCCATTCCATGCCACTCAACTCCACTCCACTACACTACACTCAATTCCACTCCACTCCATTACGTTGCATTCCACTCCACTCCATTCCATTCCATTCCACTCCATTCCACTCCATTCCACTCCACTCCACTCCACTCAATTCCAGTCCATTGCATCCCATTCCATTAAACTCCACTCCATTCCATTCTATTCCATTCCATTCCATTCCACCCCACTCCATTCCACTGCACTAGACTCCACTTCCCTCCCCTCTACTCCATTCCATTCCTCTCCACTCAATTCCATTCCAATCAACTCCATTCCATTCCATTCCACTGCTCTCCACTACACTCCTTTCCACCCCATTACATTCCACTCCACTCATTTCCATTCCCATTCATTGTATTCCAATCCATTCCATGACACTCCACTAAACTGAACTCCACTCCACTCCACTCCATTTCACTCCAATTCCCTCCAATCCACTCCATTCCGCTACATTCCACTCCAAAACATTCCATTCCACTCCATTCAATTCCACTCCACTCCACTTCATTCTCTTCCCTTCCACTCCATTCCATTCCACTAAATTCCATTCAATTCCACTCCATTCCAGTCCATTTCACCTCATTCCACTCCCCTCCAGTCCACTCCATTCCATTCCACTCCACTCCATTCCATTCCATTCCACTGTACTCCGCTCCACTCCACTCCATTCCATTTCACTCTACTCCAATCCATTCCATTCCACTGCACTGCACTGCACTCCATGCCATTGCATTCTGCTCCTTTGCATTCCACTCCATTCTATCCCACTCCAGTCCATTCTAATCCACTCCATTCCATTCAATTCCATTCCATTCCAGTCCAGTCCACTCCACTCCACTCCATTCCATTGCACTCCGCTGCACTCCATTCCATTCTACTCCACTCCATTCCATTCCATTCCATTCCATTCCATTTCACTCCACTACATTCCATTCCACTCCACACCCTTCCACTCCACTTCATTCCACTCCATTCTACCCAACTACACGCCATTCCATCTCATTACATTCCATTATTCTCCATTCCATTCCACTCCACTACACACCCCTCCATTCCACTCCCTTACATGCCATTGCATTCCACTCAACTACATTCCATTCCATTGCACTGAATTCCAATCCATTCCAATCCACTACACTCCATTACATTCCAATCCACTCCATTTAATTCCATACCAATCCACTCCATTTCATTCCATACCACTGCATTCCACACCTTTCCACTCCACTCCACTCCATTCCTTTCCATTCCATTACAATCCTTTCCACTCCAATAAACTACATTCTTCTCCAAACCCCTCCATTCCGTGCCACTCCATTCCATTCCACTCCATTCCTTTCCATTCCTCTCCATTCCAATCCATTTCATGCTATTCCACTCCATTCCACTCCATTCCAGTGTATTCCACTCCATTCCACTGTACTCTACCCAATTCCACTCTATTCCCCTTCATTCCACTCTATTCCATTCCACTTCATTTCACTCCATTCCATTCCATTCCATTACACTGCACACCACTCCACTCCATTCCATTCCACTCCATTGCACTCTACTCCATTTCATGACGCTCCACTCCACTCCACTCCATTCCATTCAATTCCACTCCATTCCACTCCTCTCTATTCCACTCCATACCACTGCATTCCACTCCACTCCACTCCATTCCATTCCATTTCATACCAAACAACTCACTTCCACTCCACTCCACACCACTCCATTTCTTTCCACCCCACTCTGCTGTATTCCATTCCACTCCACCACATTCCACTCCACTCCACTCCATTCCATTCCATTCCATTCCATTCCATTCCACTCCACTCCATTCCATTCCATTCCACTCCACACCACTCCATTCCAGTCCATTCCACTCCATTTCATTCCATTCCACTGCACTCCACTCCATTGCATTCCATTTCCCTCCTCTCAACCCCTCTCCATTCCATTCCACTCCATTCCACTCTACTCCACTCCATTCCACTGCACTCGACTCCACTCCACACCACTCCATTCCATTCCACTCTATTCAATTCCTCTCCTTTCCAATGCATCCCATTCCAATCCACTTCATTCCATTTCGTTCCACTCCACTCCAATCCACTTCAATCCACTCCATTCCATTCCACTCCATTCCAATCCATTCCACTGTACTCCAATCCTCTCCACTCCATTCCATTCCATTCCACTCCTTTCCATTCCATTCCTTTCCACTCACCTCAATTCCACTCCACTCCACTCCATTCAACTCCACTCCACTCCATTCCATTCCCTACCATTCCACTCTTCTCCATTCCACTCCATTCCAATACATTTCACTCCAATCCACTCATTCCTATACATTCCATTCCATTCCACTCTATCCCATTTAACTCCTCTTCCTTCCATTCCACTAAATTCCATTCCAATACACTCCACTCCTCTCCAGTCCACTCGATTCCATTCTACACCATTGAATTTCATTCCACTCAACTACTTTCCACTCCATTGCCTCCCAGTGCACCTCACTATACTCCACTCCACTACACACAGTTCCACTCCATTTTGTTCCACTCCAATCAAATTCACTCCATTTCATTCCATTCCAATCCACTCCAGTCCACTCCATTCCATTGCACTCCATCCCACTCCACTCCATTCCATTCCACACCATTCCTTTCCATTCCATTCCACTCCATTCCATTCCACTCTACTTCACTCCACTATTTTCCTTTCCACTCCACTCCACTTTATTCCACTCCTCTGAACTCCACTCCACTCCAAACCACTCCACTCCATTCCACTCTACTCCATTCTATTCCATTTCATTCCAATCTATTCCCCTCCACTCCATTGTATTCCACTCTACTCCAATCCATTGCATTCGATTCAACTCTATTCCACTCGAGTTCACTCCTTTCGTCTCCATTACACTCCTTTCCACTCCACTCCACTCCATTCCATTCCTTTCCATTCCAATCCACTCCATTCCGTTACACTCCACTCCATTCCAGTCTACTCCACTCCATTCCAATAAACTCCAATCTTCTACTCCACACTCTATTCCATTCCACTCCACTCCATTCCATTCCACCCCACTCCGTTCTACTCCATTCCTTCCCACTGCACTCCACTCCACTCCACTCCATTCCATTCTCCTCCATTACACTCCACTCCACTCCGTACCATTCCACTCCACGCCACTCCTCTCCATTCCATTGCACTCCATTCCAATCCACTCCATTCCATTCCACTCCATTTGTTTCCATTCCATGCCATTCTTTTCCATTCCATTCCACTCCATTCCATTACATTCCACTCAACTCCACTACATTCCATTCCACTCCACTCCAATACATTCCACTCCTCCCCAACCCACTCCACTCCACTCCATTCCATTCCATTCCATTCTGTTCCATTCCATTCCATTCTATGCCTTTCCACTTCTCTCCGTCCCATTGCTTTACACTCCATTCCAGTCCACTCCTCTCCAATACACTTCACCCCTTTACATTCCAGTCGATTCCACTGCACTCCACTCCATTCCATTCCAATCCATTCCACTCCACTCCATTCCATTCCACTCCTCTCCACACCACACCACTCCATTCCATTTAATTCCACTCGATTCCATTCCACTCCATTCAACTACACTAAACTCTATTCCACTCCACTGCATTCAATTCCTTGCGTGTCTACACCACTCCATTCCATTCCACTCCATTCCATTCCTTTCCAATCCACTCCACTCCTTTCCATTCCACTAAATTCCATTCCTCTCCATTAGACCCCAATCCACTCCTCTCCATTCCACTCCACTCGATTGCATTCCATTCTGCTTAATTCCACTCCGATCCACTCCACTCCTTTCCACTCCACTGCAATCCAATCCACTCGATTTCATTCCACTCCATTCCATTCCACTCCATTCCATTCCACTCCACTCCACTCCATGCCACCACACTCTACTCCATGCCATTCCATTCCACTCCATTCCATTCCACTCCATTCCATTCCATTCAATTCCATTCCACTCCATTCCATTCCATTCCACTCTACTGCATTCCACTGCACTTCATTCCTCTCCATTCCATTACATTTCATTCCATTCAACTCCATTCCACTACAGTGCACTCCAATCCACTCCGCTCCACTCCATTCCATTCCATTTCTCTCCACTTCATTCCACTTCAATCCTCTACATTCCCCTCCACTCCATTACCCTCCACTCCAATCCACCCCTCTCCACTCAACTCCACTCCACTCAACTTCATTGCATTCCACACCTCTTCATTCCTTTCTTCTCATCTCCATTCCGTTCCATTTCATTCCACTGCCCTCCATTCCACTCCACCCCACTCCATTCCACTTCATTCTAATCCACTCCTTTCCACTCCACTCCATTCCATTCCATTCTACTCCACTGCACTCCATTCCTTTTAACTCTACTCCATTTAATGCCAATCCATTCCACTCCACTCCTTTCCAATCCACTTCATTTCTTTTAACTCTACTTCATTTAATGCCATTCCATTCCACTCAACTCCTTTCCACTCCACTCCTTTCCACTCCATTCAATTCCACTCCCGTTAATTCTATTCCAATCCATTCCATGACACCCCGCTAAATTAACTCCACTCCACTCCATTTCACTTCAATTCCCTCTAATCCTCCCTACTTCGCTACATTCCACTCCACATTCCATTCCACTGCACTACACTTCACTCTATTCTTTTCCATCCATTCCATTCCATTCCTCTCCATTCAATTCCATTCCATTCCTCTCCAACCCATTCCAGGCCATTCCACACCATTCCACGCTCAAGTCCACTCCATTCCACTGCATTCCTCTCCATTCAATTCCACTCCATTCCACTCCACTGCATTCCATTATATTCCACTGTACTCCGCTCCACTCCACGCCATTCCAATCGAATCCACTCCATTCCCCCGCACTCCACTTCATTCCATTCCGATCCTTTGCATTCCACTCCATTCTACCCCACTCCACTCCATTCTAATATGCTTCATTCCATTCCATTCCAATCCATACCATTACATTCCATTCAGTTCCATTCCATTCCAGTCCAGTGCACTCCACTCCACTCCATTCCACTGCACTCCAATCCACTCCATTCTACTCTACTCCATTCCTTTGCATTCCATTCTATTCCAAATCACTCCATTCCATTCCACTCCACAACATTCCACTCCACTTCATTCCACTCGATTCCACTCCAATCTATTCCATTCCATCTCATCACATTCCATTATTCTCCAATCCATTCCACTCGGCTCTACTCGCCTCCACTCCCTTCCTTGCCATTGCATTCCACTCCACTAAATTCCACTCCATTCCACTGAATTCCATTCCATTCCACTCCACTATATTCCGTTCCTTTACTTTCCACTCCATTCCATTCCATTCCGTTCAACTCCATTCCTCTCCACTCCACTCCATTCAACTCCACTCGACTGCATTCCATTCCATACCCTTCCACTCCATTCCTCTCCATTCAATTACAATTATTCGACTCCACTCCATTCCATTCCATTCCACAGTACCCCTCTCCAATCTACTCCATTCCACTCCCCTCTACTCCGTTCCATTCCACTCCACTCCATTGCAATCCACTCATTTCCATTCCGCTCCTTTGCTTTCCACTCCATTCTAACCATTCCAGTCCATTCTACTCCACTCAATTCCATTCCATTCCATTCCATTTCAGTCCAGTTCACTCCACTCCACTCCTTTCCACTGCACTCCACTCCATTCTACTCCATTCCATTCCATTGCATTCCATTACATCCACTCCACTCCATTCCATTCCACTCGACACCCTTCCACTCCACTTAATTCCACTCCACTGTACTCCAGTCCACTTCATTCCATCTCATTACCATCTATTATTCTCCATTTCACTCCACTCTACTCCCCTCCACTCCACTCCCTTCCATGCCATTGCATTCCACTCCACTGCATTCCATTCCATTGCATTCCACTGAATTCCATTCCATTCCTCTCCACTTCACTCTATTCCACTCCTCTCTACTCCACTCAATTCCACTCCATTCCATTCCATTCCATTCCATTCCACTCCTTTATATTCCATAACACTGCATTCCACTCCAACCCTCTCAACTCCTATCCAATCCTTTCCTTTCCAATCCACTCCTTTCCACTCCAATTCTCTCCATTCTTCTCCAATCCACTCCATTCCTTCCCATTCCATTCCATTCTACTTCATTCCATTGCTTTCCACTCCATTCCATTCCATTGCATTCCATTCCATTCCGTTCCACTCCATTCCATTCCATTTCACTCTACTCCATTCTACTCCACTCCATCCCACTCCTCTCCTTTCCATTTTATTCCATTCAACTCCATTCCACAACAGTGCACTCCAATACACTCCGCTGCACTCCATTCCATTCCATTCCTCTCCACTCCATTCGACTTAAATCCACTACATTCCACTCCACTCCGTTACCTTCCACTCCACTCCATTCTACTCCTCTCCATTCAACTCCAATCCCTTCAACTCCATTGCATTTCACACCACGTCCTTCCTTTCCTCTCATCTCCATTCCATTCTATTCCATTCCACTCCACTCCACTCCACACCACGCCATTCCAATTCATTCTATTCCACTCCATTCCACTCCACTCCATTCCATTCCATTCTATTCCATTCTACTCCATTCCATTCCACTCTACACCATTCCATGCCAATCCATTCCACTCTACTCCTTTCCACTCTACTCCATTCCACTCCACTCCATTCTACTCCACTCCTTTCCATTCCATTCCATTCCATTCCATTCCATTCCATTCCACTCCATTCCATTCCACTCCACTCCATTCCACTCCACACCATTCCATTCCATTGCATGCCATTCCATTACATTCCACTCCATTCCATTCCATTTCACTCTACTCCATTCTACTCCACTCCATCCCACTCCTCTCCATTCCATTTTATTCCATTCAACTCCATTCCACTACAGTGCACTCCAATACACTCCGCTGCACTCCATTCCATTCCATTCCTCTCCACTCCATTCGACTTAAATCCACTACATTCTACTCCACTCCGTTACCCTCCACTCCACTCCATTCTACTCCTCTCCATTCAACTCCAATCCGTTCAAATCCATTGCATTTCACACCACATCCTTCCTTTCCTCTCATCTCCATTCCATTCTATTCCATTCCACTCCACTCCACTCCACTCCACACCACTCCATTCCACCCCATTCTATTCCACTCCATTCCATTCCATTCTATTCCATTCTACTCCATTCCATTCCACTCTACACCATTCCATGCCAATCCATTCCACTCTACTCCTTTCCACTCTACTCCATTCCACTCCATTCCATTCTACTCCACTCCTTTCCATTCCATTCCATTCCATTCCATTCCATTCCATTCCACTCCATTCCATTCCACTCCACTCCATTCCACTCCACACCATTCCACTCCACTTCATTCCACAACATTCTACTCCACTCCATTACATTACATCTCATTACATTCCATTATTTTCCATTCCATTCCACACCAATCCACTCCCCTCCACTCCTCTGCCTTCCATGCCATTGCATTCCACTCCAGTACATTCCATTCCATTCCACTGAATTCCTTTCCATTCCAGTCCACTCCACTCCACTCCACACCATTACTTTCCACTCCATTCCATTCCTCTATATTTCACTCCACTCCACTCCATTCCACTATACTCCACTAAATTCCATTCCATTTCATTGCAATCGACTCCCCTCCTCTCCACTCCACAACACTCTATTTCATTCCATCCCACTCCACTCCACTCCATTCCACTCCACAACATTCCACTCCACTCCATTCCATTCCATTCCATTCCTTTTCATTCCATCCCATTTCATTCTATTCCATTCCATCCCACTCGACACCACTCCATTCCAGTCCATTTCACTCCATTCCATTCCAGTCCATTCCACTCTAGTCCATTCCATTCCACTCCACTCGGCTCCACTCCACACCACTCCATTCCATTCCATTCTATTCCATTTCTCTCCTTTCCACTACACTCCATTCCACTGCACTTCATTCCATTTCATTTCACTCCACTCCACTGCACTCCAATCCACTCCATTCCATTCCGTTCCATTCCAATCAATTCCACTCTATTCCATTTCACTCCACTCCGTTCCACTTCTCTCCCTTCCATTTCATTCCATTCCATTCCATTCCACTCGATTCCACTCCAGTCCACTCCATTCAACTCCTTTCCACTGCATTCCATTCAATACCGTTCCACTCCACTCCATTCCATTCCAATCCCCTCCACTCCATTCCAATACATTCCATTCCATTCCACTCCATTCCATGTCACTCCACTCCCTTCCATTCGGCTAAACTGCATTCCACTACACTACACTCCTCTCCACCCCACTCCATTGCATTCCTCTCCATTCCTTTCATTCCACTCCACTCTTTTCCACTTCATTGCATTCCAATGCAATCCACTCGACTCCACTCCACTTCACACCATTACACTCCATTCCATTCCACTCCATTCCATTCCATTCCAATTCACTCCACTCCACTCCATTCCCTTGTACTTCCTTCGTCTCCACTCTATTCCATTCCACACCTTTCCTTTCCATTCCAATCCACGCCATTCCATTCCATTCAACTCCACTATCTTCCATTCCAGTCCACTTTACTCCACTCCTCTACACTTCACTCCTCTCCACTCCAATCAACTCCTTTCCATTCCACTCTACTCCATTCCATTCCATTCCACTCCATTCCAATCCACTCCATTCCACTCCATTACACTCCACTCCAAACCATTCCAGTCCGCTTCACTAAACCCCATTCAAATCCATTATATTCCATTGCAATCCACTCCATTCTATTCCAATCCATTCCAATCCACTCCATTCCATTCCACTCCACTCTACTCCACTCTACTCCATTCCATTTAATACCACTACATTCCATTCCACTCCATTCCGCCACATTAAACTCTATTCCAGCACACTCCTTTTCACTTCATTAACCTCCATTCCTTTCCATTCCACTCCACTCCATTGCACTCCACTCCTTTCCATTCAATTCAACTCTATCTCTCTCATATTCACACCATTCAACGCCGTTTCACCCCATTCCACTCCACTCCACTCCGTTCCATTATATTCCATTCAAATCCACTCCACTCCGTTACACTTCATTCCCATACAGTCCACTCCAATCTAGTCCAATAAACTCCACTTTTCTACACTGCACTCCATTCCATTCCACTGCACTCCATTCCATTCCACTGCACTCCATTCCATTCCACTCCACTCTGTTCCACATCATTCCATTCCACTGCCCTCCACTCCACTCTACTCCACACCGTTCCACTCTATTCCATTTTCCTCCATTCCACTCCACTGCAATCCAAATCATTCCACTCCAAGTCACTCCACTCCATTCCATTGAACTTCAATCCACTCCACTCCATTCCATTCACACCATTCCTTTCCATTCAATTCCATTCCATTCCATTCCATTTCACTCAACTCCACTGCATTCCATTCCACTCCAATCCAATACATTCCACCCCTATCCATTCCACTCCTATCCATTCCACTCCATTCCATTCCATGCCATGCCATTCCACTCCACTCCACTGCATTACACTGCATTCCAATCCATTCCAGTCCACTCCACTCTCCAACATTCCATTCCATTACATTCCACTGCACTCAACTCCATTCCACTCCACTCCTTACCATTCCACTCCACTCCACCCGACTCCACTCCATTCCATTTAATTGCACTCCATTTAATTCCACTCCATTCCGCTACACTAAACTCTATTCCACTCCACTCCATTCCATTCCGTTCCACTCCTAACCACTCCACTCCATTCCTTTCCATTCCACTCCACTACTCTCCGCTCCACTCCATTCCATTCTACTCCATTCCATTCCTCTAGATTCCACTCCAATACAATCCATTCCATTCCACTGCATTCCTTTCCATTCCACTCTACTCCACTCCACTCCATTCCATTCCACTACACTCCATTGCATTCCATTCCATTCAACTCTATTCCACACCATTGCACTCCTCTCTGCTAAGTTTCATTCCATTCAATTTCACTCCACTCCAATCCACTCCACTCCTTTCCACTCCAACCCACTCCATTCCACTCCATTCCACTCCATTTCATTCCATTCCTTTTCATTCCACTCAATTCTATTCCATTCCATTCAACTCTATTCCACAGCATTCCACTCCTGTCCTCTCCGTTTCATTACATTCCGTTTCACTGCACTCCATTACACTCCACTCCACGCCATTCCATTCCACTCCACTCCATTCCACTCCACACCAATTCGTCCCATTCCATTCCATTCCATTCCACTTCTTTCCTTTCACTCGACTCCATTCCAATACACTCCACTCTATTCCACTCCACTCCACTCCACTCCATTCCATTCCATGCCATGCCATTCCACTCCACTCCACTCCACTGAGTTACACTCCATTCCAATCCATTCCAGTCCACTCCACTCTCCGACATTCCATTCCATTACATTCCACTGCACTCTACTCCATTCCACTCCACTCCTTTCCATTCCACAACAATCCACCCGACTCCACTCCATTCCATTTAATTGCACTCCATTTCATTCCACTCCATTCCACTACACTAAACTCTATTCCATTCCACTCCATTCCATTCCATTCCACTCCTAACCACTCCACTCCACTCCATTCTTTCCATTCCACTCCTCTACTCTCCGCTCCACTCCACTCCATTCCATTCTACTCCATTCCATTCCTCTAGATTCCACTCCAATACAATCCATTCCATTCCACTGCATTCCATTCCGTTCCACTCTACTCCACTCCACTCCATTGTATTCCATTCCGTTCAACTCTATTCCACACCATTGCACTCCTCTCCACTAAGTTTCAATCCATTCCATTTCACTCCATTCCATTCCACTCCACTCCACTCCTTTCCACTCCACCCCCCTCCATTCCACTCCATTCCACTCCATTTCATTCCATTCCTTTCCATTCCACTCAATTCCATTCCATTCCATTCAACTCTATTCCACACCATTCCCCTCCTCTCCTCTCCGTTTCATTACATTCCGTTTCACTGCACTCCATTACACTCCACTCCACGCTATTCCATTCCACTCCACTCCATTCCACTCCACACCAGTTCATCCCATCCCATTCCATTCCATTCCACTCCTTTCCTTTCACTCGACTCCATTCCAACACACTCCACTCTATTCCACTCCACTCCATTCCACTCCATTCCATTCCAATCCATTCCACTCCTCCCCATTCCATTTAATTCCACTCCAATCCCCTCCGTTCCACTTCACTCTGCTCCATTCCATGCTATTCAACTCCACTTCACTCCATTCCACTCCATCCCATTTCATTTCATGCCATTTCATTCCACTCCACTCCACTGCACTGCTTTACGTTACTTTGAACTCTCCTGCACTCTACTCCACTCCACTCCATTCCACTCCACTCCATTACTTTCCATTCCTTTCAATTCCTTTCCACTCCTCCCCTTTCTGCTCCACTCCACACCATGACAACTCACTCCCCTCCATTCCACTCCATTCCATTCCATTCTCTTTAATTCCACACTACTCCATTCCACTACACTCCATTCCCCTCTACTCCATTCCATTCCATTCCATTCCAATATATTCCACTCCACTCCAGTCCATTGCAATCTCCTCCACTCTATTCCATTCCATTCCATTACACGCCACTCCATTCCCCTCCACTCCACTCCGTTCCACTCCAGTCCAATCCTTTCCATTACATTCCTTTCCATTCCACTCCATTCCTTCCACTCCACTCTTCCAGTCCAATCCACTCCACTCCACTCCATTCCATTCCATTCCACTCTGTTCCACTCCACTGCATTCCATTTGATTCCACTGCACTCCACTCCATTCCATTCAATTTCATTCGACACTACTCCATTCCACTCCACTCCTTTCCATTCCCTTGCTGTCTATTACACACCATTCTTGTCCACTCTACTCCATCTCACTTTATTCCATTCCACTCCACTGCACTCCAGTCCAATTGCCTACAATAAATACAACTCTAATCCATTCCTTTCCACTCCACTCCACTCCACCCCATGCCATTTAATTACACTCCCAATTCACTCCACTCCATTCCATTCCATTCCACTTCATTCCACTCCACTCAATTTGATTCCATTCCCCTCCTATCCACTGCAATCAACTCAACTCCATTCCACTCCACTCCATTCCAATCAATTCCATTCCACTCCACTCCACTCTGCTAAATTCCCTTCCCTTCCATTCCATTCCATTCCCTTCAATTGCGTTCCATTCCAATCCTTTCCATTCAAGCCCGTCAATTACTTTACACTCCACACCATTCTAATACATTCCTTTCCTTTCCACTGTATTCCTTTCCACTCCAGTCCATTCAAGTACACTCCACCCCACTGAAGTCCACTCCATTCCATTCCACTCCAGTCCACTCCACTACATTTCATTCCAAACGATTCCATTCAATTCCATTTCATTCCACACCACTCCGCTCCATCCACTCACCTGAACTCCATTCCACTCTATTTCCTTCAACTCCATCCCAATCTACTACATTCCATTCCACTCCACTCCACTCGAATCCATTCCATTCCACTCCATTCCACTCAAATCTTTTCTATTCCATTCCATTCCATTCCACTCCACTACACTTCATTCCTTACCATTCCGCTCTATGCCGTTCCACTCCACTCCTTTCCTTTTCATTCCATTCCATTCTACTCCATTCCATTCAAATCCGCTCTACTCCATTCTACTCCACTCCCTTCCACTCCATTCCACTCCGTTCCACACCATTCCATTGCACTCCACTCCATTCCAGCCCACCCCACTCCATTCCACTCCACCTCACTCAACTCAATTCCATTCCACTCCTCACCTTTGAATTCCATTCCACTCCATTCCATTCCACTCCATTCCACTTCACTCCACTTCAATCCACTCCAATCCACTGTTTTCCTCTCCTTTCCATTCCACTCCATTCCACTCCACTCCATTCCTTACCATTACACTGCAATCCACTCCACTCCATTCCATTGCACTCTATTCCACTCCATTCCTTTCCATTTCACACCATACCATTCCACTCCACTCCAATCTACTCCATTGGCTTCAACTCCAATCCACTACTTTCCACTCCACTCCAATCCTCTCCAACCCATTCCATTCCATTCGTCTTTACTCCATTCCATTCCATTTGATTCCACTCCACTCCACTCCTTTCCACTCCATTCTGGTGTATTCCACGCCACTCCACTCCACTCCACTCCATTCTGTTCTAATCCTCTGCTCTCCAATCCATTCCATTCCAATACACTACATTCCACTCCATTGTCTTCGACTGCACTCCAATCCATTCGAGTCCACTCCACTCTACACCTTCACTCCATTCCATTTAACTCTACTCTATTGCTCTACATTCCGTTACACTCCATTCCCCTGGAATCCATTCCACTCAATTCCACTCCATTACACTGCATTCCAGTCCACTTCACTCCACTCCACTCCACTCCATTCCATTCCATTCCACTGCAATCCACATCATTACACTCCAATGCATTCTACTCCACTCCAGTCCACTAAACTCCATACCACTTAATTCCTCTCCATTCCATTCCACTGCAATCCACGACACTCCACTCTATTCCACTCCACTCCATTCCATTGCATTCCACTCCACTTCACTCCAAACCATTCCATTGCATTCCACTCCACTGCACTTCAATCCATCCCACTCATTCCACTCCACTCCACTCCATTGCACTGCACTCCATTCCATTGCATTCCACTCCACTCCACTCCATTCCATTCCAATGTTTTCCACTCCACTCCACTCCACTTCATTCCATTCCATTCCTTTCCATTCCTCTCTATTCTTCTCCACTCCATTCCATTCCATCCCATTCCGTTCCATTCCATTTCTTTCCACTCCACTCCACTCCATTCCATTCCAATTCACTCCCCTGTATTTCACTCCACTCCATTCCACTCCACTCCATTCCCCTCCACTCCATTCCATTCCCTTCCATTGCATTCCACTCCATTCCTTTCCACTCCATTCCAATCCATTCCAGTGCATTCATCTCCATTCCACTCTACTTCAATCCACTCCACTTCACTCCATTCCATTCCACTACACTCCATTCCATTCGATTCCAATGCATTGCACTCCACTTCATTCATTCCACTCAACTCCACTCCACTCCACTCCATTCCATTTAATTCCACTCCATTGCATTTCACACTTTCCACTCCACTCTACTCCTACCCACTCCACTGAATTCCATTCCACTCCATTACACTACACTCCATTCGTCTACACTCCATTACACTCCACTCCACTCCATTTCATTATATTCCATTCCACTCTTTTCCACTCGATTCCAGTCAATTCCATTACATTCCACTCCACTAAACTCCATTGCATTCCATTCTATTGCATTCCATTCTATTCCACTCAATTCAATTCCATTCCAATACTTTCCACTCCACTCCACTGCCCTCCATTCCACTCCACTCGACTCCATTCCATTTCTTTCCATTCCATTGCACTCCATTCCATTCCAATATAATCCATTCCTGTCCACTCCATTCCACTCCACTCCATTCCCCTCCACTCCTTTCCATTCCCTTCCATTGCATTCCACTCCATTCCTCTCCACTCCATTCCAATCCATTCCAGTCAATTCATCTCCATACTACTGTACTTCACTCCACTCCACTCCACTCCATTTCATTCCACTGTACTCCATTCCATTCGATTCCAATCCATTCCCCTCCACTTCATTCGTTCCACTCAACTCCCCTGCACTCCACTCCATTCCATTTAATTCCACTCCATTCCATTTCACTCCTTTCCACTCCACTCTACTCCTCCCCACTCCTCTGAATTCCATTCCACTCCATTACACTACGCTCCATTTGTCTACACTCCATTACACTCCACTCCAATCCATTTCATTATATTCCATTCCACTCTTCCACAATCCATTCCAGTCAATTCCAGTACATTCCACTCCACTAAACTCCATTGCATTCCATTCTATTCCATTCCATTCTATTTCAATCAATTTAATTCCGTTTCAATATTTTCCACTCCACTCCACTCCTCTCGACTCCATTCCATTTCTTTCCATTCCATTGCACTCCATTCCATTCCAATGTACTCCATTCCTGTCCACTCCATTCCATTCCACTCTATTCCACTCTACTCCATTCCATTCCATTCCACTCCACTCCACAGCATTCCACTCCTTCCCTTTCCATTCCATTCCATTTCTTTCCACTCCAGTCCACTCCACAACATTCAATTCCATACCTCTCCCCTGCACTCCACTCCACTACATTCCACTCCACTCCTTTCCACTCCACTGCATTCCAATCCATTCCTTTTCCCTGCATTCCACTCCACTCCATTCGACTCCATTCCAGTCCATTCCACTCCATTCCACTTCACCACACTCCATTCCATTTGATTCCACTGAATTTCATTCCGTTCAATTCCAATACATTCCAATCCACTCCATTCCATTCCACTCCACTCCATTCCACTCCACTCCATTCCATTTAATTCCATTACATTTTTTCGACTACTTTCCACTCCACTCCACTCCATTCCACTCCACTGCATTCCATTCCAGTTCATTCAACTCCACTCCCTTACTCTCCATTCCATTACACTCCACTCCAATCCATTCCGTTAAACACCATTCCACTCCACTCCATTCCATTCCAGTCCATTCCACTCTATTACACTCCAGTAAACTCTATTACACTCCACTCCATTCCATTTATTTCCATTCCACTCCATTCCATTCCACTCTACTCCTTTACAGTCTACTCCACTTCATTGCATTCCACTCCACTCCACTCAATTTCTTTCCTTTCCAGTCCATTCCATTCCACTCCATTCCTTTCCACCCCATTCCAATCCATTCCACTGCATTCCACTCCTTTCTGGTCAACTCCACTCCACTGCACTCCATTCCCTTCCATTCCGCTGCACTCCACTCCATTCGGATCCAATCCATTCCAATCCACTGCCTTCCTTTCCACTCCAATCCACTCCATTCCACTCCAATCCCTTGAACTGCACTCCACTCAACTCCATTCCGTTGCATTCCATTCCACTGCACTCCACTGCACTCCACTCCTTTCTATTCCACTGCAATCCATTTCACTTCATTACATTCCATTCCTCCCCACTTCATTCCATTCCACTATACACTATTCCATGCCATTCCAATCCATCTGACTCCACTCCATTCCATTCCACTCTATTCCACTCCCCTTCATTCTATTAAAATAGATTCCATGACACTCCACTAAAATCCACTCCACTCCACTTCATTTCGTTCCGCTTAACTCCAATCCACTGCACCCCACTCCATTCCACTCAGCTAAATTCCAATTCACTCCATTCCATTCCAATTCACTTCACTCCATTCCATTGCCTTCCACTCCATTCCATTCCATTCCACTCCACTGCATTCCATTTCACTCCATTCCTTTCCATTCAATTCCACTCTATTCAATTCCATTCCACTCAACTCCAATCGATTCCATTCCTCTCCTCTCCACTCCACTCTAAACCGCTCCACTCCATTCCATTCCATTCTACTCCTTTCCATTCTACTCCATTCCACTCCGATACACTCCATTGCAATCCATCACAGTCCACTCCACTCTTCCCGACTCCATTCCATTTCATTCCACTGCACTCTACTCCAATCCATTCCAATCCTTCCCACTCCACTCCATTCCATTCCACTCCACTCCACTCGACTCCATTCCATTTAATTCCTTTCCATTCCATTCCACTGCATTCCACTCACACTGATCTCCATTCCACTCCATTCCATTCTATTCCACTCCATTCCAGTCCATTCCACTACACTACACTCCATTCCATTCCACTCCATTCCATTCTATTCCATTCCATTCCATTCCACTCCGTTACAGTCTATTCTATTCCGTTCCCCTGCACTCCACTCCATTCCACTCCATGCCCCTTCATACCTCTCCATTCCATTCCACTCCATTCCACTCCATTCCATTCCATTCCACTCCATTCCATTCCATTACACGCCACACCACTCCACTCCATTCCACTCCATTCCACTCCATTCCACTCTATCCCTTTCCATTCTACTCCACTCCAATACACTCCACTCGACTCTAGTCCAATACACTACATTCCAATCACCTCCCTTCCACTCCACTCCACTCCACTCTGTTTCATTCCACCCCACTCCACTTCACCCCATTCCACTCCACTACATTCCACTCCACTTCATTCCATTCAATTTGATTCCACTCCACATCACTTTATTCCACTCCTCTCCACTCCATTCCATTCCATTTCATTCCAATCTATTGCATTCCATTCTACTCTACTCCGTTCCACTCCATACCTTTCCACTCTATTCCTTTCTACTCCAGTCCATTCGATTACACTACTTTCCACTGCACCCCATTCCATTCCACTTCATTCCATTTCATTCCATTTCATTCCATTTCATTCCACTCCACTCCACTTCATTCCATTCCATTCCATTCCACTCCACACTACTCCATTCCAATCCTCTCACCTCCATTCCATTCCATTCAATTCCCCTCCATTCCACTCGACTCCATTCCATTCCACTCCACGCCACTCCTTTCCATTCCTTTCCATTCCATTCCATTCCACTCAAATCCATACCACTTCATTCAATTCCAATCCACTCCATTCCATTCCATTCCATTCCATTCCACTCCACTCTCCTCCACTCCACTCATCTGAATTCCATTCCACTCCACTCCATTCCATTCCACTCAAATCCATTCCGTTCCGTTCCACTGCACTCCACTACACTCCATTCAACTCCATTCCATTACTCTTCATTCTACTTCAATACATTCAATTCCATTCTTCTCAACTCCGTTCCACTCCACTCTGCTCCATTACATTGCATTCCATTCCACCCAATTGCATCCACTCTACTCCATTCCTGTCCCCTAAGCTCCATTCCACTCGACTCCAGTCTCTTCAATTCCATTCCACTCTATTCCACTCCATTGCAATCCACTCCAATCCATTTCACTCCACTCCACTCCATTCCATTCCATTCTATTCTACTCCATTGCACTCCAACCCATTCCACTCCATTCCACTCCACTCCACTTAACTCCACTCCATTCCTTTCCACTCCACTTCATTCCACTTCATTCTATTCCAATCCCTTCCTCTCCACTCCATTTCAGTCTATTCCACTGCACTCCAATCCATTCTCTTCCAATCAATTCCAATCCACTCCATTCCTTTCCACTATACTCTACTCTTTTCCTTTTAATTCCATTCCATTCCATTCCACTCCATTCGACTCCAGTCGACACCATTACACTCCACTCCATTCCATTCCATTTCAGTCCACTCCACTCCATTCCTCTCCACTCCATTCCACTCCTCTCCACTCCATTCCATTCATTTCCACTTTGCTCAACTCCATTCCAATCCATTCCCTTCATTCCACTCCACTCCACTCCATTCCATTCCACTGCATTCGATTCCATTTCACTCCATTCCAGTCCACTACAATATATTCCACTCCACTCCACTCCATTCCACTTCAATCCCCTCCATTCCACCTCATTCCACTCCACTCCATTCCATTCCTGTCCATTCCTTTCCATTACTATAAACTTAACTCTACTCCCTTCCCACTCTACTCCATTTCCTTCTACTCCACTCCACTCCAATGCATGCCACTCCATTCCATTCGACTACATTCCATTCCTCTCCTTTCCACTCCCCTCCACTCCATTCCACTCCTGTACATTCCATTCCATTGCATTTCATTCCACTCCATTCCACTCCGTTCCCTTCCATTCCATTCCACTTCATTCCATTCCATTCCACTCTACTCCATTCAATTTCTCTCCATCCCTTTCTATTCTACTCAACTGCATTCCTCTCCACTCCACTCCATTCCACTCCACTCCACTTTATTCGATTCCACTCCATTCCACCACACTGCATTCTATGCCACTCCACTGCTTTCCACACCACTCCATTCCATTCCAGTACATTCTATTCCATTCCACTCCTTTCCGTTTCACTCCACTCCATTCCAGTACACTCCACTCCACAACACTCCTCTGCATTCCATTCCACTCCACTCCTTTCAAATCCATTCCATTCCACTGCACTCCACTCCACTCCACTCCACACCTTTCCACTCCATTTCATTCCACTCCTTTCCACTCCATTCCACTCCACTCCATCCTATTCCCCTCCATTCCAATCCGTTCCACTCTCATCCATTCCACTCCACTCCACTCGGTTCCATTCCTTTCCACTCCATTCCATTCCTTTCCACTCCTTTCCACTCCTCTCCATTCCACTACACTGCAATACATTCCATTCCATTATACTTCACTCCACTCACGCCATTCCGTAAAACTCCTTTCCACTCCACTCCATTCTATTCCTGTCCATTCCATTCCCCTCCATTCCATTCCTCTCCACTCCTTTCCACTCCACTCCATTACATAGTGTGGCATCTCATTCCACTCCACTCCTAGCCACTCCACTACACCCCATACCATTCCGCTCTAATGCACCCCACTCTACTCCATTCCAGTCCACTCCATTCCATTCCACCCCTCTCCATTCCATTCCATTCCACTTTACTCCATTCCACTCCACTCCATTCCACTCCAATACACTCCATTCAACTCCACTCCACCTCAAACCGTTACACTGCAATCCTCTCCATTTCACCCCACTCCACTCCACGCCATTCATTCCATTCCATTCCATTCCACTCCACTCCTTTCCAGTCCACGCCACTCCCTTCCTCTCCACTAGACTACATTCCACGCCACTCATCTCCATTCTATTCTACTTCATTCCGCTCCAGTACATTCAATTCCAATCCTCTCCCCTCCTTTCCATTCCCCTCCACTCCATTCAATCCACTGCACTCCATTCCCCTCCACTTCACTCTATTCGATTACCTTCAATTGCATTCCACTCAATTCCATCTACTCCACTAAATTCCATTGCACTCAACTCCATTCCACTCCACTCCATTCCGTTCCATTGTATGCCACTCCAATCCACTCCATTCCAATCCATTCCACTCCACTCCGATCCATTGCATTCCGTTCCATTTCATTCCAATGCATTGCACTCCACTCCAATCCACTCCACTCCAGACAATTAAAATCCGCTCCACTCCATTTCTTTCCATTCCACTGCACTTCACTCCATTCTCTTCCAATCCATTCCACTGCACTCCATTACTTTCCACTCCACTCCATTTCTTTCCGTTTATTCCACTCCATTCCACTCCACTCCATTCGACTGCAGTCAACTCCATTACACTCCACTCCATTCCATTCCATTCCATTCCATTCCACTCCACTCCACTCTTCTCCACTCCACTCCATTGCATTCTATTCAATTCCACTACGCTCAACTCCATTCCAATCCATTCCCTTCATTCCATTGCTCTCCACTCCATTCCATTCCACTGCATCCCATCCCATTGCACTCCATTCCAGTCCATTCCACTAGATTCCACTCCACTCCACTACATTCCTCTCCAATCCCCTCCATTCCACCTCATTCCATTCCACTCTTTCCACTCCTGTCCATTCCGTTTCATTACTCTCCACTCCTCTACACACCATTCCATTCCAATCCATTCCACTATTCTCCATGTCCTTCCACTCCACTCCACTCCAATCCACAGCAATCAATTCCATTCCACTCTTTTCCATTCCTCTCCTTTCCACTCCACTCCGCTCCATTCCACTCCTCTCCATTCCATTCCATTTCATTCCACTCCACTGCACTCCCCTCCATTCCATTCCACTCCATTCCATTAAATTCCACTCTGCTCCATTCCACTTTTCTCCATTCCTTTCCATTCAACTGAACCTCATTGCACTTCACTCCAATACATTCCACTGCACTGCACTCTATTCCATTCCACTGCATTCCACTGCACTCCATTCTACTCCACTCCATTCCATTCTGATCCACTTCAGTCCATTCCATTGCATTCTATTCTATTCCACTCCATTCCATTTCACTCCACTCCATTCCTGTCCACTCCACTCCATTCCAATACACTCTATTCTTCCACACTACACTCCATTCCATTCCACTCCACTCCAGTCCATTCCACTCCTCTCCTTTCCACTGCATTCCATTCCACTCCACTCCATTCCATTCGACTCCACTCCTTTCCACTCCATTCCAAACACTGCAGTTCACTCCACTCTAATCCACACCTTTCAACTTCATTAAATTCTACTCCTTTCCACTCCATTCTATTCCACTCCATTCCATTCTACTCCATTCCTGTCCATTCCACTCCAATCCATTGAACTCTGCTCTGCTCGGTTTCCTTCCTTTCTGCTTCACTCCACTCCATTCCACTCCACTGCAATCCATTCCATTCCATTATACTCCACTCCACTCACACCATTCCATTAAAATCCATTGCACTCCACTCCATTCTATTCCACTCCATTCCATTCCTCTAAACTTCTTTCCTCTCCACTCCATTACATTCCATGGCATTTCATTCCAATCCAGTCGTCGCCACTCCACTCCACTCCAGTCCACTCCATTCCATTCCACTCCATTGCACTCCACTCTACTCCATTCCGCTCCACTCCACTCAATTCCACCCTACTCCAATCCATTCCATTCAACTCAACTCCTTTCCACTCCACTCTATTCCACTGCACTTAACTCCATTCAACTCCACTCCACTCAACTTTACTGTATTCCACTCCAATCCTCTCCATTTCACCACACTCCACTCCACTCCATTCATTCCATTCCATTCCACTCCATTCTATTCCATTTCACTCAACTCCATTCTACTCCACTCCTTTCCATTCAACTCCAATCCACTCCACTCCCCTCATTTTCACTCCAGTCCACTCCATTCCATTTCATTCAATTCCACTGCACTCCCTCCACTCCTCTCTACTCCACTCCATTCCACTACAGTTCAGTACTTTACATTCCATTCCATTACACTCCATTCCATTCCGCTGAACTCCTCTCCACTCCATTCCGCTGATCTCCATTCCACTCCACTCCATTACTTTCCACTCCATTCCTTTATATTCCATTCAATTCCATTCCATTCCATTCCACTCAACTCGACGCCCTTCCATTCCACTCCTCTCCACTGCATGCGACTTCTCTCCACTCCACTCCAATCCACTCTACTCCACTCCATTCCGTTCCACTCCATTCCACTCCATTGCACTCCATTCCACTCCACTCCATTCCACTCCATTGCACTCCATTCCAATCTATTCCATTCCACTTCATTCCACTCCTCTGCATTCCATTCCACTACAGTCCGTTCCATTACATTCCATTCTATTCCACTCCATTCCACTCCACTCTACTCCAAACGACTCCACTACTCTCCATTCCATTCCACTACACTCCACTCCATTCCACTCCACTCCACTCAATTCCACTCCACTCTACACCTTTACATTCCATTCCATTCCACTGTTCAGCACTACAATCCACACCCCTCCATTCCTTCCACTACATTGCACTTCATTCCACTCCACTACATTCAATTTCATTCCACTCCACTCCTCCCCATTCCATTCCACTCCACTCCACTGTATTCCATTACCTTCCATTCCATTCCACTCAATTCCATCCACTCCACTCAATACCAGTCAACTCCATTCAGCTCTGTTTCCTTCCATTCTATTCCATTTCATTCTTTTCCATTCCATTCCACTCCACTCCACTCCATTCCATCCATTCCACTCCATTCCACTTCACTCATTCAATTCCATTGCATTGCATTCCAATCCATTGTACTCCACTATATTCCACTCCAGTCCACTTCATTCCACTCCATTCCAGTCCACCCAACTCCACTCCACTCCATTCCATTCCATTCCGTTGCACTCCCGTCCATTTTATTGCAATGTACTCCACTCCACCACCTTCCATTTCACGCCACTCCACTCCAGTCCTCTCCATTCCATTTATTCTGCTCCATTCCATTCCACTCCATTCTGCTCCACTCCACTCCATTCCACTGCACTCCATTCCATTCCATTACACTCCACTCAATTCCATTCCACTTCACTCCATTCCATTCATTTCCATTCCACTCCACTCCATTCCAATCCATTCCACTCCAGTCCAGTCGATTCCATTCCATTGTATTCCATTCCCTTCCACTCCATTCCAGTGCGTTACTGTATATTCCACTCAACTACACTCCATTCCACGCCAATCCCCTATATTCCACTCCATTTCATTCCACTCCAATGCACTCAACTCCATTCCATTCCATTACAGTCCACTCAACTCTACTCCATTCCACTTCATTACACACTACTGCAATCTACGACACTCCATTCAATTCCACTATATTCATTCTTCTCCTTTAAATTACACTCCACCTCATTCCACTTCACGCCATTTCATACTATTGCATTTCATTCCACTCCACTCCACTGCACTCCATTCCAATCCAATCCATTCCACTCTATTCCATTCCACTCAACTCGATTCCACCCCACTCCACTCCACTCCATTCCATTCAACTCCATTTGACTCCACTGCACTCTATTCCATTTCATTATACACCACTCCACTCTACGCCATTTCATTAAACTCCTTTCAACTACACTCCATTCTATTCCACTCCATTCCATTCCTTTCCATTCCAATCCACTCGAATCCATTCCACTCCATTCCATTCCATTCCATTCCATTCCACTCCACTCCTCGCGATTCCACTCCACTCCACTCCATTCCATTCCACTTCACTGTATACCACGCCACTCCATTACACTCCACTCCATTCCATTCCACTGCACTTCACTCCAATCCACTCCACTCCACTCCATTCCACTCCAATCCACTTCATTCCACTGCACTCCATTCCAATCCACTGCATTCCACTCCCCTCCACTACACTCCATTCATTCCGATCCATTTCACTATATTTAACTCCATTCCTTTCCATTTCACTATACTCCATTCCACTCCACTCCATTCCACTCCACTCTATTCCATTCCATACCATTCAACTCCATTCCAGTAAAAGTCGCTCCATTCCACGCCACTCCACTCCACTACATTTCATTCCATTCCACTCGACTCCATTCCATTCCACTCTACTCCATTCCACTCCACTACACTCCATTCAATTTTATTCCGTTCCATTCCACACTATTCCATTCCACTCCACTCCACTGCTCGCCATTCCATTGCACTCCTTTTAGCTTCTTTCCCTTCCTTTCCACTCCATTCTTCTCAATTCCATTTGACTCCACTCGATTCCAGTACAATCACCTCCAATCCATTCCATTCCACTGCACTTCACTCTATTCCACTTCTCTCCACTCCACTCCATTCCACTCCACTCCACTCCATTCCATTCCACTCTACTCCATTCCATTCCATTCCATTCCACTCCATTCCATTCCATTCCATTCAACTCTATTACCCTCCTTTCCAATCCATTCCTGTCCACTCCTCTCCACCCCACTCCATAACACTCCATTCCACTCCACTCCACTATATTCCATTCTGTTACTTTCCAATCCAATCCATTCCACACCACTCAACTCCATTATACTCCACTACACTCCATTCCACTCCATTCCATTCTACTCCACTCCATTCCACTCCACTGCATTCCATTCCACTCCACTCAACTCCATACCATTCCATTCCATTCTACTCCTCTCCATTCCACTCCCCTCCACTCCATTCAACTCCACTCAACTCCTTTCCATTCCACTCCATTCCATTCCACTCTACTCGATTCCACTCCACTCCACTCCATTCCATTCCATTCAACTCCATTTCACTCCACTGCACTCCATTCCATTTCATTATACTCCACTCCACTCTATGCCATTCCATTAAACTCCTTTCAACTACACTCCATTCTATTCCACTCCATTCCATTCCTTTCCATTCCAATCCACTCCAATCCATTCCACTCCATTCCATTCCATTCCGTTCCATTCCACTCCACTCCTTGTGACTCCACTCCACTCCACTCCATTTCATTCCACTCCACTGTATACCACTCCACTCCATTCCACTCCATTCCATTCCATTCCACTGCACTTCACTCCAATCCACTTCACTCCACTCCATTCCACTCCACTCCAATCCATTCCACTCCAATCCACTCCATTCCACTCCACTCCATTCCAATCCACTGCATTCCACTCCCCTCCACTACACTCCGTTCATTCTGATCCATTTCATTATATTCAACTCCATTCCTTTCCATTTCACTATACTCCATTCCACTCCACTCCACTCCATTCAATTTTATTCCATTCCTTTCCACTCTATTCCATTCCACTCCACTCCACTCCTCGTCATTCCACTACACTACACTCCACCCCACTCCTCACAATTCCCTCCACTCCATTCCACTTCATTCCACTCCACTGCAATCTATTCCATTCCATTCCACTCCATTCCACTCCATTCCATTCCACTCCATTACCCTCCACTCCATTACCCTCCACTCCAATCCTTTCCAGTCCAGTGCACTCCACCCCACTGCATATCACTCCACTCCACTCTATTCTATTCCGTTACATTCCACTCCAATGCTTTCCACTCCACTCTACTCCATTCTACTCCACTACACTCCATTCCATTTCATTCCATTCTACTCCACTCCATTCCACTCCAATCAACTCCATTCCACTCCACTCAACTGCTTTCCATTCCATTCCATCCTACTCCACTCCATTCCACTCCACTCCACTGAATTCCACTCCTCTCAACTCCTTTCCATGTCATTCAGTTCCACTACACTCCACTCAATTACTTCCACTTCTTTCCACCTCATTACACTGCACTACAATCAATTCCATTCCACTCAACTCCATTCCATTCCACTCCACTCAATTCCACTTCACTCCAATCCATTCCACTCCGCTCCACTCTATTCCACTAACGTCCATTCCATTCCACTCAATTCCATCCACTCCATTCCACTGCAGTCCACTCAACTCCATTCAAGTCCGCTCCATTCCGTTCTGTTCCATTCCACTCCACTCCACTCCATTCCAATCCATTCCACTCCATTCCAATCCACTCCTCTCAATTCCATTCCATTCCATTCCATTCCAATCAATTCTACTCCACTCCATATCACTCCATTCAACTCCATTGCAGTCCACTCAACTACATTCCACTCCATTACATTACTTTCCATTGCAAGAAGCTCCATTCTCTTACAATCCATTCCAATCCTCTCTATTCCATTCCACTCCACTCCACTCCAATGCCTTTCGTTTGTTCCTCTCCATTCCATTCCAATTCATTCCACTCCACTCCACTCCATTCCTCTCCACTCTAGTCCATTGAATTCCACTCCGCTGCACTCCATTCCACTCCACTCCTTTCCACTCGACTCCACTCCACTCCATTCCATTTATTGTGTTTCGTTCCATTACACTCCATTCCCATCCTTTCACTGTACTCCACTCCACTCCACTCCATTCCTCTCAAATCCCCTCCATTCCACTCCATTCCATTCCACTTCACTGTACTCCACTCCTTTCCATTCCATTACCTCCACTCAATTCCACTCCATTCTATTCCACTCCATTCCACTCTTCTTCATTCCATTTCACTCTACTCCTCTGCAATCCACACCACTCCATTACATTCCACTCTATTCCATTACTCTCCTTTCCACTCCACTCGACTCCATTCCACTGCATTCCATTGCATACCATTCTATTCCATTCCACTCCTCTCTGCTCCAGTCCACTCCATTCCATTCCAATCCATTCCACTGCATTCCCCTCTACTGCATTCCACTCCACTCCATTCCATTCCATTCTATTCAGCTCCATTCTAATACACTCCACTCCACTCCATTCCAGTCCATTCCACTTCATTCAAATACACTCCACTCCTCTACACTCCACTCCATTCCATTCTGCTCCACTCTATTCCATTCCACTCAACTCTTTTCCACCCTATTCCATTCTACTCCACTCCATTCCATTCCATTCCACTCCTTTCCACTCCATTGCATTCCACTGCACTCCATCCACTACACACCACTCCAATCCTTTCCATTCGAATCCATTCTATTCCTCTCCACTCCATTCCTTTCCACCCCACTCCATTCCACTGCACTACACTCATTCTATTCCATTCCATTCCACTCCTTTACACTCCACTCCACTCCATTCCACTCTACTGCGCTACATTACATTCCATTATACTCCACTTAACTCCACGCCATTCTGTTACACCCATTCCACTCCAATCCTCTCTATTCCACTTCATTCTATTCCTCTCCTTTGCACTCCACTCAACTCCACTCCATTCCACTCCATTTCTTTTCATTCCACTCCACTTCTTGCCACTAAAATCCACTCCATTCCATTCCATTCCATTCCATTCCACTCTAATTCATTCTACTCCACTCCAATCCACTCCTCTCCATTCCAATCCACTACTTTCCTTCCATTCCACTCTACCCCATTCCACATCACTCCATTCGACTCCAATCCAATTCCAATAAACTCTACTCCACTCCACTCCAATCCACTCCACTCCACTCCATTTCATTCAACTCCACGCCTCTCCATTGCAATCCACTCCATTCCACTCCATTTCACACCATTCCAATCCATTCCAGTCAACTTCACTCCACTGCACTCCACTCCATTCCATTCCAATCCATTCCACTCAAATACGTTCCATTCCACTCCACTCCAATCCATTCCATTTAAATCCACTCCATGCTATTCCACTCCTTTCCACTCCAGTAAACTCAATTCAACTCCACTCCGTTGCATTCAATTCCAATCCACTCCACTACTGTCCACTGCATTACATTCCTTTCCATTCCACTCCACTCCTCTCCACTCCACTCCATTCCATTCCACTCCATACCATTACACTCCATTCCACTCCACTCCACTATATTCCATTCCACTGCATTTCATTCCACTCTACTTTATTCCACTACACTCCAGTACAATCCACTCCATTCCACTCCACTCCATTCCATTCCAGTCATTGAACTCTATTCCACTACACTCCACTAAATCCACTCCAGTCCACTCCGTTCCACCTTATTCCATTTAACTCCACTCCTTTCAACTACACTCCATTCCATTCCACTCCACTTTTCTCTGTTCTGTTCCATTCCCAACAATTCACTGCACTCCACTCCATTCTATTTGACTCCGCTCCATTCCACTCCCTTTCACTCCACTCCATTCCAGTCCACTACGCTCCATTCCATTTCACTCCATTCCGTTACATGCCATCCTATTCCACTACATTCCACTCCATTCCATTCCAATCCATTGCATTCCATTCCATTCCAATCCATTCCACTCCATTAAACTCAATCCCATTCCATTCAATTTCATTTCATTGCACTCTACTCCACTCCACCCAATTCCATTCCATTCCACTACACTGCACTCCACTGCACTTCAATCCACTGCAGTCATTTCCACTGAAATCCATTCCTTTCCATTCCACTCCATTCCTCTCCTTTCCCCTCCACTCCACTCCATGCCTCTTCACGCCACTCCATACCATTCTTTTCCATTCCACTGCATTCCATTTCATTCCACTCTACTTCATTCCACTCCGCTCCATTCCAATCTACTCCATTCCATTCCATTCTTTTCAACTCTATTCCACGCCACTTCTCTCCATTCCATTAACTCCACTCCATTCCTTTCCTCTCCACTCAACTCCACTCTACTTAATTCCACTTCATTACGTTCTACTCCACTGCATTCCATTGCTTTCCGCTCCATTCCACTCCACTCCATTCAACTCCAATCCATTCTGCACTACTCCACTCCATTCCATTCCATTCCAATCCACTCCCCTTCACTCCTTTGCACTCCACTCCATTCCATTCCATTCCATTCCACTCCACCCCACTCCATTCCATTCCTTTCCATTCCACTGTACTCTACTCCATTCTTTTCCACTCCATTCCTTTCCATTCCACTACTTTCCAGTCCATTCTACTCCACTCCATTCCATTCCACTCAACTTCGTCCACTCCATTCCATTACACTACATTCCACTCAATTCCACGCCATTCCATTACACTCCTTTCCACTTCACTCCAATCTACTGCATTGCAATCCACTCCACGCCACTCCATTCCATTCAATGCCATTCCACTGTATTCCATTCAATTTAATTCCACTCCATTCCATAACAATCAACTCCATTAAATTCCATCCCTTTCCACTACATTCCATTCCATTCCATAACATTCGACTCCATTCTACACCATTCCACTCCATTCCACTTCATTCAATTCCATTTCATTACATTCCTCTCAATACCACTCCACAGCACTCCAAATCATTCCATTCCATTCCGCTAAACTCTACTGCATTCTATTCCTTCCCATTCCACTCCACTCCACTCCATTCCACTCCTATCCACTCCGCTCCCCTCCATTTCATTCCACTCTATTCCACTCCACTGCATTCCACTCCACTCTATGCCACTCCAATCCATTCTATTCTATTCGATTCCACTCCACTCCACCCCCCTCTATTCCACTCCATTCAACTCCATTCCACTCCTCTACATTCCAGTCCATTTCACAGTATTCCTCTCCATCTACTCCATTGCTTTCCACTCCATTCCATTCCATTCCATTCCACTCCACTCCACTCCGTTCCACTCCACAACACTCCATTCCACTCCACAGTACTCCATTCCACTACTATCCATTCCATTGCATTACAATCCATTTCTCTCCAATGGTCTCCACTCCTTTCGAATGCACTCCATTCCATTCCATTCCATTCCAATTCATTCCTGTCCACTCCATTCCAGTCCATTTCACTACATTCCACTCCACTCCACTCCACTACTTTACACTCCGTTCCATTCCATTCCTTTACAATCCACTCTATTCCACTACATTACACTCAACTCCATCCATTCCATTCCATTACACTCCATTCCATTCCATTACATTCCATTCGACTCCATTCCATTCCACTCCATTCCAGTCCATTCCACTACATTCCAATCCACTCAACTCCACTCCATTCCAGTCCTTTCCACTCCATTCTATTGCACTCCTTTCCACTCCACTCCATTCCATTCGACTCCATTCCATTCAATTCCACTCCAGTACATCCCATTCAATTTCAATCCACTCCATTCCATTACAATCCACTGCATTCCAATCCATCCAGTTCCACTACATTTCAGTCCATTCCATTCCATACCATTCCACTCCATTCCATTCATTCCATTCCATTCCATTCCATTCTATTCCATTCCATTCCATTCCATTCCTCTCCATACCACTCCACACCACTCCCATCAATTCCATTCCATTCCACTAAACTCCACTGCATTAGATTCCATTTCATTCCACTACATTCCATTACATTCCACTCCATTGCCGTCCATTTCCCTCCATTCCACTCAAATCCTCTGCATTCCACTACTGTGCACTCCACTCCCCTCCATTTCATTCCACTCCATTCAACTGCACTCCATTCGACTCCACTCCATCCACTCCAATCCATTCCATTCCATTCCACTCCAATCCAGTCGCCTCCATTCCACTCTATTCCACTCCATTCCACTCCACTCCATTCCTCTCCAATCCACTGCACTACTTTCCACATCACTCCATTCCATTCCAATCATTTCCAATCCTCTCCGTCCCAATCCATTCTACTCCATTGCACTCCATTCCACTCCTCTCAATTCCATTGCATTACACTCCATTTCTCTCCAATTGACTTCACTCTTTTCGAATTAAATCTATGTCATTCCATTCCATTCCAATCTATTCCATTCCATTCCAATCTATTCCATTCCATTCCATTTCCTTCCACTCCATTCCAGTCCACTCAATTCCAGTCCATTCCACGACGTTCCTCTCCACTCCACTCCAATCCATTAAACTCTATTTCACTCCATTCTATTCCACTCCATTCCACTCCACTCCATTCCACTCCACTCCTTTCAACTCCACTCTCCTCCAATCCATTCCATTGCCTTCCACTCCAATCCACGCCATTCCACTCCATTCCATTCCTTTCTATTATACGCCATTCCACTCCCTCCCAGGGCACTCCATTCCACTCGACTCCACTCCATTTTATTCCTCTCCAATCCATTCAATTTCATTCCACTGCACTCCACTCCAGTCCACCACATTCCATTCCACTACATTCCATTCCACTCCAATCCGCACCAACCTTTCCATTCCACTCGATTAAACTCCACTACATTCCATTCCACTGCATTCCTTTAAAATCCATTCCCATCCATTGCATTCCATTTCATTCCACTGCACTCCATTCCACTACTCTCCGTTCCATAACGATCCCCTCCAATCCATTCCATTCCATTCCACTCCATTCCATTCCATTCCATTCTACTCCACTCGACTACAATCGATTCCATTCCAATCCATTGCACTACACTCCAATCCATTACTTTCCATTCCATTGCACTCCATTTCATTCCCACTACATTCAAATTAACTCCATTCAGTTCCACTCCACTCCACCTCATTCCACTCCTTTCCATTCCACTACCTTCCACTGCACACCACTCCATTCCATTCCACTCCATTGCATTCCATTTCTCTCCACTCCTCCCCACTCCACCCCATTCCACTCCACTCCATTCCATTCCATAACATTGCATTCCAATCTACTGCACTACACTCCAGTCTACTGCATTCCATTCCATTTCTTTCCATTCAAATCCTTTCCACTGCACTCCACTACAACCGCTTCCATTCCTTTCCATTAAACTCCATTCCACTTCACTCCACTCTATTCCACTCCACTTAACTCCTCTCCACTGCAGTCAATTCCGATACATCCATTCTATTCCACTCCACTCCATTCCATTACACTCAATTGCATTACTTGCTGTTCCATTCCACAGAACTGGACTCCACTGCACTAAGCTCCGTTCCACTTCAATCAATTCCACTCCATTCCACTCCACTCCATTCCATTCCATTCCACTCCAATACACTCCAATCCATTCCATTCCACTGCATTCCACTACACTCCATTCCGTTCCACTCTATTCCTTACCATTCCATTCCACTCCATTCCATTTCATTCCAATTCACTCCACTCCACTCTATTTCACTCCACTCCACTCCGCTCCACTTCAATCCACTCCACTCCACTCCAGTCCACTCAAATCCTCTTCGTTCCATTCCATTCCACTGCTCTCCACACCATTCAATTCCAATCGAATGCACTGCACTCCATTCCATTCTATTGCAATCCACTCCACTCGACTCCATTCCACTCAACTCCACTCCACTCCACTTCACTCCACTTCACTCCACTCCACTCCACTCCATTACATTCCACTCTACGTCATTTCATTCCATTCCATTATACTCTATTCCACTCCACTCCACTCCTTTCCACCCCATTGCACTCCATTACACCTCATTCCATTCTGCTCCACTCCATTCCTTTCCACTCCACGTCACTACACTCCATTGCACTCCACTCCATTCTATTCCATTCCATTCCACTACACTCCACTGCACTCCATTGCATTGCATTTCTTTCCATTCCAGATTACTCCACTAAATTCCACTCCAACCACTTCATTACAATCCATTCCTTTCCATTGAACTCCATTTCACTGCACTCCACTCCATGCCACTCCACTCCACTCCAATCCATTCCATTAAACTACATTCCATTCCATTACACTACATTCCATTCCACTCCACTCCATTCCATTCCACTTCATTCCAGTCCATTCCTCTACTTTCCCCTCCACTCCATTCCACTCCACTCCACTCCATTCCATTACATTACAATCTATTCCGTTCCATGCCATTCCATTCCACTCCATTCCATTCCACTCCATTCCCGTCCATTCCACTACATTCCACTCCCCTCCACTCCATTCCACTCCATTTCACTCCATTCCATTCTACTACATTCCAATCCTCTCCATTCTATTCCATGCCATTACAGTCCATTCCACTACTTTCCTCTCCAATCCACTCCATTCCATTCCATTCCATTCCATTCTACTCCAATCCAATCCACTCCATTACATTCCATTCCTATCCATTGCAATCCACTCCTTTCCATTCCACGCCATTCCATTCAATTACTTTCCACTGTATTCCATTCAATTCCATTACACTCCATTCCATTACACTCCACTCCATTCTATTCCACCCCACTCCACTACATTCCACTCAATTCCATTCCATTCCATCCCATTCCAATCCATTTCACTCCATTCCACTCCACTCAACTCCATTCCACTCCTATCCTCTACACTGCCATCAATTTCATTCCACTGCATTTCACTCCACTGTATGACATTCCAATCTATTCCACTCCATTCCATTCCATTCCATTGCATTGCACTCCAATCCCCTCAATTCCACCACATTCCACTACAGTCAAATCCTCTACATTCCATTACATTCCACTCCGTTCCACTCAAATCCACTCCAGTCCTTTCCACTCGAATCCATTCCATTCCATTCCATTCCACTCCAATCCACTTCCGTCCATTCCAGTCCTTGCAGTCCATTCAACTCCCCTCCATTCAGTTCCATTCCACTCCATTCCCCTCCAAACCGTTCCCGTTCTTTCCAATCCACTCCATTCCAATCCATTATATTCCATTCCACTCCACTCCACTCCATTCCACTACATCCAATTCAATTCCATTCCATTCCACTCCACTCCACTGTACTCCATTCCGTTCCACTCTACTCCATTACACTCCAATCTATTCCATTCCTTTCGGTTCCTTTCCTCCCCACTCCGCTGCATTCCACTACAATCCACTCCATTCCTCTACACTCCACTCCATTCCATTCCATTCCATTGCATTCCATTCCTTTCCATTCCACTTCATTAGATTCCATTCCACTCCATTCCATTCCACTCAATTCCATTCCATTACACTACACAGCACTCCTCTCCATTCCTCTCCATTCAATTCCGTTCCATTACACTCCATTCTACTGCATTCTATTCCATTCCATTCCATTCCACTTCATATCACTTCACTCAATTCCAATCCATTCCATTCCATTTCACTAAACTCCACCGCATTCGATTCCATTCCATTCCATTCTATTCCCCTCCTTCCCATACCATTCCACTCCATTCCATTCCACTTCACTCCATTCCACTTCACTCCACTCCACTCCATTACACTCAGATCTAATTCTTTACACTCCATTCCATTACACTCCATTCCATTCCACTCCATTCCTCTCCAATCCACACCATTCCATTCCTCTCCACTCCATTCCACTCCTCCCCATTCCATTCCATTCCACTCAATTTCTCTCCAATCCACTCCATTCCATTCTACTCCACTCCACTCAATTCCACTCCACACCACTCCATTCCCTTATTTCTCACTCTACTCCACTCCATTCCATTTCATTCCATTACACATCATTCCATTTCACTCCTTTCATTTCCACTCCATTCCACTCTACTCCACTCTACTCCACTCCATTCCTCTCCTCTCCACTCTTTTCCACTCCACTCCACTGTATTCCATTCCATTTTTTTCCACTCCCCTTCCCTCCATTCCATTCCATTCCATTCCACGGCACTCCACTCCACTCCACTATATTTCATTCCATTCTAATCCACCCCAATCCGCTCCACTCAATTTCATGCCACTCCATTTCACTCCACTACATTCCATTCTACTGCATTCCTTTCCATTCCATTCCACTCCTCTCCTATCCAGTCCACTCCACTCCACTCCATTCCATTCCACACCACTCCATTTCCTTCCATTCTATTCACTCCACTCCACTCCATTCTACCCCACTCCACTCCATTCCACTCCACTGCACTCCATTCCATTCCATTCCATTCAATTCCACTCCATTCCACTCCAGTACAGTCAATTCCACTCCTCTCCACTAAATTCCATTCCATTCCGTTCCTTTCAATTCCATTCCTTTCCATTCCACTCCATTCCATTCCATTGCACTGCACTCCAATCCCCTCAATTGCACCCCATTCCACTACAGTCAAATCCTCTACATTCCATTACATTCCACTCCATTCCACTCAAATCCACTCCAGTCCTTTCCATTCGAATCCATTCCATTTCATTCCACTCCGATCCACTTCCGTCCATTCCACTCCTTGCAGTCCATTCAACTTCTCTCCATTCAGTTCCATTCCACTCCATTCCCCTCCAAACCGTTCCCGTTCTTTCCAATCCACTCCATTCCAATTCATTATATTCTATTCCACTCCACTCCACTCCATTCCACTACATCCAATTCAATTCCATTCCATTCCACTCCACTCCACTGTACTCCATTCCACTCCACTCTACTCCATTACACTCCAATCTATTCCATTCCTTTTGGTTCCATTCCTCTCCACTCCACTGCATTCCACTACAATCCACTCCATTCCTCTACACTCCACTCCATTCCATTCCATTCCATTCCATTCCATTCCGTTCGTTTCCAGTTCATTAGATTCCATTCCACTCCATTCCATTTCACTCAATTCCATTCCATTACACTACACGGCACTCCACTCGATTCCTCTCCATTCAATTCCGCTCCATTACACTCCATTCCAATGCATTCTATTCCATTCCATTCCATTCCACTTCATTTCACTCCAGTCAATTCCAATCCATTCCATTCCATTTCACTAAACTGCATTGCATTCTATTCCATTCCATTCCATTCCATTCCATTCCATTCCATTCCATTCCATTCCATTCCACTCCACTCCATTCCACTCCACTCCAGTCCTTTCCACTCCACACCACTACATTCCATTCCATTCCATTCCACTCTACTCCACTGCATTCCATCCACTCCACTCCATTCCACTCCACACCACTCCATTGCATTCACTCCCCTCCACTCCATACTACCCCACTCCACTCCATTCCATTCCACTTCACTCCATTCCATTCCATTCCAGTCCATTCCACTGCAGTCCAGTAAATTCCACTCCTCGCCACTAAATTCCATTACATTGCATTTCGTTCCTTTCAATTCCATTCCATTCCATTCCACTCCTTTTGCATTCATTACACTTCATTCCTGTCTATTCCACTCCATTCAGCTCCATTCCACTCCTCTCCATTCCACTCCACCCTGTTCCATTCCATTCCATTCCACTCCACTCCACTACCCTCCATTCCATTCCACTCCATTCCACTCTATCCCAATACATTCCATGCCATTCCATTCCATTCCATTACATTCTACTCCACTCCACTCCATTCCACTCCTCTCCACTCCACTTTTTTCCATCTCATCCCATTCGATACCACTCTATTCCACTCCACTCCACTCCACTCCAATCCTCTCCATCCCATTCCTTCCCATTCCTTTCCTTCGAACTCCACTCCACTCCACTCCTTCCCACTCCTGTCCACTCCACTCCCTTCCATTCCATTGCACTCCAATCCATTACATTCCATTCCACTCCCCTCCATTTCCCTTCATTCAACCCCATTCCACTCCTGTCCATTCCATTCCATTCCAATCCATTCCCCTCCATTCCACTCCACCTCTTGCCACTCCTCTCCATTTCATTTCATTCCATTCCATTCCACTGCACTCTACTCCATTTCACCCAACACCACTCCATTCCACTCCACTCCACTCCATTCCATTACTCTCCCTCCAATGGCATGAAAATCCATTCCTCTCCAATGCACTCCAGTCCTTTCCCCTCCACTCCTTTCCATTCCATTCCATTACACTTCATTCCTATCCATTCCAGTCCAGTACATTCCATTCCACTCCACTCCACTTCATTACACACCACTCCACTCCACTCCATTCCATTCCACACTACTCCATTGCATTCCATTCCATTCCACTCCAATCCACTCCAGTCAATTCCACTCCATTCCACTCCATTCCAGACCATTCCTCTGCACTGCACTCCACTCCATTCCATGCCATTCCAATCCATTCCACTCCACTCCATTTCATTCCACTTCACGATAGTCCACTCAATTCCACTCCATTCCATTTCAGACTATTCCACTCCAATCCATTCTATTACATTACATTACATTGTATTCCATTCCATTTCATTCCGTTCCATTCCATTCCGTTCCATTCCACTACATTCTGCTCCTCTCCATTCCATTCCACTCCATTACACTAGATTCCACTCCATTCCATTCCACTCCATTCCACTACAATGCATTCCATTCCATTACACTCGACTCCACTCCACTCCATTCCACTCCATTCCTCTACGTCATTCCATTCCTCTCCACTGCACTTCACTCCACTCCATTTCATTGCATTGCTCTCCACTCTCTTTGTCTCCTTTCTACTCCACTCCACTAATTTCGAATCCAAGCCACTCCATTCCATTACATTCCATTCCACTCCAGTCCATTCCATTCCATTCCTCTCCACTCCACACAACTCATTTCCGTTCCATTCCATTCCGTTCCATTCCATTGTATTCCATTAAATTCTTTTAAACTTCATTTCATTACATTGCACTCCATTCCCCTCCACTCCACTGCATTCCACTCCATTCCCGTCCATTCCACTCCATTCCATTCCACTCCATTCCACTACAATCCATTCCATTTCATTACACTCCACTCCACTCTATCCCGTTGATCTCCATTACACTCTATTGTATTCCATTCCACTCCACTCCACTCCACTCCACTCCATTGCATTCCATTCCATTATATTCCACTCCATCCCACTCCACTCCACTCCATTCCACCCCACACTATTCCATTCCATTCCATTTCATTTTACTCCACTCCACTCCAATCTATTCCATTCCATACTACTCCATTCCACTCCACTCCACTCCATTCCACTACAATCCATTCAACTCCACTCCACTCCATTCCACTACAATCCATTCAACTCCACCCCATTTCTTTCCATTCGATTCCATTCCACTCCACTCCACTCCTTTCCTCTCCACTCCATTCTCTCCATCCCACTCCATTCCATTCCCTTCTATTTTATTCCATTCGACTCCAATCCACTCCATTCCATTCCACTCCACCTCAATCCTCTCCATTCCATACCACTCCACTCCATTCCACTCCATTCCATTCCACTCCACTCCACTCCATTCCATTCCATTCCACTCCACTCCATTCCATTCCATTCCTTTCCACTCCACACCATTCGATTCCATCCCATTCCACCGCACTCCACTCCACTCCAGTCCATGACACTCCATTTCACCCCTTTACATTCCACTGCAATCCAGTAATCTCCTTTCCATTCCACTCCATTCCACTCTACTACATTCCATTCCACTGCATTCCTTTCTATTTCATTCCCCTCCATTACATTCCATTCCACTCCTTTCCACTGCAATCTGCGGCATTGTCTTAAACTCCAATGCGTTCCACTCCACTCCACTACACTGCATTGCATTCCGTTCCATTCCATTCCATTCCGTTCCATTCCATTCCACTCTAATAGATTCCATTCCACTCCATTCCATTCCACTCCATTCAACATCATTCTACTACATTCCACTCCACTCCACTCTACTCCATTCCACTCCATTCAATTCCACTGCATTCCACTCCACTCCATTCCATTCCATTCCACTCTTCTCAACTCCTCTCCGTTCCATTGCACTCTATTCCATTCCATTCAACTCCTCTCCATTCTATTCTATTCCGTTCCATTCTGCTCCTTTCCACTGCATTGTATTCCATTCCACTTCGTAACACTCCACTCCATTCCAATCCATTCCATTCCATTCCACTGAGCTCCATTGCCTTCGATTCCATTCCATTCCATGCGATTCCCCACCTTTCCATTCCATTCCCTTCCTTTGTATTCCATTGCACACCATTCCACTCCATTCCACTCAACTCAAATCCTCTCCACCCCACTCTATTCTGCTACCTTCCATTCCACTCCATTCTACTCCAATCCAAGCCATTGCATTGTACCCCATTCCACTCCATTCCTCTCCATTCCATTCCACTCCACTCCATACCATTCCTTTCCACTACACTTCACTCCCCTCCATTACAATCCATTCCACTCCTCTCCATTCGATTCCATTCCACTCCATTCCTCTCCAACTCGCTCCACTCCTTTCATCCCCACTCCATTCCATTTCACTCAATTCCATTCACTCCACTCCATTCAACTCCACTTCACTCCATTCTACTCTGCTGCACTTCCATCCATTCCAGTCCATTCCATTCCTTTCCATTACACGCCATTTCTCTCCACTCCATTCAATTCCACTCCACTCCCCTCCACTCCATTCAATTTGGATCCATTCCGCTGCATTTCCTTCCATTCCACTCCATTCCAGTCCATTCCACTCCACCTGATTCCCCTCCATTCCCCTCTATTCCACTCCTTTCCACTCCAGTCCATTCCATTCCTTACCATTCTACTCCACTCCACTCCATTCCACTCCACTCCACTTCACTTAATTGCGTCTCATCCTATTTCATTCCATTCTACTGCACTCCATCTACTCCACTCCAATCCTTGACATCCCTTTCCGTCCCATTCCATTCCTCTGCAATCCACTCCACTCCAATCACCTCCAGTCCAATCCTATCCATTCTGTTCCATTCCATTACCCTCCAAACCAGTCCATTTCATTCCATTCCACTCCATCCCTTTCCATTCCCTTCAATTCAACTGCATTCCACTCCATACCTCTCCATTCAATTCCATTCCATTCCATTCCACTCCACTCCATTCCATTCCTCTCCACTCCATTCCATTCCATTCCATTCCACTCCGTTCCACTCGACAACATTTCTTTTGATTCTTCCTCTCTCCACTCCATTGTATTCCACTCCATTCCACTTAACTACATTCCATTCCACTCCACTCCATTTCACAACATTCCATTCCATTACAATCCTCTCCATTCCATTCCATTCCACTCCACTCCACTCCATTCTGCTCCACTCCATTCTATTCCATACCACTCCACTCTACTCCTTTCATCTCATTTCCACTCCATTCCCCTCCTCTCCTCTACATTCCACTCCACTCCACACCAATCCATTCCTTTCCACTCCATTCTATTTCTCTCCATTCCACTCAACTCCATTCCATTATTTTCCACTCCATTCCAATCTATTCCATTCCACTCCATTCCACTCGTCTACATTCAGTTCCACTCCACAACACTCCACTCCATTCCATTCCACTCCTTTCCATTCCACCACATTGCAGTGCACTTCACTCCATTCCACTAAAGTCCATTGAATTCCATTGCATTCCATTCCACTACACTACACTGCACTCCATTCCACTCCACTCCATTCAAATTACATTCCATTCCAATCCACTACTCGTCACTCCACTCCACACCACTCCACTCATTTCCATTCCATTAATTTCCATTCAAATCCATTGCACTCCATTACACTCCTTTCCATTCCATTCCTTTCCATTCGAATCCATTCCACTCCACTCCATTCCACTCCTCTCCACTCCATTCCATTCCACTCCACTGCAGTCCATTCCATTTTATTCAATTTCATTGCATTCCATTCCACTATACTCCAATCCATTCCACTCTACTCCATTACACTCCACTCCATTCCACCCCACTCATTCCATTCCATTGCTTTCAAATCCATTTCATCCCGTCCACTCCATTCCACTCCTCTCCACTCCATTCCATTCCACTTCATTCCGTTCCATTCCATTCCTTTACATTCCATCCGATTCCACTCCATTCCATTCCGCTGCCCTACATGGCAATCCATTCCACTTCATTCCTCTCCACTCCACTCAACTCCATTCCATTCTACTCCCTTCTATTACATTCCACTCTACTCCATTCCATTCCATTCCTGTCCACTGCAGTCCACTGCACTCCATTTTACTCCATTCCACTCCACTCCATTCCACTCCATTCCATTTCACTCTACGCCATTCCATTCCACTCTACTCTGTTCCATTCCATTCCATTCCACTGCATTCTACTTCCCTCCATTCCATTCCAAATCATTCCACTCCACTCCATTCCTCTGCTCTACATTCTGCTCCACTCTACTCCATTCCACTCCATTCCTTTCCACTCCATTACAGTACAATCCCTAGCACTCCCTTCCACTCCATTCCACTCCACTCCACTTCATTCCATTCCATTCAACTGCATTCCCTTCCATTCCACTCCATTCCTGTCCATTCCACTCCACTTCATTCCACTCCATTGCCTTCATTCCAATCCTTTCCACCCCAATACCATTCCACTCCACTCCTGTCCATTGCATTCCATTCCACTCCACTCCCCTACCCTTCATTCCTTTCCCCTCCATTTCCCTCCAAACCATTCCATTCCATTCCATTTCATTCTATTCCACTCTACTCCATTGCACTCCACCTACTTCCATCTCATTACTTTCCATTTCTCTCTATTGCAGTCAACTCCACTCCCCTCCAATCCTCAACATCCCTTTCCATCCCATTCCAATCCTCCACACTCCACTGCACTCCATTCCACTCCACTTCACTCCTATCCATTGCATTCCATTCCATTCCATTCCATTACACTCCTGTCCATCCATTCCATTCGATTCCAATCCATTCCATTCCTTTCCTTTCAATTCAACTGCACTGCACTCCTCTCCTCTCCATTCATTCTATTCATTCCATTCCACTCCACTACATTCCATTCCTTTCCACTAAATTCCACTCCACTCCAGTCCATTCCATTCCACTCGACTCCATTCCATTCCATTCCACTCCATCCCACTTAACTCCAGTCCATTCAACTCCATCCCACTTAACTCCAATCCATTCCACTCCAATCCACTCCAATCCATTCCACTCCACTCCATTCCATTGCACTCCACTCTGTTCCACTCCATTCCACTCCACCCCACTCCATTCCACTCCAATTCATTCTATTACTTTCCACTCCCCTCCACTCCATTCCGCTTCATTCCATTCCATTCCTCTACATTCCACTCCATTCCACTAAACTCCATTCCATTCCATTTCATTTCATTCCACTCCAGTTTACTCCACTCCACTCCATTCCATTCCACTCTACTGCAATCCAGTCCACACCATTCCATTCCAATCCATTCCATTCCACCCCACTCCAATCCACTCCATTGCACTCCACTCTACACCAGTCCATTCCACCCACTCAACTCCATTCCATTCCATTCCATTCCATTCCTTTCCATTCCACTCCATTCTATTAGATTCCTCTCTACTTCATTCCACTCCAATCCATTCCACTCCACTCCAATTCGTTGCATTCCTTTCAAATCCCTTTCAGTCCACTCCACTTCATTCCACTCCACTCTACTCCACTCCATTCCATTGCATAACTTTACACCAGGCTCCACTCCACTCCACGTCAATCCATTCCACTCCACTCCACTACATTTCATTACATTCAATTCCATTCCACTCCATTCCATTCCACTCCACTCCATTTCAGTCCTCTCCCATCCATTCCACTCCACTACACTCCACTACACTCAAATCCGTTCCATTCCACTCCTCTGAATTCCATTGCACTCCTTTCCATTGTATTCCATTAAATTCCATTCCAATCCATTCCAGTCCGTTACACTACATTCCCCTCCAATCCACTCCATTCCCGTCCATTCCACTCCATTCCATTCCACTCCATTCCATTCCAATCCACTCCATTCCATTACACTCCATTCCATTCCACTCCACTCCACTCCAACTCGTTCCACTCCATTCAACTCTACTCCATTCCTTTCCATTCCATTCCACTCTACTCCACACCACTCCATTGCATTCCACTCCATTATATTCCACGCCATTCCACTCCACTTCACTCCATTCCACTCAACCATAATCCATTACAGTCCATTTCATTCCACTTCATTCTACTCCTTTCCACTCCACTCAGTCCATTCCATTCCACTCCATTACACGCAACTCCACTCCATTCCACTCCACTCTATTTCATTACACTCCACTCCATTCCATTCCTTTCCACTACATTCCATTCCATTCCACTCCATTCCATTCCATTCCACTCTACTTCATTCCACTCCACTCCACTCCACCCTACTCCATTCTATTTCATTCCTTTCAAATCCTTTTCATCCACTCCACTCCATTCCATTCCTTTCAAATCCATTCCACTCCACTCCACTCCATTCCACTCCTCTCTACCCCATTCTATTCCACTCCGTTAAATTCCATTCATTTGAAATCCATTTCACTCCACTCCACCCCATTCCTCTCCTCTCCACTCCATTCCATTCCATTCCATTCCATTCCACTCCATTCCATTGCATTATATTTCATTCCATTCCACTCCATTCCGTACAACTGCACTACATTGTAATCCACTCCACTTCACTCCACTCCACTCCTCTGAACTCCATTCTATTCCACTCCCTTCCATTCCACTCCACTCCACTCCTTTCCACTCCAGTCCTTTCCACTGCACTCCACTGCACTCCATTCCACTCCATTCCAATTCATTCCATTCCACTCCTCTCTATTTCATTCTTTGCCATTCCATTCTATTCACAACAATCCACTCCATTCCATTCAATTCCATTACACTCCATTCCAGAAATCTCCTTTCCACTCACTCCATTCCATTCCATTCCTTTCCACTCTTCTGAACTCCATTCCATTCCACTGCATTCCCCTACACTCCACTCCATTCCAATTCATTACACTCCACTCCATTCCAATCCTCTCCATTACACTACACTCTACTCCACTCCATTGCACTTCGCTCCACTCCATTCCACTCTATTGCCTTCCACTCCATTGCACTCCGATCCCCACCGTTCCATTCTAAGTCATTCCACTCCACTCTACTCCACTCCACTGCTTTCCATTCCATTCCATTCCATTCCACTGCATTCCTTTCCATTCCACTCCATTCCAGTCCTGTCCACTCCACTTCATTCCACTCCTTTTCCTCCCTCTGATCCATTCTACTCCAATACCATTCCACTCCACTTCAGTCCACTGCATTTCATTCCACTCCATTCCACTCCTCTCCATTCCATTCCCCTGGTTTCCACTCCATTCAATTCCATTCCATGCCATTCAATTTCATTCCATTCCATTCTACTCCTCTCCACTCCATTCCACTCCACTCCACTCCACTTCATTCCATCTCATCCCTTTCCATTCCACTCTATTCCACTCCACTCCAATCCACTCCAATCCTAGACATCCCATTCAGTCCCTCCACACTCCACGCCACTCCCTCCACGCCACTCCTATCCCTTCCACTCCACTCATATCCATTCCATTGCTTTCCATCCCATTCCATTCCATTACACTACAATGCATCCATTCCATTTGATTCCAATCCATTCAATTACGTTCCATTCCACTCAATTGCATTGCACTCCACTCATCTCCATTCATTGTGTTCCATTCCATTCCACTCCACTCCGTTCCATTCCTTTCCACTAAATTCCACTGCATTCCACTCGACTCCATTCCACTCCATTCCACTACTATCCACTCCTTTCCCTTCCACTCCATCCCACTTAACTCCATTCCATTCCACTCCAATCCACTCCACTCTATTACACTCCACTCCATTCCATTGCACTCCATTTCGTTCCACTCCATTCCACTCCACTCCACTCCATTCCACTCCACTCCATTCTATTCCTTTTCACTCCCCTACACTCCATTCTGCTCGATTCCACTCCATTAATCTGCACTCCACTCCATTCCTCTCCACTCCATTCCATTCCATTCCATTTCTTTCCACTCCACATTCCTCCATTCCACTCCATTCCATTCCCCTCCACTGCACTCCACTCCACACAATTCCACTCCACTCCATTCCATTCATTCCACCCCAATCCAATCCACTCCATTGCACTCCTCTCTACTCCTTGCAACTCCACCCCACTCCATTCCATTCCACTCCATTCCACTCCATTCTATACGATTCCACCTTACTCCATTCCACTCCACTCCTATCTATTCCATTCCTTTCAATTCAATTTCACTCCACTCCACTCCATTCAACTCCACTCCACTCCATTCCATTCCATTCCATTACACTAGGCTCCATTCCACTCCACTCCACTCCATTTCACTCCACTCCACTCCACTCCATTCCATTCCATTCCATTACACTCCATTCCATTTCACTCCACTCCATTGCAGTCCTCTACACTCCATTCCACTCCACTCCACTCCACTCAACTCAATTCTATTCCACTCCCCTCCATTCCTTTCCATTCCATTCCGTTGTATTCCATTATATTCCATTCCAATCCCTTCCGGTCCATTACAATCCATTCCCCTCCACTCCTCTCCATTCACTCCATTTCCTTTCTTTTCACTCCATTACATTCCACTGCATTCTACTCCAATCCATTGCATTCCATTCGATTCCACTCCACTCCAACCCATTCCACACAATTCCACTCCACTCCATTCCATTCATTCCACCCCAATCCAATCCACTCCATTGCACTCCTCTCTACTCCTTGCAACTCCACCCCACTCCATTCCATTCCACTCCATTCCACTCCATTCTATACGATTCCACCTTACTCCATTCCACTCCACTCCTATCTATTCCATTCCTTTCAATTCAATTTCACTCCACTCCACTCCACTCCATTCAACTCCACTCCACTCCATTCCATTCCATTCCATTACACTAGGCTCCATTCCACTCCACTCCACTCCATTTCACTCCACTCCACTCCACTCCATTCCATTCCATTCCATTACACTCCATTCCATTTCACTCCACTCCATTGCAGTCCTCTACACTCCATTCCACTCCACTCCACTCCACTCAACTCAATTCTATTCCACTCCCCTCCATTCCTTTCCATTCCATTCCGTTGTATTCCATTATATTCCATTCCAATCCCTTCCGGTCCATTACAATCCATTCCCCTCCACTCCTCTCCATTCACTCCATTTCCTTTCTTTTCACTCCATTACATTCCACTGCATTCCACTCCAATCCATTCCATTCCATTCGATTCCACTCCACTCCAACCCATTCCACTCCATTCCTCTCTACTCCATTCCATTCGACTCCACTCGACTCCACTCCATTGCATTAAACTCCATCATATTCCACTCCATTCAACTCCACTTCAAGCCATTCCACTTCACCCTAATTCGTTACATTCCATTTCATTCCACTTCACTCCATTCCACTCCACTCCACTCCATTACAATTCCTCCATTCCTTTCCATTCTATTCTGCCCCACTCCAATCCACTCCACTCCACTCCATTTCACTCCATTCCATTCCACTCCATTGAACCCCGCTCCTTTCAACTCCAGTACATTGAATTCCACTGCATTCCTATCTATTCCATTCCCCTCCATTACATTCCTTTCCACTCCATTCCACTGTTCTCCGGTGCATTCCCCTACACTCCACTGCATTCCACTCCACTCCACTCCATTCCACTCCACTCCACTCCACAACATTCCATTCCATTCCATTCCATTTCATCCCATTCAATTCCATTCCACTCCATTCCTTTCTATTCCATTCCACTCTATTATATTCCTTTCCACTCCATTCCATTCCTCTCCATTCTAGTCCATTCCACAACATTCCACTGCACTCCAATCCACTCCATTCTACTCCATTCCACTACATTCCATTGCACTTAATTCCAACCACTCCATTCCAATCCATTCCACTCCTCTCAATTCTTCTCCATTCCTTTCCACTCCATTCCATTTCATTTCATTCCATTGCATTCCATTCCACTCCACTCCATTCCATTCCATTCCATTCCACCACATTCCACTGCATTGTATTCGAGTCCATTCCATTCCACTTCATAACACTCCATTCCACTGCAATCCATTCTATTCCATTCCAATAATATCCATTGCCTTCGATTCCATTCTGTTCCATTCCATTCCCCTCCTTTCCATCCCCTTCCCCTCCATGCCATTCCATTGCACTCCATTCCACTCCACTCCACTCCACTCCATTCCATTCCACCCCACTCCATTCCACTCCCTTACTTTCCACTGCATTCCACTCCATTCCCCAGCATTACATTCAACTCCATTCCCCTGCACTCCATTCCATTCCATTCCTCTCCACTCTAATCCCCTATAGTCCACTCCATTCCACTCCTCTCCGTTCCATTGCATTCCACTCCATTCCTCTCCAATCCACTCCACTCCTTTCCACTCCACTCCATTCCAATCCATTCAATTCCATTCACTCTAGTCTTCTCCATTTAATTCCAGTCCACTCGACTCCACTCCAATGCCCTCCTTTCTATTCCATTCCATTCCACTCCATTCCGCTTACTCAACTCAATTCCACTCCTCTCCACTCCATTCCATTCCACTGCATTCCCTTCCATTCCACTCAATTCCAGACCATTCCACTCGACTTCATTCCACGACGTTCTCTTCCATTCTGCTCCATTCCACTCCACTCCATTTAATTTCCTTCCATTACATTCTACTCCCCTCCACTCCATTCCACTCCTCTCCACTCCTGTTCATTCCATCTCATCCCAATCCATTCCACTCCTTTTCCCTCCATCCACTCCACTCAAATCATTGACATCCCATTCCGTCCCATTCTATTCCTCCGCACTCCACTCCACTCCATTACCCTCCACTCCACTCCTATACATTCCTTTCCATTCCATCCCATTACATTCCATTACACACCAATCCACTCCATTCCATTCCTTTCCACTCCTTTCAATTCCATTCCATTAAAATCAACTGAATTCAACACCACTCCTCTCCATTCAATTGCATTCCATTCCTTTCCACTCCACTGCATTCCATTCCTTTCCTCTCCATGCCTCTCCATTCCATTCCAGTCCATTCCACTCGACTCCATTCCATTCGATTCCACTCCTCTCCACTCCATTCCTTTCCACTCCATTACAATTAACTCCATTCGATTGCACTCCACTCCACTCAAATCCACTCCATTCCACTCCATTCCATTCCACTCTATTCCGTTCCAAACCATTCCACTCCACTCCACTCCATTCCACTGCACTCCATTCTATTCATTCCACTCCACTCCACTCCATTCCACTCCATTCCACTCCATTCTTCTCCACTCAATTCCATTCCTCTCCACTCCACTCAATTCCACTCCATGCTTTTCTACTCCATTGCACTCCAGTCCGTTCCATTACTTTCCACTCCCTTCCACTCCATTTCATTCCACCCCATTCTACTTAACTCTATTCAGTTCCACACCGCTCCACTCCACTCCTCTCCACTCCATTCCATTCAGCTCCTTTTCATTCCACTAAATTTCACTACATTACACTCCATTCTACTCCACTCCATTGCATTCCATTCCACTCCACTCAACTCCACTGCACTTCGTTGCAGTCCACTCCATTCCATTCTATTACTTTCCAGTCCACTCCATTCCACTCCACTCTATTCTATTTCATTCCTTTTCTTTGAAATCTATTCCACTCCACTGCACTCCATTCCATTCCATACATTTCCATTCAATTCGTTTCCACTCCTCTCTGCTTCATTCCACTCCACTCCACTCCATTCAATTCCAATCCAATCCACTCGATTCCACTCCATTCCATTCCATTGCATTGCATTCTATTCCATTCCCTTCCACTCCATTCTATTCCATTCCACTAGACTCCATTCCATTCCATTCCTTCCAAATCCATTTCACTCTACCCCAATCCATTCCGCTTCTCTCCTCTCCATTCCATTCCATTCCATTACACCCTACTCCATTCGATTACTTCCATTACATTGCACTCTATTTCATTCCACTCCACTGCATTCCATTCCGTTCCACTCCACTCCATTCAATTCCAACCCTTTTACATTCCACTATCTTCCACTACACTCTACTCCACGACACTCCATTCTACTCCACTCCATTCCATTCCATTGGATTCCAAACCAATCCATTCCACTCCACAACACTATAGTCCAGTCTGTTCCAGTCCGCTCCACTCCACTGCATTCCACTCTACGCCATTCCATTCCATTCCATCCCATTCCTTTCCTTCCTATTTCAATCCACTCCACTCTACTCCACTCCATTTCACAGCATTCCCTTCCACTCCAATCCATTCCAATCCACTCCACTCCACTCAATTCCATTCCACTCCACTACACTACACTCCTCTCCATTCCACTACTTTCCATTCCATTCCTTTCCATTTCAAGCCACTCCGTTCCATTCTACTCCATTCCACTCCATTGTATTCCACACCACTTCACTCCACTCCACTCCACTCAGTTCCACTCCTTTCTATTTCACTCTGCTACACTCCACTTCAGATCATTCCACTCCACTCCAATCCATTCCATTCCATTTCATGCCCCTCCACTCTACTCCATTGCTTTCCCTTTCACTCCACTCCAGTCCACTCCATTCCACTCCACTCCATTCCACTCCACTCCACTTCTGTCCACTCCACTCCCTTCCACTACATTCCATTCCATTCCACTCCATCCCACTCCACTACAATCCACTCCATTCCACTGTGCTCCACTCCTTCCCACTCCACTGCACTCCACTCTACCCCTCTCTATTCCACTCCACTCCATTTCATTCCTCTTCATTCCATTCCATTCCTTTCTTTACACGGTATCCCACTCTGTCACAAAGGCTGGAGTGCAGTGGTACAATCTCAGCTCACATTTCTTTTCACCTTGCGATTGCATTTCACTGCATCCCTTTCTTTTCTATTCTATTTCACTCCACTCCACTCCACTCCATTCCATTGCTTCCCATTCCATTCGACTCCATTCAACTCCATTCCACTCCACTCCCCTCCTTTGCATTCCATTCCATTACTTTTCGCTCCATTGCTTTCCATTCATTTCTTTCAACAGGATATCACTGTGTCACCCAGTCTGGAACGCTGTGGCACAATCTCAGCTCGCATTACATATCAACTTTCCATTACATTGATTTCTTTTTGATTGCATTCCTTTGCATTCCATTCCATTCAATTCCATTCCTTTCCACTCCATAGCACTCCACTCTACTCCACTGCACAACGTGCCATTACAACCAATTCAATTCCACTCCATTCCAGTCCTCTCCACTCCACTGCACTCCACTCCACTGCATTCCACACCATCCAATTCCATTCCTCTCCATTCCACTCCACTCCACTCCACCCCACTCTACTGCACTTCATTCCATTACATTCCATTCCATTCGATCCCTCACCATTCCAGACCACTCCACTTCACTGCACTCCACTCCATTCAATTCCAGTCAAGTCCCTTCCATTCCTTTCCATTCCATTCAACTCCATTCCTCTCTACCCCATTCCATTCCACTCCACTCCACACCATTCCATTCCATTGCATTCCATTCCATTCCACTCCATTCCACGACATTTCGCATCACACCCCTCCTCTCCATTCCACTCCACTTCATTTCATTCCATTCCATTCCATTCCACACCATTCCATTCCACTCTATTCCACTCCATTTCAGTCCACTCCCTTCAACTACACTCTATTCCATTCCATTCTATTCCCGTTCACTCTTTCCACAGCACTCCGTTCCGCTTAACTCCATTCCATTCCACTCCAGTTTACTCCTCTCCACTCTAGTCCACTCCACTCCATTCCATTCCACTGAATTGCATTCAACTCTATTCCACTCCCCTCAAATCCATTCCACTCAACTCCATTCCATTCTGTTCCAATCCACTCCATTCCAATCCACATCACTCCATTCCATTCCATTCCAATCCACTTCACTCCACTCCACTCCACTCCATTCCACTGCAATCCACTAATTTCCATTCCATACCATTCCACTCCACTCCAATCCACTAAACTACACTCAATTTCATTCAACTCCACTCTCATCCACTCCATTCCACTCTACTCCACCCCTTTCTATTCCATTTAATTCCATTCCACTCCACAGCATTCCATTCCAACCCACACCATTACACTCCACTCCAATCCATTCCACTCCATTCCATTCCATTCCACTCCACTCCACTAAACTCCACTCCACTCCACTACATTCCTTTCCATCCCATTACACTCTATTCCATTCCGATCCATTCCTCTCCTTTAACCTCAGTTCCAGTCCACTCAATTGTACTCGAATCCATTCCATTCCATTACCCTCCTCTCCACTCCTCTACATTCCATTCCACTCCGTTTCACTTAACTCCATTCCATTAAACTCTATTCCACTCTACTCTATTCCAATCCACTCCATTCTATTCCTCTCCATTCCACTCCATTCCACTCCACTCTATTCTATTCCGTTCCTCTCCACTCCACTCCATTCCCCTCTACTCCCCTCCATTCAGCTCCACTTCAATCCATTATTTTCCATTCCATTCCCCAGCATTCCACTCCATTCCATTCCATTTCACTCCATTCCTCTCCACTCCACTCCACTCCATTCCACTCCACTCCTTTCCATTTGATTCAATTCCATTCACTCCACTCCATTCCATTGAACTCCAACCCCTATATTCCACTCCACTACAGTCCATTCGATTCCATTCGCCTCCATTCCCCTCGACTCCCCTAAGTTCTACTGCACTCCACTCCTTTCAATTTCATTCAATTGCATTCACTCCACTCCATTCCATTGAACTCCAACCCCTATATTCCACTCCACTACAGTCCATTCCATTCCATTCGCCTCCACTCCACTCGATTCCCCTAAATTCTACTCCCCGCCACTCCACTCCACTCCATTCCACTCCACTCCATTCCACTAATTTCCCTTCCATTTAACTCCATTCCAGTCCATTCCACTCCACTCCATTCCATTCCATTCTTCTCTGTTCAATTCCATTGCATTCCATTCCACTCCACTCCATTCCATTCCACTCCATTATACTTTATTCCATCTCATCCCATTCCATTCCACTCCATTCCGCTCCACTCCACTCTACTCCAATCCTCTCCATTCCATTCCTTCCCATTCCATTCCTCCGCACTCCACTCCACTCCACTCCCCTCCACCACACTCCTATCCGTTCCATTCCCTTCTATCCCATTCCATTACATTACACTCCTCTCTACTCCATTCTGTTTCATTCCAATGCATTTTATTCCATTCAACTCCATTCTACCCCACTCCACACAATTCAATTCCGTTTCATTCCATTCGAATCCATTCCATTCTTTTCGAATCCATTCCACTCCATTTCACTTCCATCAATTTCACCTACTCCATTCCATTCCATAACACACCATTCCACTCCACTCCAATCCAATTCATTCCATCTCATCCCATTCCATTCCGCTTCATTCGTCTACAATCCTCTCCACTCCACTCCAATCCTTTCCATTCCATTTTGTCCCATTCTGTTCCTCCACACTAAACTCCATTCCATTCCACTCGACTCGACTACACTCCACTCCATTCCATATAATTCCACTCCATACTGTTCCACTCCATACCACTCTACTGCACTCCACTTCACTCTGATCCATTCAAATTCGTTCCATTCCTTTCCATTCCATTACACTCCACTCCACTCCATTCCATTCCCTTCCAATCGATTCAATTTTATTCCATTCCATTCCATTAAACTCCATCCTACTCCACTCCACTCCATTCCATTCCATTCCATTCCTTTCCCCTCTATTACTTTCGTTTATTTTCCACTCCATTCCACTCCATTCCAGTAAATTCCATTCCACTCGACTCCTTTCAATTCCATTCCAATGCACTGCACTACATTTCATTCCACTCCACTCCACTGCAGTCCACTTCCATCCTTTTAATTCCAGACCATGCCATTCCACTCCATTCCACAACACTCCACTCCATTCCAATCCATTCCACTCCAATCCACTCCATTCCAGTCCTTTCCATTCCATTCCTATCCACTCCACTCCATTCCATTTCAATCCATTCCATTCCATTCCTCTCCAGTCCTCTGCATTCCATTCCACTCCATTACATTCAATTCCAATCCCCTCCATTCCATTCCACTCCACTCCTTTCCATTCCATTTCATTCCACTCCACTCCACTGCATTCTATTCCATTCCATTCAATTCCACTTCATACAAATTCACACCACTCCATTCCATTCCATTCCACTAATTGCCATTGCTTTTGGTTCCATTCCATTCTATTCCATTCCCATCATTTCCATTCCATTCTACTCCCTTTCATTCCACTCCACTCCATTTCACTCCACTCCACTCCACTCTGTTCCACTCTAACCAATCCATTCTGCTCCATTCCATTCCACTCCATTCCACTCCAATCCCCACCATTCCATTCCACTCCATTCCACTCCACTCCATTGCACTCCACTGCATTGCATTCCATTTCAATCCACTCCACTCCCGTAGATTCCAATCCAATCCAACACTCTCCATTCCTTTACATTCCACTCCATTCCTCTGAAATCCACTGAACTCCATTCCACTCCACTCCACTCTTCCATTCCACTCCACTCCAGTACATTCCATTCCTTTCCACACCACTCTGTTCCATTCCACCATACCGCACTTCACTCTATTGCATCCCGCTTCATTCCATTCCACGCCAATCCACTCCATTCCATTTCATTCCACTCCATTCCACTCCACAACATTCCATTCTACTGTATTCCTTTCCATTCCCTTCTATTCCATTCGACTCCGTTCCACTCCACTCCACTCCACTCCACTGCCTTCCACTCCACTCCACTCCATTCCATTCCATCACATTCCTTTCCATTCGTTCCATCCACTCCATTCCATTCCATTCCACTCGATTCCATTCAATTCCACTACAGTCCATTCCACTCCATTCCACTCCACTCCACTCCACTCTACTCCACTCCATTCCAGTCCACTCCATTCCATTCCAGTCCACTCCATTCTAATCCATTCCATTCCACTCCATTCCATTCCATTCCTTTCCATTCCACTCCATCCCACTCCACAACACTTCAATCAATTTCAGTCCAATCCACTAAATTCCGTTGTATTCAATTCCATTCCATTCCGCTCCTTTCCATTCCATGCCAGTCCATTCGACTCTATTCCACTCCACTCCTATCCACACCATTCCCCTCCATTCTATGCCATTCCACTCCTCTCCATTCCATTCCACTCCACTCCATTCCGTTCCTTTCCATTCACTGCACTCCAATCCAGTTCACTACACTCCACTCAATTCCACTCCACTGCACTCCATTCTGTTCCATTTCATGCCATTCCATTCCATTCCCTTCCACTCCATTCCACTCCACTCCAGTCAATTACACTCCAATCCATTTCACCACATTCCACTCATTTCCGCTCCATTCCACTCCACTCTATTCCACTCCAATTCATTCCATTCCATTCCATTCCGTTCCACTCCAATCTACTACCCTCCATTCCATTCCACTCTATTCCACTCTATTCCATTCCATTCCATTCCATTCCACTCCACTCCACTTCATTCCAATTCATCCAATTCCATTGCAGTCTATTCTACTCCACTCCACTCCAGTCCTCTCCATCCCATTCCGTTGATTCCATTCCTCCACACTATACTCCATTCCACTCTACTCCACTCCATTCCACTCCTATCCACTATAATCTCTTCCTTTCCATTCCACTCCATTCCACTGCACTCCACTCCATTCCACTGCAATCCATTCCTTTCCATTCCACTGCACTCCACTCCACTCCCCTACATTAATCTCCTTTCAACCCCATTCCATTCCTCTCCATTCCATTCCATTCGACTCCATTCACCTCCATTCCACTCCACTCCTTTCCACTCTACTCCATTTCATTCCATTCCATTGCATTCATCTCTATTCTACTCCATTCCAATCCACACCACTACATTCCACTTCACTGCACTAAATTCCACACCTCTCCATTCCATTGGATTACACTCCATTTCTCTCCAATCCACTCCTATCCTTTCCACTCCACTCAATACCATTCCATTCTACTCCATTGCATTCCATTCCACTCCACTCCAGTCCTTCCCATTCCACTCCACTCCCTTCGAATACACAACACTGCATTCCACTCCACTTCATTCTATTCGACTCTACTCCACTCCATTCCTCTCCATTCCACTACATTCCATTCCACTGCAGTCCACTCCACTCCATTTCTATCCGCTACAGTCCACTCCATTTCATTCCACTCCACTCCACTCCATTTACTTCTTCTCCATTTCAGACCATTCCACTCCACTCCATTCCATTCCATTCAATTGTAGTCCAATACATTCCAATCCACTCCATTCCATTACATTCCACTCCATTCCACACCACTCGAATTCATTCCATTCCATCCCCATCCATTCCTCTCCATTCCATTCCACTCCGTTCCATCCCATTTCATGCCTTTCCATTCCATTCCATTCTACTCCACTCCCTCCCTTCCACTAACCTCCACTCCACTTCATTCCATCTCATCCCATTCCATTCCACACTATTCCACTCCACACTATTCCACTCCACTTTACCCCACTTCTCGAAATCCCATTCCATCCCATTCCATTCCTCCGCACTCCACTCCACTCCTCTCCACTCCACTCTTATCCATACCATTTTATTCCATCCAATTCCATTCCATTACCCTGCAATCCACAGCATTCCATTCAATTCCATTGCAATCCATTACATTCCAGTCCACTCAATTCACCTGCTTTCCACTCCAATCCTTTCCATTTAATTACATTCCATTCCATTCCACTCCACTTCATTGCATTCCTTTACACTATATTCCACTCCATTCGAGCCCACTGCGTTCCACTTGACTCCATTCCATTCCAGTCGACTCCTCTCCGCTCCATCCCACTACACTACATTCCATTCAACTCCTTTTCATTGCACTCCACTCCACTAAACTCCACTGCACTCCACTCCATTGTGTTCCACTCCATTCCATTCCATTCCATTCCACCCCACTCCACTGCACTCCATTCCAATCCTCTCCATTCTATTTCCTTCCACTCCACTCCACTCCATTCTGCTCCATTCCATTTCATACCTCTGCACTCAACTGCTTTCCAGTCCACTCCACTCCTTTCCAATCCGTTCCTTTCCATTCCATTCCATTTCCTTCCATTCCTGTCCATTCCACTCCACTCCACTGCATTCCACTCCACTCTATTAATTTCCATTCCAATCCATTTCTTTCCAATCCCCTCCACTCCACTCACCTGCATTCCATTCCAATCGACTGCGCTCCACTCCATTCCACTTCACTCCATTTCCTTCCATTCCATTACACCACACTACAATCCAAACTATTGCACTACCCTCCACTCCATTCCACTCCACTCCACGCTATTCCAATCTATTCCATTCCAATCCATTCCATTCCATTCTACTGTATTGTATTCCACTACACTCCATTCCATTCCACTCCATTCCATTCCATTCCTTTCAAATCCGTTTCACTCCACTCCACTCCATTCCACTCCACCCTACTTCATTCCATTCCTTTACATTCCACGCCACTCCACTCCTCTCCACTCCATTCCACTCTACTCCATTCCATTCCACTCCAATCCATTGCACACCACCCCACTACCGTCCACTGTACTCCATTCCACTCCACTCCACTCCCCTCCACTCGACTCCTTTCCTTTCGTCTCCATTCCATTCCATTCTACTCCACTCCATTCCATTCCATTCCATTCAATTCCATTGTATTCCTTTAAATTCCATCCACTTCATTGCAGTCCATGACACTCCATTCTGCTCCACTCCACTCCATTCCACACCATTCGCGGCCATTCCACTCCATTCCATTCCACTTCTTTCCACTCCAGTACCTTCTATTCCATTACACTCCACTCCAATCCATTCCATCCCATTTCGCTCCACTCCATTCCATTCCATTCCACTCCACTCCATTCCATTCCACTCCACTCTAATCCTCTACATTCCACTCCATTGCCTTCCACTCCATTATATTCCAACCCTTTCCAATCCACTCCACTTCATTCCACAAAACCCTATTCCCTTCTTTTCCATTACATTAACTCCACCTCACTCCATTCCATTAAACTCCATTCCACTCCACTCCACTCCATTCTACTCCACTCCACTCAACTCCAGTCCATTCCATTTCATTCGATTCCATTCGACTCCACTCCACTCCATTCCACTCCACTCCACTCCATTCCACTCCATTCCGTTTCGTTCCATTCCAATCCATTCCATTCCAATCATCTCCATTCTACTCCTTTCCACTCCATTCCACTAAAATCCACTCCGTTCCATTCCATAACAATCCATTCCACTCCATTGAGTTCCACTCCTTTCTACTTTACTCCATTCCCTTCCACTCCCCTCCACTCCATTCCTCTCTATTACATCCAACTCCTTTCCTGTACTCTCGATTCCTCTTCACTTCACTCCACTCAACTGCATTCCTTAACAATCAATTTCATTCCACTGCACTCCACTCCACTCCACTCTACTCCATTCGATTCACCTCCACTCCACTCCATTCCACTCCAGAAATGTCCTTTCCATTCTATTCCATTCCACTCCACTCCACTCCATCCCACTCAATTCCTTTCCAACCATTCCAATACACTCCATTCTATTCCATTCTATTCCAATCCACTGCATTTCATTCGAGTCTATTCCATTCCTTTCCAGTCTATTCAACTCCGTTCCACTCCACTCAACTCCATTCCACATCAATCCACACCAATCCACTTCATATAATTCCATTCCATTCCATCCCATTTCACTCATTTCTAGTCCATTCTACTCCATTCCGCACCATTCCAGTCGATTCCACTCCATTTCACTCCACTCCACTGCATTCCACTCCATTCCCCTTCATTCTATGACATTCCATTCCTCTCCGTTTGACTCCATTCCATTCCTTTCCATTATATTCCACTCCACTCCATGATATTCCATTCCACTCTATTCCTTTCATCTCCTTTCTGCTCCACTACACTCCACTCAACCCGTTGTTTATCCATTCCATTCCACTCCACTCCATTCCACTCAATTGCATTCCACTCCAATCCACTCCATTCAACTCTATTCCATTCCACTTAATTCTACTCCATTCCACTCCACTCCACTCCATTCCAGTCCACTTCACTCCTTTCCATTCCAGTTCACACCACTCCAATCAACTCCATTGCATTCCTTTAAATGTCAGTCCACTCCATTCCATTCTTCTCCATTCCATTCCACTCAATGCCATTCCACTCCGTTACAGTCCATTCCATTCCATTCCACTCAATTCCACTCCACTACATTCCAATCTATGGCATTACATTCCAAACCATTCCCCTCCATTCTGTTACATTCCACTCCACTCCACTCCATTCCACTCCACTCCACTCCATTCCATTCCACTCCAGTCCACAACCCTCCACTCCGCTCCACTCCACTATATTGCTTTCCACTCCATTCCATTCCACTCAATTCCACTCCACTCCACTCCATTCCACTACACTCCGTTCCATTCCACTCCACTCCACTCGACTCCTTTCGATTGCATTTCATTCCACTCTACTCCATTCCCTTTCATGCCACTCCATTCCATTCTATTACATTCCAGTCCAATGCACTCCATTCCTCTGCCCTCCACTCCATTCCACTTTATTCCATTCAATTCCACTCCAGTGCACTCCATTCCATGCCCCTCCACTGAATTCCACTCCACTCTACTCCACTCCACTTTATCACTCCATTCCATTCCAATCCACTCTACTCCATTCCATTCTATTCCATGCCACTCCATTCCATTCCCCTCCATTCCACTACATTCCAACCCATTCTACACCTGGTCATTCCATTCCATTCCACTCCACACCTCTCCAATCCACTGCACTCCTATCCCCTCCAATCCATTCCATTCCACTCCATTCCATTCCAATCCTCTCCATTCCATTCCATTCTACTCCACTGCAATCCATTCCAATCCACTCAACCTCATTCCACTCCATTCCATTCCTTTCCAATCCTCTCCACTCCTTTCCATTCTATTCCATTCGAGGTACTCCACTGCACTCCTTTCCATTCCACTCTATTGCACTAAACTCCATTCCATGCCACTCCATATTGTTCTATTCCTTTCCACTCCATTACTTTCCATTCCACTCCAATCCACACCATTCCTTTCCACTCCACTCCACTCCAATCCACTGCACTCTACTTCACTGCACTCCACCCTACTCCATTTCATTCTTCTCTTCCCCATTCAATTGCATTTTATTCCACTCCATTCCACTCCACTCCTTTCCATTCCATTCCAATCTACTCCATTCCACGCCTTTCCACTCCATTTCGTTCCACTCCACTCCATTCCATTCCAATCCACTCCATTCCATTCCATTCCATTCCATTCCCCTGCACTGTACTCCAGTCCACTACAATACACTCCATTTCACTCCATTCCATTCCATTGAATTCCATTCCACTCTATTCCATTCCACTCCATTCCTTTCAATTTCATTCCACTCCTTTCCATTCCATTCCACTCCATTCCATTCCATTACATTCGCCTCCATCCCACTGCATTCTATTCCATTCCACTCCATTCAGCTTCATATCACACCACTCGACGCCAATCCATTGTATTGCATTCCACTTTACTCTGTTGCATTCGATACCATTCCATTCCCCTCCTTTCCCTTCCATTCCATTCCACTTCATTCCACTCCACTACACTCCATTCTACTCCAATCCATTCCACTCCATTCCACTCAATCCCCACCATTCCATTCCACTCCACTCCACTCCAATGCCCACCATTTCATTCCACTCCATTCCAATCCACCTTATTCCACTCCATTCCATTCCAATAAATTTCACTCCACTCGACTTTTCTCCATTCCACTCCATTCAACTCCTCTCCATTCCATTCACCCTATTCCTCTCCAATCCATTCCAATCCTTTCCACTACACTCAACTCCATTCTATTCAACTCCATTCACTCCACTCCACTACATTATACTCCAATCCACTCCATTCCATTCCATTCCATTCCACTCAACTCCACTCAATTCCACCTCACTCAACTTCACTCATTTCCATTCCATTCCATTCCACTGCATTCTCTTCCATTCCACTCCATTCCATTCAATTTCAATCCACTTCATTCCACTCCATTCCCCTCCATTGCGCTCATTTCCACTCCACTCCATTCCACTCCACTCCATTCCATTCCACTCCACTCGACTAACCTCCATTCCATTCCACTCCATTCCATTGCATTCCATTCCATTCCATTCAATTCCATTCCATTTTAATCCACTCCACTCATTTCCACTGCATTCCACTCCACTTCATTCCATCTCATCCCATTCCATTCGACTCTATTCCACTCCAGTTCACTCTACTCCCATCCTCTACATCCCGTTACATCCCATTCCATTCCTCCACACTTCGCTCCACTCCCCTCCACGCCACTCTTATTCATTACATTGCATTCCATCCCAAACCATTCCATTACACTCCAATCCACAGCATTCCCTTCCATTCCAATCCATTCAATTTAACTGCATTCCACTCCACTCCTCTCTAGTCAATTCCATTCCATTCCATTCCACTCCACTCCATTCCATTCATTTCCACTAAATTCCACTCCATTCCAGTATACTCCGTTCCACTCGACTCCAATCCATTCCATTCCACTCCTCTCCACTCCATTCCATTCCACTCCTCTCCACTCCATTCCATTCCACTCCATTCCCTCCATTCCACATAACTCCATTTCATTACACTCCACTCCACTTCACTCCACTCCACTGCACTCCACTTCATTCCATTCCTCTCCATTCCATTCCACTCCATTCAATTCCACTCCATTCCATTCCACTCCTCTAGATTTCATTCCATTCCATTACAACCCACTCCAATCCACTCCATTGCACTACCCTCCAATCCATTCGAATCCACTCCACTCCATTCAATCCATTCCAATCCATTTCATTCCTTTCCACTCTACTGCATTCAACTACACACCTTTCCATTCCATTCCTTTCCATTCCATTCCTTTCTAATCCATTTCGCTCCACTCCACTCCATTCCAGTCCACTCTATTCCATTCCAATCCATCCCACGCCACTCCATTCTACTCCACTCCACTTCATTTCACTCCACTCCACTCCATTCCATTATATTCCATTCCATTCCACTCCATTCCTTTGCACTCCACTCCATTGCAGTCGACTCCACTCCATTCAACTCCACTCCACTCGACTCCACTTAACTCCTTTCCATTCCACTCCACTATATTCTATTCTACTCCACTCCATTCCATTGTATTCCAATAAATTTCATGCCACTCTATTCCAGTCCATTACACTCCATTCCCCTCCACTCCTCTCCATTCAATGCCATTCCCGTCCATTCCACTCCATTTCATTCCACTCCATTCCACTCCAATGCCTTCCATTCCATTATACTCCACTCCAAGCAACTCCATCCCATTCTTCACTACTCCATTCCGTTTCACTCCACGGCACTTCACTCCACTACACTCCACTACACTCCACTCCATTGCATTCCACTCCATTATATTCCACTACTTTCCTCTCCGCTCCACTGCATTCCACTCCACCCTATTCCGTTCCATTTCATTAAATCCACTCCACTTCACTCTATTCCATTCCACTCCATTCCACTCCACTGCACTCCATTCCAGTCCACTCCATTCCACTCCAGTCCATTCTATTCCATTCAAATCCATTCGACTCCACTCCACTCCATTCCACTCCACTCCATTCAACAACACTCAACTCCATTCCATTCCATTCCATTCCAAACCTCTCCATTCCACTCCTTTCCACTCCATTTCTCTCCAATCCACTCCATTCCATTCCATTCCCTTCCATTCCACTCCACTCCATTCCACTCCAGTCCATTCTATTCCATTCAAATCCATTCGACTCCACTCCACTCCATTCCACTCCACTCCATTCAACAACACTCAACTCCATTCCATTCCATTCCATTCCAAACCTCTCCATTCCACTCCTTTCCACTCCATTTCTCTCCAATCCACTCCATTCCATTCCATTCCCTTCCATTCCACTCCTTTGAATTCCTCTCCATTACACTCTACTCCATTGCATTCCACTTCACTCAACTCCTTTCCTCTCTATTACATTCCACTTCATTCCTGTCCTCTCCATTCCTGTGCACTCCACTCAACTCCATTCCATACCAATCCATTTCATTCGACTGCACTCCACTCCACTGAACTCCAGTCCACTTCATTCCACTTCAATCCACTCAACTCCAGTCCATTCAACTCCACTCCATTCTCGTCCATTTTATCCACTCTATTCCACAACTCTCCATTCCATTCCTTTCCATTCCATTCCATTCCATTCCATTCCACTCCACTCCATTCCACTCCATTCCTATCAAACCACTACCCTCCATTCTATTCCATTCCATTCCAATACATCCCGTTCCAATACATCCCATTCCATTCCATTGCATTCCTTTCCATTCCATTCCTTTCAATTCACCTCCATTCCACTCCACTCAACTTCATTCCCCTCCATTGAATTCCATTCTGGTCGATTCCACTCCATTCCCCTCCACTCCATTCAACTCCATTTCCCTTCATTCGACGATATTCCATTCCACTTTTTTAGACTCCACTCCGTTCCTTTCCATTATATTCCACTCCACTCCACTCCATTCCATTCCAATCCATTCCACTCTACTCCTTTGTCTTCCACTCCTCTCCATTCCCCCCACTCTATTCCATTTCACTACATTCCATTCCTCTCCATTAGACTCCACTTCACTACATTCCAGTACATTCCATTCTGTTGCATTACATTTAATTCCAGCGTACCTCACTGCACTCCATTTCACTCCAGTCCATTCAACCCCTCTACACTACAGTCGAATCCAGTGCATTACACTTCAATCCATTCCACTCCACTCTACTCAGTCCATTCCATTCCATTAAAATTTATTCCACTACACTCCATTCCACGGCATTCCATTCCACTCCATTCAACTCCACGCCATTCCATTGCAGTCCACTACATCCCACTCCATTCCAATCCATTCCACTCCACTCCACGTCATTCCAGTTCCTTCAATTCCACTGCGTTCCATTCTATTCCATTCCATTCCACTCCATTCTTCTCCATTCTGCTCCACTCCTTTCCACTCCACTCCACTCAACTCCATTGATTTCCACTCCATTCCAGTGTAATCTATTCCATTCAACTCCACTCCACTCCACTCCTTTCCACGCCATTCCTTTCCTAGCTATTCCGCTCCAGTCTACTCTAGTCAAGTCCATTCCATTCCATTTCATTACACTGCATTCCACTCCACTCCACACAAATTGAGTCCATTCAACTCCATTCCACTCTACTCCATCCCTCTCATCTCCATTCCTTTCCATTCCCTTCCAATCCAGTCCATTCCACTCCATTCCATCACAAGCCTTCCACCCCACTCCATTCTATTCCATTCCATTCCACTCCATTCCAGTCCACTCAACTCCATTCGCGCCACTCAACTCCAATCCATTGCTTTCCACTACACTGCACTCTTATTCTTTCCATACCACTCCACTCCACTCCATTCCATTCCTCTCCATTCCTTTCTTCTCCATTCCACCACTCTACGGTCCCCTCCACTCAACTCCAGTCCATTCGATTCCATCCCAGTCTCATCCACTCCATTCCACTCCACTCAACTCCATTCCACTCCAATCAACTCCATTCCACTCCATTCCATTCTATTTCATTCCACTCCATTCCACTACACTCTACTCCATTCCAGTCCACTACACTCTTTTCCCTCCATTTCACACCACTCCAATCAACTTTATTCTATTCCTTTCCATTCCAGTCCACTCCATTCCATTCCACTCCTCTCCATTCTATTCAATTCCACTCCACTCCACTCCATTCCTCACCATTCCATTCTAGTCCATTCCATTGCACTCCATTCCATTCCACTACATTCCACTCCACTCTATTCCATTCTACTGCATTCCTTTCCAAGCAATTCCCCTCGTTTCCATTACATTCCACTCCACTCCGCTGCATTCCACTTCACTCCACTGCATGCTACTCCAGTCCACTTCCTTCCACTCCACTCCAATCCATTCCATTCTACTCCAGTACGCTGAACTCCACTCCACTCCACTGCATTCCTTTCCGCTACATTACATTCCACTCAATTCCACTCCACTCCATTCCCTTGCTCTCCATTGCATTCTCCTCCACTCCACTCTACTCTACTCCATTCCATTGCATTACATTCCACTCAACTCCATTCCTTTTCACGCCACTCAATTCCATTCTATTACATTCCCGTCCACTCCACTCCATTCCTCTCCACTCCTTTCCCCTGTACTCCATTTCTTTCCACTCCAATCCACTCCATTCCATTCCACTCTACTGAATTCCCCTCCACTCTGCTCCACTCCACCTTACTCCACTGCATTCCATTACACTCCTTTCTACTCCATTCCATTCCATTCCATTCCACTCCATTCCACTCCCCTCCATTCCATCAATTCAACCCCATTCCAGTCCTTTTTATTCCATTCCTTTCCACTCCATTCCTCTCCAATCCACTTCACTCCTTTCCACTCCACCACATTCCATTCCCTTCCAATTCATTCCACGCCATTCCATCCCACACCAGTCCACTCCACTTCATTGCATTCCAATCAATTAAATTACACTCCTCTCCATTCCATTCCATTCTATTCCACTGTACCCCACACCACTCCACTCCATTTCTTTCCACTCCATTCCTTTCCACTCCTCTCCATTCCATCCCATTCCATTCCAGGCAATCCACTCCATCCCATTCCATTCCACTCAGTTCCAGTCCACTCCTTTGCATACCACTCCTTGCCGTTCCATCCCATTCCACTCCATTCCATTCCCTTCCACTCCACTCCAAACCACTCCACTCTACTCCTCTCCACTCCTTTCAAATCTATTCCATTCCACTCTTCTCCATTCAATTCCATTCCATTCCACCCCCTTCCACTCCACTCCATTCCATTCCGTTCCAATCCAATCTTTCCACTCATTCCACTCCATTCCTCTCCACTGCTCTCCTTTCCATTCCATTCTACTTCACTCCTTTCCATTCCATTTCATTGCTCTCCAGTCCACTACACTACACTCCATTTCACTCCATTCCATTCCACTCCATTCCACACCACTGCATTCCATTCCACTCTATTCCATTCAAATCCAGTACATTCCATTCCATTCCAGTAAACCCCAATCCATTACATTCCATTCCACTCTATTCCACTGCATTCTATTCCATTCCACTACATTCCATTTCATATCACTCTACTCCACTTCAGTCCATTTCATTGCATTCCACTGAACTTGTTTGCTTTCGATTCCATTCCATTCCCCTCCTTACAAATCCACTCCACTCCATTCCACTCCACTCCTATCCATTCCATTAAACTCCATTTCAATCCAATACCCACCATTCCATTCCACTCCATTCCACTCCACTCCATTCCACTCCACTCTGTTCCATTAAATATCACTCCACTCCACTTCTCACCAATCTACTCCATTCCTCTCCATTCCACTCCTCTCCATTCCCTTACATTTCACCCCATTCCTCTCCAATCCACTCCATTCCTTTCGACTACACTCCAGTCCATTCTATTCAATTCCATTCACTCCATTCCACTACATTCCACTCCAATCCACTCCATTCCACTCCACGGCACTCCATTCCATTCTATTCCATTCCACTCCATCAAACTGCACTCCATTCAGTTCCACTCCAATCAACTCCACTCATTTCCATTCCATTCCATTCCACTGCATTCCCCTCTGTTCCATTTCATTTCATTCTATTCCATTCCACATCATTCCCCTCCATTCAACTCCATTCCACTCCATTCCACTCCATTCCATTCCACTCCATTTAATTCCACTCCATTCCAATCTACTCCATTCCATTCCACTCCAGTCCACTCCATTCCTCTCTATTACGTTCCACTCCATTCTTGTCCTTTCCATTGCTCTGCACTCCACTCCACTCCGTTTCATAAAAATCCTTTACTTTCCACTGCATTACACTCCACTACACTCAATTCCAGTCCTTTCAGCTCCACTCTGCTCCTCTCCATTCCACTCCATTCCATTTCACAACTCACCATTCCAATCCATTTCATTCCATTCCACTCCATTCTATTTCACTCCACTCTTCTCCAACCACTCCCCTACTCTCCATTCTATTCTATTCAATTCCAATCCATTCCATTAGATTACATTCAACTCCACTCAACTCCATTCCATTCCAATCATCTCCATTTCACTCCTCTCCAATCCAATGCATTCCATTCCATTCCACTCCAGTCAACTCAATTCCACTTCAATTCACTCCATTCCACTCTATAACATTCCATTCCATTTCGTTCCATTCCATTCCATTCCATTCCATTCCATTCCATTCCATTCCATTCCATTCCATTCCAGCCCATTCCACTCCATTCCTCTCCATTACAGTCGATTCAACTCTATTCCACTCCACTCCAATCCATTCCACTCCATTCCCCTGCTTTCCACGACATTCCATTCCACACCGTTCCACTGCACTCCATTCTTTTCCATTACATTCCACTCCACTCCATTCCATTCCACTCCATATCACTCTATTCCATTCCATTCCATTCCACTCCACAACACTCCACTCTACTACATTCCACTCCATTCCATTCCTCTCCATTCCACTCCTCTCCTCTCCATTCCACTACAATCCGTTCCATTCCATTTCATTTAATTCCACTGTACTTCACTATATTCCATACCACTCCAGTCCATTTAATTACTCTCCACTCCACTCGAATATACTTCATTACTCTGCACTCCATTCAACTCCACTCTACTCAGTCCATTCCATTGCATTCCAATCCATTATATTCCACTCCGTTCCACTCCATTCCAGTCCAGTCGACTCTACTCCACTCCATTGTAATCCATTCCCCTGCATTCCAATCCACTCCACTCCATCCCATTCTATTCCATTCCATTCCACTCCTTTCCTTCCTATCTACACCATTCCACTCCACTCCACTCCATTCCATGCCATTCCACTCAATTCCATTCCATTGCGCTCCATTCCAACCCATTCCATTCCATTCCACTCCATTCCCCTCCATTCCAATCCATTCCATTACACTTCACTCCAATCCACTCCGTTGCTTTCCACTCCATTACTCTCTAATCCATTCCACTCCACTCCACTCCAATCCATTCCATTCCACTCCATTCCTTTCCTATCCATTCCACTCCACTCCACTCAACTCCAGTCCATTCTATTCCATTCCATTCCATTCCGCTCCACTCCATTCCACTCCACTAAACTCCATTCCACACCAATACCCTCCATTCCACTCAAATTGATTCCACTACTCTCCACTCCATTCTAGTCTACTGCACTCCTTTCTACTCCACTTCACACCACTACACTGAACTCCATTCTATTCCTTTCCATTCCAGTCCACTCCATTCCATTCCACTCCTCTCCATTCCATTCCATTCCACTCCACTCAATTACATTCCTCACCATTCCATTCCAGTCCATTCCATTCCACTTCATTACAGTCCATTCCATTCCACTCCACTATATTCCATTCTACTGCATTCCATTCCAAGACATTACCCTCCATTTCATTACATTCCACTCCACTTCGCTGCTTTGACCTCCACTCCGCTGCATTCCAGTCTGCTCCACTCTATTCCTATCCACTCCTCTCCATTCCGTTCCACTCCAGTCCACTGCATTCCACTCCAGTCCACTGCATTCTGCTCCACTCCATTCCATTCCACTCAATTCCACTGAACTCCACTACATTCCACTCCACTCCATTCCATTCCAATCACTCCACCCCACTCGACTCCACTACATTGCATTCCATTCCACTCAACTCCATTCCGTTTCACGCCTCTCCATTCTATTTCATTCCAGTCCACTCCACTCGATTCGTCTCCACTGCTTTCCATTCCAAGACATTCCCCTCAATTTCATTACATTCCACTCCACTTCGCTGCATTGACCTCCACTCCGCTTCATTCCAGTTTGCTCCACTCTATTCCTATCCACTCCTCTCCATTCCATTCCACTCCAGTCCACTGCATTCCACTCCACTCCACTGCGTTCTGCTCCACTCCATTCCATTCCACTCAATTCCACTAAACTCCACTACATTCCACTCCACTCCATTCCATTCTAATCACTCCACTAACTCCACTCGACTCGAATCCACTACATTGCATTCCATTCCACTCAACTCCATTCCGTTTCATGAATTTCCATTCTATTTCATTCCAGTCCACTCCACTCCATTCCTCTCCACTGCATTTCATTCCACTCTTATCCATTCCTTTCCACTCCAATCCACTCCAGTCCATTCCACTCCCGTGAATTCCACTCCATTCAACTCCACTCCACTTTACTGCACTACATTCCATTCCACTCCTCTCTACTCCATTCCATTCCATTCCATTCCCCTGCTTTCCACTCCATGTCTCCCCATTCCACTCCTGTTCTTTCCATTACATTCCACACCATACTTCTCCAATCCACTCCACTCCTATCCACTCCATTCCTTTCCATTCCATTCCATTTCATTCCACTTCATTCCACTCGACTCCAGTCCAATGCACTCAATTGCATTCCACTCCATTCCATTCCACTCTTCTCCATTCCATTCCATTCTATTCTATTACACTGTACTCCATTCCACTCCACTCCATTTCATTCCTGTCCATTCCATTCAACAACATTCCTCGCCACTCCATTCCATTCCAGGCATTCCATTCCACTCCATTCCTTTCCATTCTATTCCACTGCACTTCGTTTCATGCCACTTCATATCATTCCATTCCATTCCACTCCATTCCATTCCATTCCCCTCCACTCCACTCCATTCCCTTTCACTCCACTCCACAACTATCCATTCCAATATACTCCACTCCATTCCACTCGATTACATTCTCTTCTGCTCCATGCAATTCCATTCCATTCCACTCCATTACACAACACTCCATTCCACCCCATTCCACTACATTCCACTCCAATCCACTCTATTCCAGTCCACTTCATTCCCCTTAATTCGACTCAATTCCATTCCACTGCATTCCACTCCACTCCATTGCATACCAATACATTCAACTCCACTTCCTTCCATTCCACTCCACTCAACTCCAGTCCATTCCATTCCACTCCATTCCACTCCATGACACTCTGCTCCCCACCATTCCATTCCATTCCTCTGCATTCCATTCTGCTCCATTCCATTCAAATGCATTCCACTCCACACTATAACATTCCACTCCACTCCAATGCACTACACTCCATTACATTCCACCCCATTCCATTCCCCGCTACTACACTCCACTCCACTTCATACCACTCCACTCAACTCCATTCAACTCCATTCCACTTCAATCCATTCCACTTCACTCCACACCAATCCACTCCACTCTACTCCATTCTATTCCATTCCAGTCCATTCCATTGCACTGCCCTCCATTCCATTTCGTTCCAATCCATTCCATTCTATTCTAGTAAATTCCATTGCATCCCATTCCACTTACCTCCATTCCATTCCATTCCACTCCACTCCACTCCATTCCACTGTACTCCATTCCATTCCATTTCAATTCACTAAACACCATTGCACTCCACTTGATTCCATTCCACTCCAGTGCACTCCAATCCATTCCATTCCATTCCATTCCTGTCAAATCCATTCCAGTCCATTCCTCTCTACTCCAATCCATTCCACTCTACTTCACTCCATTCCGTTCCATTCCACTCCATTCCATTCCATTCCCCTAATTTAAGTCCACTCCACACCATTACACTCCACTCTACTCCACTCAACTTCGTTGTATTCAATTCCATTTCACTCCACTCCTTTGCAGTCAACACCACTTCTGTCCGTTCCATTCCATTCCACTGCAGTCCTCTCCATTTCATTCCATTCCACTCCATTCCACTCCACTCCGTTCCATTCCGTCCCACTCCACTCCACTCCACTCCATTCCATTGCACTCAAATACACTCCACTCTGTTCCACTGCACTCCATTCTTGTCCATTCCATTCCATTCAATTCCATTCCATTCCATGCCATTTCTTTCCACTCAATTCCATTCGACTCCACTCCACTCCATTCCACTTCACTCCACTCCACTCCGCTTCAGTGCATTCCATTTTATTCCATTCTACTACATTCCATTCAATTCCATTCTACTCTATTACACTCCACACCATTCCAATCCATTCCAGTCCACTCCATTCCACCCCACTCCATTCCATTTCATTCCAATAAATTCCAATCCCTCCCAATCTATTCCGCTTCATTTCACTCCACTCCACTCCATTCCATGGCATTCCATTCCATTACAATCCATTCCAGTGCATTCCACTACACTACACTCCATTGCATTTTTCCATTTCTTTCCAATCCATTCCACTCCGTTCCAGTCCATTCCAGTCCATACCACACAATTCCAGTCCATTGCACTCCATACAATTCCACTCCACACAATTCCACTAAATTCCACTCCACCCCTCTCCATTCCATTCCATTCCACTCAACTCCAATCCATTCCATTCCATGGCACTCCATTCCACTCCACTCCGCTCCATTTCACTCCAATGCTACTTATGCAAATCCATTCCATTCCATTCCATTCAACTCCACTCAATTAAATTCCACTCCACTCCACTCCATTCCACTTCACTCCAGTCCACGCAACTTCACTCCATTCCATCCCATTACTCTCTACTACATTCCATTCCTTTCCATTCCACTCCATTCCACTCCACTCCATTCCACTCAGTTCCAGTCCATTCCACTCCACTCCACTCCATTGCATTCCATTCCAATCCATTCCAATCCATTCCAGTCTATTCCACTGCACTCCACTCTTTGCATTCCATTTCATTGCTTTTCATTCCACACACTTCCAGTCCATTCCAGTCCATTCCAATCCATTCCAGTACATTCCACTCATTTCTACTCCACTCCACTCCATTCCCCTCCAGTACTCAACATTCCACTACGTTCTATTCCACTCCATTCCACTCCACTCCATTCTTTTCCATTCTACTCCACTCCACTCCACTCCATTCCATTCCACTCCATTCCACTCTAATCCGTTCCATTCCGCTCCACTCCCCTCCCTTCCCCTTCACTCTATTCCATTCCACTCCATTCCGTCCCTCTCCATGCCACTCCACTCCACTCCATTCCATTATACTCCATTCTGTTTAATTCCATTTCATTTTACTGTACTCCAATCCACTACGTCCCAATCCAATCCATTCAACTCCACTGCACTCGACTCCACTCCATTCCACTCCACTCCATTCAGCTCCACTCCATTTAGTCCATTTCATTCCATTCACATCCATTACATCCCACTCCGTTCAATTCCATTCCAGTCCATTCCTCTCCAATCCACGCCATTCCATTCCATTCCACTACTCTCCACTCCTTTCCAAACCATTCCACTGCATTCCAATCCACTCCACTCCATTAGATTCTATTCTATTCCATTCTACTCTTTTCCACTCCAATCCACGTCATTCCACTCCACTCCACTCCACTCCATTACAAGCCATTCCATTCCATTGCATTCTGGTCCATTACATTACATTTAACTCCTGTCCTGTCTATTTCACTCCTTGCCATTACACTCCACTCCAGTCCTCTCCATTGCTTTCCACCCCATTCAACTCTAATGCATTCCACTCCACTCCATTCCATTGCACTCCATTCGTTCCTCTCCATTCCACTACAAACACTCCATCCACTCCACCCCACTCCTTTCCACTACACTCCATTCCATTCCATTTCAATCCACTGCACTCCACTCCACTCCACACAACTCCAGTCCATTCAACTCCATTCCACTCCAATCCAATTCACTCCTCTCCACTCCATCCCATTCCGTTGAATTCCACTCGACTAAATTCAACTCCATTCCACTCCAACGACTCCACTCCACTCCATTCTATTCCATTCCATTGGAATCCATTCAAGTCCACTCAAATTCATTCCAATCCATTCCACTCCACTCCACACTACTCCAGTCCATTCAACTCCATTCCACTCCACTCCAATTCACTCCTCTCCATTCCATCCCATTCCATTGAATTCCACTTAACTAAATTCAACTCCATTCCAATCCAACGACTCCACTCCTCTCCACTCTAATCCATTCCATTCCATTCCATTGCAATCCATTCCACTCCACTCAAATTCATTCCACTCCATTCCACTCCAATCCATTCCATTCCATTCCGATCCACTCCATTCCACTCCACTCAACTCCATTCAAATCCAATCCAGCCCGTTCCACTCCACTTCATTGCACTCCATTCCATTAAACTCCACTCCATTCCAATTCACTCCACTCCATTCCACTGCACTACACACCACTCCACTCATCTCCTTTCCATTCCTTCCCACTCCTGTCCACTCCATTCCATTCCACTCCAGTCCATTGCATTTAATTCCACTCCAATCCATTCCACTCCATTCCACTCCACTCCACTCCACTCCATTCCACACCACTCCATTCCTTTCCATTCCAATCCAATCGACTTAGTTACACACCAGTCTATTCCACTCCACCCCACTACATTTCATTCCATTCCATTCCATTGCATTCCTTTCCATTCCTTTCACTCCAATCCAGTGAATTCCACCCCATGCCATTCCATTCCATTCCATTTCACTCCATTCCGTTTCATTCCACTCCTTCACTTTCCGTTCGATTCCATTCCACTCCATTCCAGCACACTCCACTTCATAACATTCCATTCCACTGCATTCCATTCCTTTCCATTCATTCCAACACACTCCACTCCATAACATTCCATTCAACTGCATTCCGTTCCATTCCATTACATTCCAATACATCCCAGTCAAATCCACTCCATTCCACTCCACTCCACTCCATTCCACTACATTCCTTTCCCGTCCACTCCATTCAATTCCATGCTACTCCACTCCAGTCCATTCAATTCCATTAGAATCCATTCCACTCCACTCCATTCCATTCCACTCCATTCCAATGTACCACATTCCATTCCTTTACACTCCTCTCCACTCCATTCCATTCCACTCCAATCCGTTCCTCTCCATTCCACTCCAGTCCTCCCCACTTAACTCCATTCCAATCCACTTCATTCCATTCTATTCCATTCCACTCCATTCCATTCCATTATATTCCACTGTACTCCAGTCCACTCCACTCCATTCCACTCCATTCCATTCCACTCCATTCGACTCCACTCTATTTCATTCCATTCCACTCTGCTCCATTCCATTCTGTTCCCCTCCATTCCACTACACTCCATTTCACTAAATTCCACTGCCTTCCATTCTATTGAAGAAAACTCCATTCCACTCCTCTCCGTTCTATTCCACTCCTTTCCAGAAAACTCTATTCCATTCCAATCCATTCCATTCCATTCCACTGCAATCTATTCCATTCCAATCCATTCCACTACTCTCATCTCCTTTCCAATCCATTCCAATGCACTCCATTCCACTCCAATCCATTCCATTCCACTCCCTTCTATTCTACTACACTACATTTCATTCCGTTCCATTCCACTCCATTCCGTTCCACTCCAATCCATTACACTAAAATCCTCTCCATCCCATTCTTCTCCATTCCATTCCACTACATTCCACTCCACTAGAATCCATTCCGCTCCATTGCATCCCATTCCATTCCACTTCTCACCACTCCACTCCAATCCATTCCACTCCACTGCATTCCATTCCATTCCACTGCATTCCACTCTATTCTATTGCAATCCTTTCCATTCCACTCCACTCTACTCCATTAACCCCACTCCTTTCCAATCCATTCCTTTCCATTCAACTCCATATCACTCCACTGTATTCCATTCCACTCCACTCCACTCCATTCCATTCCATTCCACTGCACTCCAGTCTGCTTTACTCCACTACACTCCATTCCACACCTATCCATTCCATTCCAATCCACTCCACTCCATTCCACACCATTCCACTCCACTACTTTCCATTAAACTGTATCTCTTTCCACTGCATTCCCCTCCATTCCATTCCATTCCTCTCCACTCCACTGCATTCCACTCCACTCTATTCCTTTCCACTCTACTCCCCTCCATTCCACTCTACTACCCTCCATTCCATTCAACTCCACTCGATTCCATTCCACTCCATTCCTCTCCACTCAATTCCACTCCATTCCACTCTGGTCCATTCCACTTAATTCCATTCTGTTCCACTCCATACGGCTCCACTCCACTCCATGCCACTCCTTGCCATTCCACTATATTCCACTCCCCTCCACTACATTCCATTCCACTCCATTGAATTCCATTCTAATCCACTCCATTCCACTGCCCTGCACTCCGTACACCTCCACTCTATACCCCTCCACTCCATTACATTCCATAACTTTACATCCCAATGCACTCCACTCCACTCCACTCCATTCCATTCCTTTCCATTCAAATACATACCACTCCACTTCACTACATTCCATTCCAAACTTTTCCATTCAACTGTATTCCACTCCACTGTAATAAGTTCCACTCCAGCCCACTCCACCCCATTTCACTGCAGTGAATTCCAATCCATTCCTTTCCATTCCACTACACTCCATTCCATTCCTCTCTATTCCATTCCTCTCTATTCCATTCCATTCCACTGCACTCGACTCCACTCCACTCTACTCTGTTCCAACGCATTCCATGCCACTCCAATCCTCTCCAATCCATTCCATTCCACTGCATTCCACTCCACTTCATTCTATTCCACTCCGTTCCTTTCCATTCCCTTCCATTCGTCTCCTTACCAATCCACACCACTCCAATACATTCCATTCCATTCCACTAAACTCCATTGCATTCAATTCCATTCGATTCCATTCCTCTCCATTCTATTCCATTCGACTTCAATCCAGTCTATTCCACTCCATTCTGCTACACTCCACTCCATTCCACTCCTATCCACTCCACTCCCCTAAATTTCATTCCACTCCATTAAACTCCACACCATTTCACTCCACTCCATTTCACTAAAATCAATTCCATTCCAGTTCATTCCAATCCACTCGTCTCCCCTCCATTCCACACCATTCCACCCCATTCCACTCCTCTTCATACATTTCCATTTCACTCCTTTCATCTCCAAACCACTTCACTACTTTCCACTCCACTCCGTTCCATTCCATTCTACTGCACTCCAGTACACTCCAATCCATTCCATTCAACTCCACTCGACTACCCTCAAATTCCTCCATTCATTTTCTTTCTAATCCACTCCATTCCATTCCACTCCTGTCTATTCCATTCCATTCTCTTCCACTGTACTCTATTCCACTCCACTAAAATTCATTCCACTCCACTAAAATTCATTCCACTCCATTCCATTCCACTCCATTCCTCTCCACACCATTCCATTCTGTTCCATTCTAGGCAATCCACTCCAATCCGTTCCATTCTACTCCATTCCACTCCACTCCATTCCATGCCACTCCATACAATTCCATACCATTCAACTCAATTCCATTCCATTCCAGTCCATTCACCCCATTCCCTTCCACTCAATCCACTCCATTCCACTCCACTGTACTCAACGCCACTCCTCTACACTCCATTCCATTCCACTCTACTCCAATCAATTCCATTCCATTCCACTCCACTCCATTCTCTTCCACTCCACTCCAGTCCACTCCTTTACACTCCACAGTACTCTGCTCCATTCCACTCTGCTAAACTCCATTCCATTCCACTCTACTCCATTCCATTCCATTCCATTCCACTCCCTTCCACTCCTCTCCACTCCACTCCATTCCACTCCATTCCACTCCACTCCATTCCATTCCACTGCATTCCACTCCATTCCATTCCATTCCAATCCATTCCAATCCACTGTATTCCATTCCACTCCACTCCACTCCAATTCATTCCACTCCATTCCTTTCCACTCCTTTCCATTTCACTCTATTCCACTCCATTGCACTGCATTCCACTCCACTCCACTCCGTTCCTCTCCATTTCATTCCAATCCACTGCACACCAATCCACTCCACTCGACTCCATTCCATTCCATTCCACTCCACTCCACTACATTGCAGTCCACTCAATTCCATTCTACACCAGTGCACTCCATTCTGTTCCATTCCATTCCACTCATTTCCACTCCATTCCTCTCCACTCCACTCCATTCCACTGCACTCCACTCCATTCCATTCCACTCCACTCCATTCCATTCCATTCCACTCCATTCCATTCTAATCCACTACTTTCCAGTCCACTCCACATTATTCCACTCAACTCCACCCCACTCATCTACATTGCATTCATTTCCATTCCACTCCACTCCATTGCATTCCACTGCACTTTATTCCATTCCATTCCATTACAGTGCACTCAGCTCCACTTCACTCCATTCCAGCACATTCGAATCCACTCCATCCCATTCCATTCCACTCAACTCCACTCCATTCCTTTGCATGCCATTCCACTGCACTCCGTTCCATTCCACTCCATTTCTGTCCATTGCAGTCCATTCCTGTCCATTCCATTCCGTTTCTCTCCACTCAATTCCATTCCATTCCTCTCCAAACCTTTCCACTTCACTCCACTCAACTACACTTCACTCCCCTCCAATCCTTTGCCCTGTGCTACATTCTTTTCTATTCCATTTCACTCCTATCCACTCCACTCCATTCCTATCCATTCCAGTCCACTCTATTCCATTCCACTCCACTCAACTCCACTCCCCCAATTCCATTCCATTCCACTGCATTCCACTCCATTCCATTCCATTCAAATCCATTCCAATCCACTCTATTCCATTCTACTCCACTCCACTCCAATCCACTCCATTCAATTCCATTCCACTCTGTTCCATTTCACTCCATTCCACTCCATTTCATTGCATTCCACTCCACTCCACTCCATTCCACTGCATTCCATTCCACTCCATTCCACTCCACTCCACACCAATCCACTCCACTCCACTTCATTACATTCCAATCCACCCCAATCCACTACATTGCAGTCCATTCCATTCCATTCCACTCCTGTGCACTCCATTCCATTCCATTCCATTCCACTCAATTCCACTCCATTCCTCTCTACTCCACTCAATTCCACTCCACTCCATTCCATTCCATTCCATTCCATTCCATTCCATTCCATTGCAATCCACTTCTTTCGAGTCCATTCCACACTATTCTACTCAATCTCACTCCAGTCAACACTATTGCATTCATTTCCATTACACTCGACTCCATTGCATTCCACTCCACTCTATTCCATTCCATTCCATTACACTGCACTCAGCTCCACTTCACTCCATTCCAGTACATTCCACTGCACTCCACTCCATTCCGTTCCATTCCACTCCACTCCACTCCACTGCTTTCCATTCCATTCCATTCCATTCCATTCCATTCTATTCCATTCAATTCTGTTCCATTTCACTCCATTCCAGTCCACTCAACTCCATTCCACTCTTCACCACTGCAATCCATTCCATTCCGTTCCATTCCACTCCCTTCCATTCTACTCAACTCCATTCCACTACAATGCACTCCATTCCACTGAAATCCATTCCATTTCTTTCCACTCCATGCCACTACACTCCACTCCATTCCAGTCCACTCCGATCTATTCCACTCCACTCCACACCACTCCACTCAACTACATTCCATTCCTTTCCATTCCAGTCCACTCCATTCCATTCCACTCCTCTCCATTCCATCCTATTCCACTCCAGTCCACCGCATTCGATTCCATTCCATTCGACTTCATTCCAGTCCATTCCAATGCATTCCATTCCATTAAACTCCAATACGTTCCGATCCACTGCATGCCTTTCCATTCCATCCTCTCCATTCCATTACATTTCACTCCACTCCGCTGAATTCCACTCCACTCGGCAGCATTCCTCTCCACTAGATTCCATTCCACTCCTCTGTAACCCATTCCATTCCACTGCACTCCACTCCACTTCATACCATCTCACCCCATTCCTTTCGACTTTATTCCACTATACTCCACTCCACTCCCATCCTCTACATCTCATTCTGTCCAGTTCCATTCCTCCGCACTCCACTCCATTCCCCTCTACTCCACTCCTATCCATTCCACTCCACGGCAGTCCATTCCATTCCATTCCACTCCATTCCACTCCCTCCACTCAATTATACTCCACTGCACTGTCTCCATTCCATTCCACTATATTGCATTCCATTATACTCAATTCCCTTTCCTTCCATTTTACTGCATTCCAGTCCTTTCCACTCCATTCCTTTCCATTGCACTCTATTCCACTCTATTCCACTATAATCCACTTCCATCCTCTCTATCTCTTTCCGTCCCATTGCATTCCTGCGCACTCCACTCCCCTCTACTCCACTCCTATCCATTCCATTCCATTCTTTCCCATTCCAATCCGTTACATTCCACTCCACTCCACTCCACTCCACTCCATTCCATTACATTCCAATCCATTCCATACCATTCCATTCAATTGAACTCGATTCCTCTCCACTTCAATCCATTCAATTCCATTCAATTTCATTCCACTCCATTCCATTCCTTACCACTCCATTCCACTAAAATCCATTTCACTCCATTCCACTTGATCCATTCTATTCCACTCCAAAGCATTCCACTCCATTCCATTCCATTCTTCTGCACTCCAGTCCATTCCAGTCTAATCCATTCCACTCCACTCCATTCCATTCCACTTCACTCCAATCCACTCCACTCCACTCCATTCCATTTAATTCCAATACATTACATTACACTCGATTCCACTCCACTCAACTGCATTCCACACTATGCCATTCCATTCCACTCGATCCATTCCTCTCCATTCCACTCCAGTCCACTCCAATCAACTCCATTACATTCCACTTCATTCCATTCCATTCCACTCCACTCCATTGCATTCCATTCTACTGCACTCCACTCCACTCCAATCCACTTCATTCCATTCCATTCAACTCTACTCCTTCCATTCCGTTCTATTCCATTCCACTACATTCCATTTCACTCCATTCAACTGCATTCTACTGCATTCCAGATAATTCCCTTCCATTCTACTCCGTTCCATTCCACTCCATTCTGGAAAACTTCATTTCACTCCAGTCCATTCCGTTCCATTCCACTCCACTCCATTCCATTCCAATCCAATCAAATCCACTCCACTCCAATCCACTCCATTCCATTCCATTCAACTCTACTCCATTCCATTCCATTCTATTCCATTCCACTACATTCCATTTCACTCCATTCAACTGCATTCTACTGCATTCCAGATAATTCCCTTCCATTCTACTCCGTTCCATTCCACTCCGTTCTGGAAAACTCCATTTCACTCCAGTCCATTCCGTTCCATTCCACTCCACTCCATTCCATTCCAATCCAATCAAATCCACTCCACTCCAATCCAATCCATTCCACAGCCCTCCATCCCACTCCTATCCATTCCATTCCATTCCACTCCATTCTTTTCCATTCCACTCCATTTCTTTCCAGTCTATTCCACGTCATTCCACTCCATTCCATTCCACTCCGTTCTACGCCAATCCATTCCATTCCACTCCACTCCACTTTACTGCAATCCACTCTTTTAAATTCCGCTCCATTCCACTCCACTCGACTTTATTCCACTCCATTCCATTCCAGTCCATTCCATTTCAATCCACTCCTCTCTATTCCATTCCACAACACTCATTCCATTCCATTCCTTTCCGATCCACTCCCCTCCATTAAATTCCATTCCCTTCAATTCGACTCCTCTCTACCCAGTGACACTCCACTCCACTCCATTCCAATCCATTCCTTTCCATTCAAATCCATTTCACTCTTTGCACTACATTCCATTGCACTCCATTGCAGTCCATTCCAGTACATTCCACTCCACTCCACTCCAATCCATTACAATCGATTAAACTTTATTCCATTCCACTCCCTTCCACTCCACTCCATTCCACTCCACTCCAGTCTATTCCATTCCATTCCGCTCCAATCCACTCCATTCAACTCCATTCCACTCCATTCCAATCCACTGCACTTCATTCCATTCCATTCAATTGCACTACACTCCATTCCATTCTATACCCTTCCCTTGAACTCCACTCCACTACAATCCATTCCACTCAATTCCTTTCCAGTTCCTTCCACACCACCCCATTCCTTTCCACTCAATTCCACTCCTCTACATTGCATTCTACTGCATTCCTTTCCATTCCATTCTCCTCCATTCCAATCTATTCCACTCCACTCCACTGCATTCCACATCACTCCACTCTTTTCCACTCAACTCCACTCCACTGAATTCCTTTCCACTCCATTCCTTTCACTCCACTTCATTGCACTCCACTCCATTCCACCCCATTGAATTCCACTCCACTCCAATCCACTCCATTCCATTAGTTTCCACTCCATTGCACTCCATTCAATTCCACTCCATTCCACTTCATTCCATTCCATTCGACTCCACTCCACTCCACTCCATTCCATTCCACACCTTTCCATTCCAATACATTCCACTCCACTCCACTCCATTCGACTCCACTCCATTTTGTTCCATTCCACTCCACTCCACTACACTCCATTCCACTCCATTCCGTTACATTCCATAACATTTCATTTCAATCCACTCCAATCCATTCCAGTCCACTCCACTCCACTCCATTCCATTCCATTCCTTTCCATTCAAGTCCATTCCACTCCACTCTACTACATTACATTTCATTCCTATCCATTGAACTCCATTCCTCTCCACTCTACTCCATTACACTCCAGTCCACTCCACTCCACTCATTTCCATTCCGTTCCATTCCAATCCACTCCACTCCATTCCACTGAACTCCACCCCATTCCATTACACTCCATTCCCTTCCACTACATTCCATTCAATTCCACTCCATTCTAGTCCATTCAACTTCATTCAACTATACTCCACTCCACTCCATTCCACTCCATTCCACTCCATTTCATTCCACTCCATTCCATTACACACCATTACACCCCATTCCTCTCCATTCCACCACACTCCATTCCATTCTATTCCACTGTACTCCATTCCACTCCACTCCATTCTACTCCACCCCATTCCATTCGATTAAATTCCATTCAACTCCACTCCATTCCATCCCTTTCCACTCCACTCTACTCCATTCAATTGTATTCCTTTCCACTCCAGTCCACTCCATTAAATTGAACTCCATAGCACTCCACTCCATTCCATTCCATTCCATTCAGTTTCATTCAATTCCCCTCCATTCCACTCGGTTCCTCTCCACTCCACTCTGCTCCACTCCACTCTCCACCTTTCCATTCAACTCCACTCCACTCCACACCATTCCATTCCTCTCCTCTCCACTCAATTCCATTCCATTCCATTCCTTTCCATTCCATTCCATTCCATTTCTTTCCTCTTCATTCCACTCCACTCCACTCCATTCCACTCCACTCCATTCCATTCCACTCCACTCCACAACAATCCACTCCACTCCACTCAATTCCTCTCCACTCCATTCCAATCCAATCCATTCCATTCGATTCCATTCCCTTCCACCCCACTCCATTCCACTCCACTCCACTCGGTTCCACTTCAGTCCACCGCATTCCACTCCATTCCATTCTGTTCCACTATACTGCATTTCACTCCACTCCATTCCACTCCAACCCATTTCATTCAGGTCCATTCAACTCCATTCCTCTCTACTCCACTCCATTCCACTCCACTCCGTTCAATTGCATTAAATTCCATTCCACTACATGCCATTGCATTCCACTCCTCCCCAGTCCATTCCACTGCACTCCAACACACTCCATTTCATTCCACTCCATTCCGTGTCTTTCCAATACATTTCATTCCATTCGAAAGCATTCCAGTACACTACACTGCATTCTACTCCACTTCACTACACTACACCCCACTCCATTGCATTCCATGCCGTTGCATTCCACTCCACTCCATTCCATTCCATTCCTCTGCATTCCTTTCCATTCCATTCTGTACCACTCCAATCCATTCCTCTCCCTTCAATTCCACTCCCTTCCTTTCCTGTCCATGCCAGCCCACTCCTTTCCATTTCACTCTACTCCACTGCATTCCATTCGACTCTACGCCATTCCATTTCATTGCACTCCATTACAATCCACTCCATTCAACACCTCTGCAATGCACTCCAGTTTATTCCATTAAATTCCATTCCATTCCATTCCACTGCTTTCCACGACAATCCCCTCCATTCCCCACCACTACACTCTATTAAATACCATTCTATTCCATTTCACTTAATTCTATTCCAATCCCCTCCATTCCATTCCATTCCACACCATTCCAGTCCATTCCACTCTTCTCCATTCCATTCCACTCCATTCCAGTCCAGTCCATTCCTATTCATTCCAGTCCATTCCACTCCATTAAATTCCATTCTACTCCATTACACTGCATTACAATACATTCCTTTCACTACATTCCACTCCCTTCCATTGCATCTCATTACACTCCACAAAACTCCACTCCATTACGTTTCACTCCATTCCACTCTAACCCATTTCATCTCAATGCACTATACTCCCCTACAATGTACTGCATTCCATTCCTGTTTATTCCACACCACTCCATTTCACGCCACTTCATTTCATTCCATTCCATTTCATTCCTCAACACTCCACTGCACTCCACTCCATTCCACTCCACCACATTCCATTGCTCTCCACTGTACTCCATTCCACTCCATTATACTCCTCTGCATTCCAACCCATTCCATTCCATTCCACTCCACTCCGCTCCATTCCACTCCACTTCACTCTATTCACTCCACTCCACTCCATTCCTCTCCTCTCCTCTCCATTGAATTTCATTCCGTTCCATTCCATTCGACTACATTCCATTCCTTTCCACTCCACTCCATTCAACTCCTCTCCATTCCATTCAACTCCACTGCATTCCACTCCATTCCACTCCACTCCATTCCACTCCACTCCACTCCATTCCATTTCATTCCATTCCATTCCATTCCACTACATTCCATTACATTACACTCTACTCCATTCCACTCCTCTTCATTCCACTCTACTCCATTACATTTCATTCCATTCAACTACTTTCCACTCCACTCCACTCCATTCCATTCCACTCAATTCCATTCCACTCCATTCCGCCCCACTCCAATCCAATCCACTCCACTCCACTCCAGTTCATTCCACTCCACTCCACTCCATTCCTCTCCCCTCCTCTCCATTGCATTTCATTCCATTCCATTCCACTACATTCCATTCCTTTCCACTCCACTCCATTCAACTCCTCTCCCTTCCACTCAACTCCTCTCCATTCCACTCCATTCCTCTACACTCCACTCCATTCCATTTCATTGCATTCCATTCCATTCCACTACATTCCATTAAAATACACTCTACTCCGTTCCACTCGTCTTCATTCCACTCCACTCCATTACATTTCATTCAATTCAACTACTTTCCACTCCACTCCACTCCATTCCATTCCACTCAATTCCATTCCACTGCATTATGCGCCACTCCAATCCAATGCACGCAAATCCACTCCAGTTTATTCCACTCCACTCCACTCCATTCCACTGCTATAATTCCAGTCCACTCCAATCCATTCCATTCCATTCAATTCCATTCCACTCCATCTCATTGAATTCCACCCCACTCCATTCCTATCCACTCCAATCCACTACACTCGACTGAAGTCCATTCCATTCACTCTGCTGCATTCCATTCCAATGAACTCCATTCCTTTCCATTCCATTCTACTACATTCCACTTCACTCCATTAAATTCCCTTCCATTCCACTCCATCACATTCCACTCTACACCACTCCTTGCCATTCTATAACACTCCACTGCATTCCACTCCACTTCAATCTCCTCCATTCTATTCCAATCTATTCCATGACACTTCACTAAATTCCACTCCACTCCACTCAATTTCACTCCACTCCATTCCTCTCTACTGCATTCCACTCCATTCCATTCCACTCCACCCCATTCCATTCCATTTATTTCCACTCCATTTCATTCTACTGCTCTCCATTCCTTTCCACTCCACTCCATTTCATTCCTTTCTATAACACTCGATTCCATTCCACTCCACTCCAATCCATTCCACTCCACTCCACTCTACCCCGTTTGATTCCATGCCATTCCATTAAAATCCATTCCTTTCCACTCCACTCTATTCCATTCCTTTACACTCCACTTCATTCCATGCCTCTCCACTGTACTCCATACCACTCCACTTCACTCCATTCCATTCCAGTCCATTACACTCCACTCCATTCCATGCCTCTACACTCTACTCCATTCCAGTCTACTTCACTCCATTCCATTTCATTCCACTACATTTCTTTGCATTGCAATCCACGCCAGTCTACTACATTCCATTCCACTCCACTCCACTCCACTCCACTCCATTCCATTCCATTCCACTGCATTACCTTCCATTCCATTCCACTCCACTCAACTCCACTCCACTCCACACAATTCCATTCCATTCCACTGCATACCTTACCATTCCATTCCACTCCATTACATTCCTCTGCATTCCACTCCAGTCCACTCCATTCCACTCCACTACATTCCTTTCCACTCAATTGCACTCCACTCCATTCCACTCCACTCCATTCCACTCCACTCCACTCCATACCATTCCACCCCATTCCTTTGCAATCCACTCCACTCCATTCCTTTCCATTCCACTCTTCTCCATTTCACTCCACTCTACTCCACCACATTCCACTAAACTCCTTTCCACTCCAATACATTCCGGTGCATTCCATTACACACCACGCCACTCTATTCCACTCCACTGCACTACATTCCATTCAATTCCATCGCATTCCTCTCCATTCCATTCCTTTCCATTCTACTCCAATCCACTCCACTCCATTCCACTCCACTCCAGTCCACTCCACCCCATTCCATTCTATTACATTCAATTCCATTCCACTCTACTCCACTCCATTCCACTCCACTCGACTCCATGCCATTCCACTCCACTCCTTTCGACTCCACTCCTTTCCATTTCACTCCACACAACTCCATTCCATTTCATTCCATTCCACTAAACTCCACTCCATTCCACACAACTCCATTCCAAACTATTACATTCCTTTCCATTCCAGTCCACTCCATTGCATTCCACTCCACTCCACTCCATTTCATTCCTTTCCATTCCATTCCTCTCCGTTCCACTCCACTCCATTCACTTCCACTCCATCCATTTCCATTCCATTCAATTTCATTCCACTCCATTCCACTCCGTTCCACACCATTCCCTTCCGTTACACTCCATTCCACTCCATTCCATTCAATTCCATTCCCTTCCATTCCATTCCATTCCATTCCATTGCATTCCATTCCATTCCACTTTATTCAATTCCGTTCCATTCCATTCCTTTTCACTCCACTCCATTCCACTCCACTCCATTCCGTTCCATTACACTGCACTCCGTTCCATTCTATTCCAATCTATTTTCCTCCACTCCACTTCAATCCTCTCCATTCCATTTAATTGCATTCCATTCCTTTCCATTCCCTTTCCCACCACTCCATTCCACTCCACTCGATTCCATTCCATTCCAATACACTCCAATCCATTCCACTCCACTCCATTTCACTCTAATGAACTCCTTTCCATTTAATTCTTTTGCACTCCACTCAACTCCATTCCATTCCATTCCACTCCATTCCACTCCACTACATTCCCTTCCATTCCATTCCATCCCACTCCATTCATCCCAACTGCATTCCACTCCATTCCTCTCCATTCCAGTCCACTCCAATGCACTCCACTCCATTCCTTAAAATTACACCGCACTCCCCTCCCTTTCGTTCCATTCCATTCCACTCCACTCCACTCCTTTCCGTTCCATTCCATTTCATTCCACTACATTACACTCTACTCCATTTCTCTCCTAACCTCTCTGCTCCACTCCATTCCAGTCCACTCTACTCCAATCCACTCCAATCCATTCCATTCCATAGCTCTCCACTCCACTCCATTCCATTCCAATCCATTCCTCTCCACTCAATTCCATTCCACTCCTATCTTCTCCATTCCACTCCACTCCATTACTTTGTACTGCATTTCATTTTAATCCATTCCACTCCACTTCACTCCTTTCCACTCCACTCCATTCCATTCCATTCCAGTCCACGCCACTCCATCCCAGTCCACTCCACTCCACTCCACTCCACTCCATTCCAATCTACTCCACTAAATTCCATTCCATTCCACTCTGCTGCACTCCATTCCAGTCCATTCATTTCATTTATTCACCAATCCACCGCATTCCATTCAATTCCACTCCATTCGAATCCACTCCATTCCACTCCATTCCAGTCCACTCTGCTCCGCTCCATTCCATTCCATTCTACTGACCTCCCCTTCAGTCCATTCCAATCCATTCCACTCCACTCCATTCCATTCCACTCCACTCCATTCCATTCCACTCCACTCCAATCCACTCCACACCATTCCATTTAATTCCCCTCCATTCCAATCTACTCTCTTCCCCTCCACTTCAATCCATTTGACTCCACTCCATTCCACTCTACTCCACTCCACTACATTACATTGCTATCATCTCCATTCCATTCCAATCCACTCAATTCCATTCCATCCCATTCCACGGAACTCCACTAGAATCCACTCCACTCCACTCCATTCCAGTCCATTCCATTTAATACAACTCAATTCCATTCCACGGCCTTCCACATCACTCCACTCCATTCTGCTCCACTCCATTGCGTTCCATTGCACTACAGTCCACTCCACTCCACTCTACTCCTTTCCAATCCATTCCATTCCACCCCACTACACTCCACTCCACTGCATTCCATTCTATTCCCTTCCATTCTTCTCCGTTCCACTCCACTAAACCCCATCCTACTCCATCCCATTCCATTCCATTCCATTTCATTCCACTCCACTCCACTCCACTCCACTCCACTCCATTCCGCTACACTCCATTCGGTTCCATTGCATTCCATTCCAATCCATTCCACTAAATTACGCTCCACTGCACTCCATTCCATTCCATTACATTCCACAGCATTCCACTCCACTCCATTCCAATCCACTGCAGTCCTTTCTCCTCTATTTCAGTCCACTCCACTACACTACACTCCAATTCATTCCATTCCGTTGCATTGCACTGCACTCTTCTCCATTTGCTTCCAGTCCATCACCCTCTGCTCCATTCCATTCCACTCCACTCCGCTACACTCCCTTCCGTTGAATTGCACTCCTTCCCAGTCCACTCCACTCCATTCTACTCCACTCCTCTTCACTCCAATCCACACAACTGCATTCCATTACACTCAACTCCTTTCCATTCCATTCCACTGAACTCCAATCCACTGCATTCCACTCCATTCCTTTCCACTCCATTGCACTCCACTCCAGTCCATTCAATTCCACTCTGCTACATGCCATTCCACTTCACTCCTTTCCACTTCATTCCGCTCCATTCCATTCCACTCCATTCCACTCCATTCCAATCCATTCCACAGCATTCCACTCCACTCCACTTCATTCCATTACATTCAATTCCCTTCCAATCCTTTCCACTCCACTGCATTCCACTCCATTCTTGTCCATTGCCCTCCATTCCAGTCCAGTCCACTCCACTCCATTCTATTCTATTCCATTCCACAGCACTCCACTCCATTAGATTCCAATCCACTCCACTCCAATCCATTCCATTGTACTCCACTCCACCTCACTCCATTCCTTTTAATTCCACTCCATTCGGTTGCACTCCATTCCACTCCACTCCACTCCATTACACTCCATCCCACTCCATTGCATTCCACTCCACCCTACTGGATTCAACTCCAATCCATTCCACTCCACTCGATTCCGTTCCATTACATTTCATTAAACTGAATTCCAGTCCACTCCTCTCCATTCCACTCTACTCCACTCCCCTCTACTACATTCCATTCCAATGCACTCCATTCCATTCCACTCCACTCAATTCCATTCTATTCCATTCCACTGCACTCCACTCCATACACTCCACTCTACTCCAATCCACTCCGTTCCGTTCTACTCTGTTCCTATCCACACCATTCCACCACTCCACTCCACTCCACTCCACTCCATTCCATTCCATTCCCTTTCAATCCATTCCATTCCATTCCACTCCACTCCATTTCACTCCACTCCACTCCCCTCCACTCCAATCCATTGTATTCCACTCCATGCCAATCCATTCCTTTCTATCCTTAGAATCTCACTCTTTCAAAAATGCTGGAGTGCACTAGCACAACCTCAGTTCACATTTCTTTTCAACATTCCATTGCATTCCATTCCTTCTCATTCCATGCCATTCTATTTCACCCCACTCCAATCCACTCCACTCCATTCCATTCCAATCTATCCCATTCCATTCCAATCCATTCGACTCCAATCCACTCTACTCCACTCTGCTCCACTCAACTCCATTCCATTCCAAATCACTCCTTTGCATTCCAGTCTTTTGTAATGACAGGATATGACTGTGACCCCTATGCTGAAGTGCAGTGACACAGTCTCAGCTCACATTACATGTCAATTTTCCGTTGCATTCTATTTTATTCAATTCAATTCCATTGCTTTCCATTCCATTCCATTCCATTCGTTTCTATTCAACTCCATTCCACTCCAATATACTCCATTCCACTCCACTCCCCTCTGCTCTATCCAACTCCCTCCACTTCACTCATCTCAACTCCACTTCACTCCAGTCCACTGAACTGCATTCCACTCCAATCCAATCCATTTCATTCCATTCCATTCCATTCAAATCCATTGCATTTCACTCCAATCCACTCCACTCCATTCCAGTCCATTCCACTCCAAACCATTCCACTCCACTCCACTCCACTCCACTCCATTCCATTCCACTCCACTCCACTCCATTCTGCAAACCCTTCCATTCCCTTCCATTCCACCCCACTCCCTTCTATATACTTCACTCCATTCCTCCCCACTCCACCCCATTCCATTCCATTCTTCTCCTTTCCCCTCCGTTCCATTACATTCCACTCCATTCCAATCCATTCTACTCCATTCAACTCCAATGCACTCTACTTCCCTCCACTCCACTCCACTTCACTCCAGTCCATTCCATTCCATTCCATTTAATTGCTTTCCATTCAATTCCAACCCATTCCATAACACATCACTCCATTCCACTCCACTCCATTCCATTCCATTATATTCCATTCCATTCCACTCTATTCCATTCCATTACACTACATTCCACTCTACTCCTTTCCACTCCACCCCATGCCACTACACTCTATTCCATTCCATTCCAGTCAACTCCATTCCTCTACCATTGCACTCCATCCCACTCCACTACACTCCGTTCCATTTTATTGTAATCCACCCACTCCAATCCACTCCACTCCACTCCATTCCAGTCCACTTCATTTCATTCCATTCCATTTAATTACATTCCAGTCCACTATATTCCTTCCCCTCCACTTCATTACAGTCCTTTCCACAACATTCCATTCCACTCTAATCCTTTCCATTCGATTCCTTCCCATTTCACTCCATTCCACTCCACTCCATTCCAATCCATTCCATTCTACCCCATTCCACTAAACTCAATTCCATTGCATTCCACTTCACTACACTCCATTTCACTCCAGTACATTCCACTACACTTCACTCCATTAAATTGCATTTCATTCCACTCCATTCCACTCAATTCCATTCTATTCCACTCCATTGCACTCCATTCCATTCCACTCCATTCCAGGCCAATTCATTCCACTCCACTCCATTCCATTCCATTCCACTGCATTCCACTCCATTCGATTGCAAGCGATTTTGCTCCACTCCGTTCATTTCCACTCCACTCCACTCCACATAACTCCATTCCATTTAAATGCACTCCTTCCATTCCATTCCATTCCACACCACGCCATTCCACCTCACTCGATTCCATTCCATTCCACTGCACTCCAATCCATTCCACTCCACCCCATTACACTCAACTGCACTCCATTCCATTCCATTCCATTCCTTTCCACTCCATACAACTCTATATCAATCCATTCCACTCCATTCCACTAAACTCCATCTGTTCCATTCCATTCCATTATGTTCCACTCCATTCCACTCAACTGCATTCCCCTTCATTCCACTCCATTCTAGTCTGCTCCACTTCACTCCATTCCATTCAATTCCACTGCACTCCAATCCATTCCAATCCACGCCATTCCATTCCACTCCCTTCCCGTCCATTCCAATTCATTTAACTTCATTTGAATCCACGCCACTCCATACCATTCCAATCCATTCCAATATACTACATTCCTCTCCACTCCATTCCTCTCCATTCCACTATATTCCCCTACATTCCAGTCCACTCCATTCCACTACAAGCCAATTCATTCCATTCCACTGCACTCCACTCCATTCCATTCCAATCTATTCCACTACACTCAATTCTGTTCCAATCCACTCTAGCCCACTCCACTCCACTCCACTCCATTCCACTCCCCTGCATTGCATTCCAATGCATTCCATTCCATTTCACACAATTCCAGTACACTCTATTCAATCCCATTGCACTCCACTACACTCCATCCCATTCTATTGCACTCCACTCCACACCAACCCACTCCAGACCATTCCGCTCCACTCCACTGTATTCCATTCCATTGCATTCCACTCCACTGCACTCCATTCCAATCCATTCATCTTCTTTCCACTCCGCTCCATTCCATTCAATTCCATTCCACTGCACTGCACTCCATTTCAATCCATTCCACTCCTTTCCATTCCACTACAATTCATTCCATTCCATTCCACTTCATTGCACTGCACTCCATTCCTCTCCATTCCACTCCATTCCACTCCATTCCAGTCCAATCCGCTCCACTATATTCCATTCCCCTGCACTCCAGTCCAATCAATTCCAATCCGTTCCATTCCACTCCACTCTTTCCATTCCACTCCATTCCACTCCACTCCACTGCTTTCAATTCCACGCCTTTCCACTCCACTCCATTCCTTTTCATTTCACTCAACTCCACTCCATTCCAATCCACTCCACTGCATTCCACTCCATTGCACTCCATTCCATTCCATTCCATTCCACTCCATTCCGCTCCACTCCACTCCATTCCACTCCACTCAAATCCATTCCATGACATTCTATTCCATTCCAATCCATTCCCTTTCATTTCACTCCATTCCAAACCAGTCCACTCCATTTAACTCCATCCCTTTCTCTTCCATTCCATTTCATTCCTCTGCACTCCAATCAAATGTACTCCATTTCATTCCACTGCAATACACTCCTCTCCATTCCACTCCACTCCATTCCATGCCACTAAACTCCATTCCATTGCAAACCATTCAATTAGTTTCTACTCCACTCCATTCCACTCCACTCCACTCGTTTCCACTCCACTGCACTCCACTCCACTTTATTGCATACCATTGAATTCCATTCCATTCTAATCCATTCCACTCCCCTCCGCTACATACCACACCACTCCACACCCTTCCATTCCATTCCATTCTATTCCATTCAAATACATTCCATTACATTCCACTCGAGTCCATTCCACTCCTCACCATTCCACTCCACTCTATTCCTTTCCATTGTATTCAAATCCATTCTACTCCACTTCACTCAACTCCACTCCACTCCAATCTGGTCCCTTCCATTCCATTCCACTAAACTCCACTCCACCCCACTCCACTCCATTCCACTCCACACCATTCCATTGAATTCTACTCCACTCCACTCCATCCCTCTCCACTCCATTCCCCTCCACTCTGCTCCACTCCATTTAATTGCATTCCATTTCATTCCACTCCATTCCGATGCTTTCAACTCCATTGCACTTCAGTCGAATGCATTCCATTCCATTCCACTCCAATCCACTGCACTCAATTACGCTCTATTCCACTCCATTCCAGTGTATTGCAGCCCACTCCACCCTACTCCATTCCATTCCATTAACCTGCACTACACTCCAGTCCATTCGAAACCATTCTACTCCACTCCATTACATTCCACTCCTCTCCCATCCACTCCACACCATTCCATTTTATTCCCCTCCATTCCACTCCAATCTCTTCGACTTCACTCCACGCCATTCCACTCAACTCCATTGAATTCCATCCTACTGCACTCCACTCCTTCCCACTGCACTCCACTCCACTCAACTCCATTCCATTCCACTCCATTTTACTCCACTCCACTCCATTCTAATCCACTCCATTCCAATCCACTCCAATCCATTCCTATCCATTCCAATCCATTCAAGCCCATTCCACTCCACTCCACTCCGTTGCATTCCATTCCATGATACTCCGCTCCACTCCTCTCCATTCCTTTCCAATCTATTCCATTCCTCTCCATATCACTACATTCCACTCCGTTCCAATCCACTCCATTCTATTCCATTCCCCACTCCATTTCACTCCACTGCATTACAACTCACTCCATGGCTGTCCATTCTTTTCCACTCCACTCCACTCCTTTCGATTCCACTCCACTCCATTCCACTCCTCTCCAATCCATTCCAGTTCACTCCATTCCATTCTATTCTATTCCACCCTACTCAATTACACTCGTCTCCATTCCACTCCATATCATTTCATTCCATTCCATTCAATTCCCTTCCACTCCACTCCTCTCTATTCCATTCCACTACACTCCATTCCATTCTATTCCACTCCACACCATTTCATTCCACTCTTTTTTATCTCTAAATACTTAATTTTATTTATTTTTATTTTATTATTATTATTATTATTATTATTATTATACTTTAGGTTTTATGGTACATATGCGCAATGTGCAGGTAAGTTACATATGTATACATGTGTCATGCTGATGCACTGCACCCACTAACTTGTCATCTAGCATTAGGTATATCTCCCAATGCTATCCCTCCCCCCTCCCCTCACCCCAAAACAGTCCCTGAAGTGTGATGTTCCCCTTCCTGTGTCCATGTGTTCTCATTGTTCAATTCCCACCTATGAGTGAGAATATGCGGTGTTTGGTTTTTTGTTCTTGCGATAGTTTACTGAGAATGATGATTTCCAATTTCATTCGTGTCCCTACAAAGGACATGAACTCATCATTTTTTATGGCTGCATAGTATTCCATGGTGTATATGTGCCACATTTTCTTAATCCAGTCTGTCATTGTTGGACATTTGGGTTGGTTCCAAGCCTTTACTCTTGTGAATAATGCCGCAATAAACATACGAGTGCATGTGTCTTTATAGGAGCATGATTTATAGTCCTTTGGGTATATACCCAGTAATGGGATGGCTGGGTCAAATGGTATTTCTAGTTCTAGATCCCTGAGGAATCGCCACACTGACTTCCACAATGGTTGAACTAGTTTGCAGTCCCACCAACAGTGTAAAAGTGTTACTATTTCTCCACATCCTCTCCAGCACCTGTTGTTTCCTGACTTTTTAATGATTGCCATTCTAACTGGTGTGAGATGGTATCTCATTGTGGTTTTGATTTGCATTTCTCTGATGGCCAGTGATGGTGAGCATTTTTTCATGTGTTTTTTGGCTGCATAAATGTCTTCTTTTGAGAAGTGTCCGTTCGTGGCCTTTGCCCACTTTTTGATGGGGTTGTTTTTTTTTTCTTGTAAATTTGTTGGAGTTCATTGTAGATTCTGGATATTAGTCCTTTGTCAGATGAGTAGGTTGCGAAAATTTACTCCCACTTTATAGGTTGCCTGTTCACTCTGATGGTAGTTTCCTTTGCTGTGCAGAAGCTCTTTAGTTTAATTAGATCCCATTTGTCAATTTTGGCTTGTGTTGCCATTGTTTTTGGTGTTTTAGACATGAAGTCCTTGCCCATGCCTATGTCCTGAATGGTAATGCCTAGGTTTTCTTCTAGGGTTTTCATGGTTTTATGTCTAACATTTAAGTCTTTAATCCATCGTGAACTGATTTTTGTATAAGGCGTAAGGAAGGGATCCAGTTTCAGCTTTCTCCATATGGCTAGCCAGTTTTCCCAGCACCATTTATTAAATAGGGAATCCTTTCCCCATTGCCTGTTTTCCTCAGGTTTGTCAAAGATCAGATAGTTGTAGATATGTGGCATTATTTCTGACGGCTCTGTTCTGTTCCAATGATCTATATCTCTGTTTTGATACCAGTACCATGCTGTTTTGGTTACTGTTGCCTTGTAGTATAGTTTGAAGTCAGGTAGTGTGATGCCTCCAGCTTTGTTCTTTTGGCTTAGGATTGACTTGGCGATGTGGGCTCTTTTTTGGTTCCATATGAACTTTAAAGTAGTTTTTTCCAATTCTGTGAAGAAAGTCATTGGTAGCTTGAAGGGGATGACATTGAATCTGTAAATTATCTTGGGAAGAATGGCCATTTTCATGATATTGATTCTTCCTACCCATGAGCATGGAATGTTCTTCCGTTTGTTTATATCCTCTTTTATTTCCTTGAGCAGTGGTTTGTAGTTCTCCTTGTAGAGGTCCTTCACATCCCTTGTAAGTTGGATTCCTAGCTATTTTATTCTCTTTGAAGCAATTGTGAATGGGAGTTCACTCATGATTTGGCTCTCTGTTTGTCTGTTATTGATGTATAAGAAAGCCTGTGATTTTTGTACATTGATTTTGTATCCTGAGACTTTGCTGAAGTTGCTTATCAGCTTAAGGAGATTTTGGGTTGAGACAATGGGGTTTTCTAGATATACAATCATGTCGTCTGCAAACAGGGACAATTTGACTTCCTCTTTTCCTAATTGAATACCCTTTATTTCCTTCTCCTGCCTAATTACCCTGGCCAGAACTTCCAACACTATGTTGAATAGAAGTGGTGGAAGAGGGCATCCCTGTCTTGTGCCAGTTTTCAAAGGGAATGCTTCCAGTTTTTGCCCATTCAGTATGATATTGGCTGTGGGTTTGTCATAGATAGCCCTTATGATTTTGAGATACGTCCCATCAATACCTAATTTATTGAGAGTTTTTAGCATGAAGGGTTGTTGAATTTTGTCAAAGGCCTTTTCTGCATCTGCTGAGAAAATCATGTGGTTTTTGTCTTTGGTTCTGTTTATATGCTGGATTATATTTGTTAATTTGCGTATATTGAACCAGTCTTGCATCCCAGGGATGAAGCCCACTTGATCATGGTGGATAAGCTTTTTGATGTGCTGCTGGATTCTGTTTGCCAGTATTTTACTGAGGATTTTTGCATCAATGTTCACCAAGGATATTGGTCTAAAATTCTCTTTTTTTGTTGTATTTCTGCCAGGCTTTGGTATCAGGATGATTCTGGCCTCATAAAATGAGTTAGGGAAGATTCCCTCTTTTTCTATTGATTGGAATAGTTTCAGAAGGAATGGTACCATTTCCTCCTTGTACCTCTGGTAGAATTCGGCTGCGAACATATCTGGTCCTGGAGTTTTTTTGGTTCGTAAGCTATTGATTATTGCCACAATTTCAGCTCCTGTTATTGGTCTATTCAGAGATTCAACTTCTTCCTTGTTTAGTCTTGGGAGGGTGTATGTGTTGTGGAATTTATTCATTTCTTCTAGATTTTCTAGTTTATTTGCGTAGAGGTGTTTGTAGTATTCTCTGATGGTAGTTTGTATTTCTGTGGGATTAGTGGTGATATCCCCTTTATCATTTTTTATTGCATCTATTTGATTCTTCTCTCTTTTTTTCTTTATTAATCTTGCTAGCGGTGTATCAATTCTGTTGATCCTTTCAAAAAACCACCTCCTGGATTCATTAATTTTTTGAAGGGTTTTTTGTGTCTCTATTTCCTTCCCTTCTGCTCTGATTTTAGTTATTTCTTGCCTTCTGCTAGCTTTTGAATGTGTTTGCTCTTGTTTTTCTAGTTCTTTTAATTGTGATGTTAGGGTGTCAATTTTGGATCTTTCCTGCTTTCTCTTGTGGGCATTTGGTGCTATAAATTTCCCTCTACACACTGCTTTGAATTCATCCCAGAGAATCTGGTATGTTGTGTCTTGGTTCTCGTTGGTTTCAAAGAACATCTTTATTTCTGCCTTCATTTCGTTATGTACCCAGTAGTCATTCAGGAGCAGGTTGTTCAGTTTCCATGTAGTTGAGCAGTTTTGAGTGAGATTCTTAATCCTGAGTTCTAGCTTGATTGCACTTTGATCTGAGAGATAGTTTGTTATAATTTCTGTTATTTACATTCACTGAAGAGAGCTTTACTTCCAAGTATGTGGTCAATTTTGTAATAGGTGTGGTGTCGTGCTGAAAAAAAGGTATATTCTGTTGATTTGGTGTGGAGAGTTCTGTAGATGTCTATTAGGTCCACTTGGTGCAGAGCTGAGTTCAATTCCTGGGTATCCTTGTTGACTTTCTGTCTCATTGATCTGTCTAATGTTGACAGTGGGGTGTTAAAGTCTCCCATTATTAATATGTGGGAGTCTAAGTCTCTTTGTAGGTCACTCAGGACTTGCCTTATGAATCTGCGTGCTCCTGTATTGGGTGCATATATATTTTGGATAGTTAGCTCTTCTTGTTGAATTAATCCCTTTACCATGATGTAATGGCCTTCTTTGTCTCTTTTGATCTTTGTTGGTTTAAAGTCTGTTTTATCAGAGACTAAGATTGCAACCCCTGCCTTTTTTTGTTTTCCATTTGCTTGGTAGATCTTCCTCCATCCTTTTATTTTGAGCCTATGTGTGTCTCTGCACATGAGATGGGTTTCCTGAATACAGCACACTGATGGGTCTTGAGTCTTTATCCAATTTGCCAGTCTGTGTCTTTTGATTAAAGCATTTAGTCCATTTATATTTATAGTTCATATTGTTATGTGTGAATTTGATCCTGTCATTATGATGTTAACTCGTTATTTTGCTCGTTAGTTGATGCAGTCTCTTCCTAGTCTCGATGGTCTTTACATTTTGGCATTATTTTGCAGTGGTTGGTACCGGTTTTGCCTTTCCATGTTTAGCACTTCCTTCAGGAGCTCTTTTAGGGCAAGCCTGGTGGTGACAAAATCTCTCAGCGTTTGCTTGTCTGTAAAATATTTTATTTCTCCTTCAGTTATGAAGCTTAGTTTGGCTGGATATGAAATTCTGGGTTGAAAATTCTTTTCTTTAAGAATGTTGAATATTGGTCCCCACTCTCTTCTGGCTTGTAGGGTTTCTGCCAAGAGATCCGCTGTTAGTCTGATGGGCTTCCATTTGAGGGTAACCCGACCTTTCTGTCTGGCTGCCTTAACATTTTTTCCTTCATTTCAACTTTGGTGAATCTGACAATTATGTGTCTTGGAGTTGCTCTTCTTGAGGAGTATCTTTGTGGGGTTCTCTGTATTTCCTGAATCTGAATGTTGGCCTGCCTTGCTAGATTGGGGAAGTTCTCCTGGATAATATCCTGCAAAGTGTTTTCCAACTTGTTTCCATTCTCACCGTCACTTTCGGGTACACCAATCAGACGTAGATTTGGTCTTTTCACATAGTCCCACATTTTCTGGAGGCTTTGCTCGTTTCTTTTTTTTCTTTTTTCTCTAAACTTCCCTTCTCGCTTCATTTCATGAATTTCATCTTCCAGGGCTGATACCCTTCTTCCATTTGATCGCATCAGCTCCTGAGGCTTCTGCATTCTTCACGTAGTTCTCGAGCCTTGGTTTTCAGCTCCATCAGGTCCTTTAAGCCTTTCTCTGTATTGGTTATTCTAGTTATACATTCTTCTACATTTTTTTCAAAGTTTTCAGCTTCTTTGCCTTTGGTTTGTATATCCTCCCTTAGCTCGGAGTAATTTGATCATCTAAAGCCTTCTCTCATCTCGTCAAAGTCTTTCTCCATCCAGCTTTGTTCCGTTGCTGGTGAGGGACTGCGTTCCTTTGGAGAAGAGGTACTCTGCTTTTTAGAGTTTCCAGTTTTTCTCCTCTGTTTTTTCCCCGTCTTTGTGGTCTTACCTACTTTTGGTCTTTGATGATGGTGATGTACAGATGGGGTTTTGGTGTGGATGTCCTTTCTGTTAATTTTCCTTCTAACAGACAGGACCCTCAGCTGCAGATCTGTTGGAATACCTGGCCGGCCTTGTGAGGTGTCAGTCTGCCCCTGCTGGGGGATGCCTCCCAGTTAGGCTGCTCGGAGGTCAGGGGTCAGTGACCCACTTGTGGAGGCAGTTTGCCCGTTCTCAGATCTCCAGCTGCATGCTGGGCGAACCACTGCTCTCCTCAAACCTGTCAGACAGGGACATTTAAGTCTGCAGAGGTTACTGCTGTCTTTTGGTTTGTCTGTTCCCTACCCCCAGTGGTGGAACCTACAGAGGCAGGCAGGCCTCCTTGAGCTGTGTTGGGCTCCACCCAGGTCAAGCTTCCCGGCTGCTTTCTTTACTTAAGGAGCCTGGGCAATGGCGGGCGCCCCTCCCACAGCCTCGCTGCCAACTTGCTGTTTGATCTCAGACAGCTGTGCTAGCAATCAGTGAGACTCCATGGGCGTAGGACCCTTTGAGCCAGGTGCGGGCTGTAATCTCCTGGGGCACCGTTTCCTAAGCCCGTTTGAAAAGCACAGTATTCGGGTGGGAGTGGCCCGATTTTCCAGGTGACATCTGTCACCCCTGGAAAGGGAACTCCCTGACCCCTTGCACTTCCCGAGTGAGGCAATGCCTCACCCCTGCTTCGGCTGGGGCACGGTGCACTCACCCACTGACCTGCGTCCACTGTCTGGCACTCCCCAGTCAGATGAACACGGTACATCAGATGGAAATGCAGAAATCACACGTCTTCTGCGTCGCTTACGCTGGGAGCTGTGGATCGGATCTGTTCTTATTCGGCCATCTTGGCTCCTCCCTTCCATCCCATTCCGCTCTAAACCATTCCATGCCATTCCATTCCACTCCGCTCCATTCCAGTCCACTACACTCCATTCGAATCCACTCGAATACACTCAACACTATTCAACTCCGTTCCATTCCACTCCACTCCATTCAATTCCGCTCAACTACATTCCATTTCATTCTATTCCCTTGCACTCCACTCCACTCCACTCCATTCCCTTCCACTCATTTCCACTCTAATGCATTCCATTCCTTTCCACTCCACTCCTTTCAATTCCACCCTACTCTATTCTATGCCATTCCATTCCACTCCACTCCAGTCCAGTCCACACAAATCCACTGCAATCCGGTCTTTTCCAATCCATTCCATGACACTCCACTACATTCCACTCCAGTCCACTGCATTCCATTTCATTCCACTTCACTCCAGTCCACTTCAATCCACTCAATTCCAATGCAATGCATTCCATTCCACTCCATTCCATTCAATTCCACTCCATTCCATACCAATCCACTCCACTCTATTCCATTCTATTCCACTCTATTCCATTCCACTCCACTCCATTACACTGCACACCACAACATTCAACTGCACTCTACTCAATTCCATTCCATTCCATTCCATTCCCTTCCATTCCATTCCATTAAACTCCATTCCAATACCCTCCACTCCACTCCAGTCCACTCTACTCCATTCCATTCCATTCCATGCATTCAACTGAAATCCATTCCATGCCACTACACTCTAATCCACTAAATTCCACTCCACTCCATTCTATTCCATTAAATGCCATTCCACACCATTCCATCGCATTCCAATCCATTCCGGTACAGTACACTCCATTCCACTTCACTGCACTACACTGTACTCCAATCCACTCCACTCAATTCCATTCCACTCCAATCCATTCCACTCCAATGCATTCTAATCCACTCCATTCCATTCCATTCTATTCCATTCAACTCAATTGCACTCTACTTCTCTCCATTCCACTCCACTCCACTCCATTCCATTCTATTCCATTCCAGTCCACTCCATTTTACTCCATTCCACTCCATTCCCCTCCACTCTACTCCACTCCATTACATTCCTCTCAATTAACCTCCATTCCACTTCACCTCAGTCCATTCCATTCCACTCCACTCCATTCCATTCCACTCCTCTCCATTCCATTTCATTCCATTCCACTGTAATCCACCCCACTCTAATCCACTCTACTCCATTCCACACCATTCCTTTCCACTCCATTTCACCACACTCCATTTCATTCCATTCCAATCCACTCCACTCCATTCTATCCCACTTCATTCCAATACACTCAATTCCATTCCCGTCCATTCCGTTCCATTCAATTCCACTCCAGTCTTTTACACTCCACTCCACTCCGTTAAACTACACTGTATTCCATTCCATTACAGTCTATTCCATTGAACTCCATTCCATTCCACTCCATTCCACTACAGTCCACTCTACTCCATTCCATTCCATTCCATCCATTCCACTCCCATCCATTCCATGCCACTCCACTCTAGTCCACCAGACGCCATTCAAACTCACTCCACTACATTCTAATCCACTTCACTCCACTCAATTCCACTCCATTCAAATCCATTCCACTCCAATCCACTGCACTCCACTCCATTCCATTCCATTTCATTCAATTCCATTCCACTCTACTCCCCTCCACTCCACTCAACTCCATTCCATTCCCTTCCACTCCAGTCCATTCCTCTCCACTCCACACCATTCCTCTCCTCTCTATTCCATTCCATTCCATTCCATTCAATTAATCTTCGTTCCATTTCACTATGCTCCATTCCAGTACACTCCACTCCACTCCACTCTACTGCATTCCACTCCACTCCATTTCATTCCTTTCCACTCCACTCCACTCCTCTCCATTCCATCCAACTTCTTTCAACTACACTCAATTCCATTCCACTCCATTTCTTTCCATTCCTCTCCACTCCATTCCATTCCACTCCATACCACTACGTTCCATTACACTCCTTTCCAATCCATTTCACTGCACTCCACTCCAATCCACTCCTCTCCACTCCACTCCATACCACAGCATTCCAATCCATTCCACTCAATTCGAGTCTACTCCACTCCACTCCATTCCATTCTATTCCACTGATCTCCATTCCATTTGATTCCAATCCATTCCAATCAACTCCTTTCCATTGCACTGCATACCACTCCATTCCATTGAGTTCTACTCCATTCCATTCCAATCCATTCCACTCTGCTACAATCCTTTCAATTCCACTCCATTTCACTTCATTCCTCTCCACTCCACTGCATTCCACTCTGCTACATTCCATTCCATGCCACTCCATTTAAATCCAATCCTCTCCAATCCACGCCATTCCACTTCACTCCTCTCCATTACATTTAATTCTTCCATTCCACACAATTCCACTCCATTCCATTCCACTCAGCTTCATTCTAGTCCACTCCACTGCATTCCACTCCGCTCCACTCCAGTCTAGTCTATTCATTTCATTGTATTTTATTCCACTCCATTCCATTCCACTCCATTCCACTGCACTCCACTCCATTACATTGAATTCCACTCTATTCCATTCCAATACATTCCATTCTACTCCATTCTATTCATTTCCTCTGAACGTAACACCATTCCTCTTCACCCCATACCATCCACTCCACTCCATTCCATTCCATTTCTTTCCACTCCATTCCATTCCAATCCATTCCACTCCACACCCCTCCATTCCAATTCACCTCATTCCACTCCAGCCAACTATATTCCATTCCATTCCAGTCCACTCCAATCCATTCCATTCCACTCCATTCCATTGAATTCCACTCCATTCCATTGTAATACATTCCATTCCGTTAAACTCCATTCCATTCCACTCCATTTCACTCAATTCATCTCCACTCCACTCCATTCCACTCTGCTACACTCCATTCCATTCCACTTCGTTTCACTCCATTCCTCTCCACTCCACTCCAGTCCACTCCAATCTGTTCCATTCCATTCCTTTCAAAGCATTCTACTCCATTCCATTCCACTGCACTGCAATCCAGTCCACTCCAGTCCAATTCACTCCGCTCCACTATATTCTATTCAATACCATTACATTCAATTCCACTTTATTCAATTCCAAACCATTCCACTCCACTCCACTCCACTTCACTCCTCTACATTCCATAGAATTCCTCTCCATTCCATTCAAATCCATTTCAATCCATTCCATTCCATTCCATTTCTATCCACTTCACTCCTTTCCAATTAACCCCATTCCACTCCACTCCACTCAATTCCATTCCGTCTCTTCCACTCCACTCCATTCCAATATATTCCCCTCCATTCCACTCCACTCCCCTCCATTCCACTTCACCCCGTTCCACTCTAATCCACTCCACTCCATTCCATTCCCTTACATTCCTCTCTCTTCTTCTCCACTCCACTCCATTCAATGCCACTCCATTCCATAACACTTCATTCCACTTGACTCCACTCCACTTCATTCCACTCGACTCCACTCCACTTCACTCCACTCCATACCACTCCACTCCATTCCATTCCATTCCACTCCACTCCATTCCATTGCAATCCATTCCACTCCTCTCCACTGCACTCCATTCGTTTCCACTCCACTGCACTCCACTCCACTACATTCCACTCCACTCCACTACATTCCACTCCACTCCACTCTAATCCACTTCATTCCACTCCACTCCATTCCACTCCAAACCTTTCCATTCCACTCCATTCCATTCCAATCCACTCTACTCCATTCCACTCCACTCCACTCCACTCTATTAAACTCCAGTCCACTCCATTCCATTCCACTCCTTTCCATTCCGTTCCACTCTACTCCATTCCTCTCCACTCCTTTCCACTACACCTCATTCCATTCCATTCAACTCCATTCCAGTATACTCCACTCCATTCCACTCCACTCCATTCAATTCCATTCCATTCCACTCCTCTCCATTCCATTCCACTCCTCTCCATTCCACTCCACTCTCTTCCATTCCATTAGGTTACATTCAACTAAACTCCATTCCATTCCACTCCACTCCATTCCAGTCCACTCCACTACATTCCACTCCACTCCATACCACTCCATTCCATTCCATTCCAATCCATTCCACTACACTCCATTCCATTCCATTCCATTCCATTCCACTCCACTCCATTCCAATCCATTCCACTCCATTCCAATCCACTCCATTCCATTCCAATCTTCTCCAATCCATTCCATTCCATTCCATTCCACTACAGTACATTCAACTCCAGTCTACTCCACTCCATTCCATTCCATTACAATAAACTCCATTCCATTCCTCTCCACTCCAGTCCACTACACTCCATTCCGCTCCATTCCATTCCATTAAACTCCAGTATACCTTATTCCCTTCCTTCCTACTCCATTCTATTCTATTTCACTCTATACTCCACTCCACTCCACTCTGCTTCATACCAGTCCACTCCATTCCACTCCAGTCCACTGCACTCCACTTCACTCCACTCCATTACATGCCATTCCATTGCGTTCCATTCCACTCCATTCTAGTCCATTCCACTCCATTCCACTGCACTCCACCCCAGTCTACTCAATTCCCCTCCTTTATACTCCATTCCATTCCACTCCATTCCAGTTCATTCCAATCCACTCCATTCAATTCCACTCCATTTTACTCCACTCCACTCTATGCCACTCCACTCCATTCCACTCTACTACATTCCATTCCACCCCATGCCAGTCCTCTCCACACAACTTCATTCCATTCCACTCCATTCCAATCTATTCTATTCCACTCCAATCTACTCTGTACCACTCCACTCCGTTCCGTTCCAATCCATTCCATTCCACTCCATTCAATTTCACTGCACTCCGTACCACTCCATTCTATTCTGTACCATTCCATTTAATTCCACTCCACTCCACTCTACTCCACTGCACTCCACTCTATTCCTTTCCACCCCACTCCACTCCTCTACAGTCCAATCTACTACATTCCACTCCACTCCATTCCACACCATTACATTCCACTCCACTCCACTCCATTCCTTTCCTCTTCAATCCTTTCCATTCCACGCCATTCCATTCAATTCCACTATAATACATTCCACTCCAATCCATTCCACTACACTCCAATCCGTTCCATTATATTACACTTCACTCCTTTCTACTCAAGTCCAATCCACTCCATTCCTCTCTTCTCCAATCCATTCCATTGCATTCCATTCCACCACATTCCATTCCTTTCCACTCTACTCCATTCCACTCCAATCCATTCCAACCAACTCCATTCCTTCCCATTACATTACATTCCACTCCTTTCCACTCCTCTCCTCTCCACTCATCTCCACTCCACTCCAGTCCATTCCTTTCCATTCCATTCCATTCCACTCCCTTCCTCTCCACTCCACTCCATCTCACTCCACTCCACTGCATTCCGTTCAGTTCCGTTCCAATCCACTCCACTCCTCTCCACTGCACTCCGCTGCATTCAACTCAACTCCATTCCATTCCATTCCACTGCACTCCGTTCCACTCCACTTCACTCTATTCCACTGCACTCCACTCCAGTCCATTCTGTTCCACTCCATTCCATTCCATTCGAGCCCATTTTAGTAAACTACGCTCCATTCCACTCCACTCAACTCCACTCCACTTCACTCCACTCCATTCCATGCCTTTTCTTGCCACTCCATAACATTCCATTCTATTCCACTGCTTTCCATTCCATTCAACTCTACTCCATTGCACTCCTTTCCACTCCATTGCAATCCACTCCACTCCATTCCATTCCATTCCATTGGAATGCACTCCACTCTATTACAATCAATTCTATTCCACTTCATTCCATTCCCCTCCACTCCATGCCATTCCACTCCATTCCACTCCACTCCACTTCATTCCAGCCCACTCCAATCCATTTCGATCTACTTCAATCCATACCACTCTACTCCCTTCCATTCCTTTCCATTCCTTTCCAGTACACTGCACTTCACTCCATTCCTCCCCACTCCATTCCACTCCTCTCCATTCCATTCCATTCCACTCCATACCTCTCCTCTCCACTCCATTCTACTGCACTCCACTCTCTTCCACTCCATTCCACTGCATTCCATTCCATTCCATGCCACTCCTTTCCATTCCATTCCACTCTACTCCATTCCATTCAACTCCATTCCACACGACAGCATTCCATTCCATCCCATGATACTCTATTTCACTTTACTCCACTCCATTCCACTCCACTCCACTCCGTTGCTTTCCATTCCATTCCAGTCTACTCCATTCTACCACTGTCCACTCCATTCCCCTGCACTCTTCCCCATCCATTAACATTCCATTCCATTAAACTGCATTCCATTACACTTCACTCCACTCCAGTTCACTCCTCTCCATTATATTCCATTCCATTCATTCCACTCCAATCCATTCCATGCCACTCCATTCCAATCCATTCCACTCCACTCCCCTCCATTCCATTCCATTCCCTTCCACTCCATTCCATTCGACTCCACTTCATTCTAGTCCACTCCACTCATTTCTATTCCTCTCCACTCTTCTTCACTCCACTACATTCCATTCCATTCCACGGCGTTCCACTCCACTCCACTCCATTTCACTTCATTCCATCCCACTCCATTGCACTCCACTAAATTCTTCTCCCTTCCATTGCACTACATTCCACTCCACTCCATTCCATTCCACTCCATTCACTTACATTCCATTCCACTTTGTTCCATTCCATTCCACTCTACTCCATTCCATTCCATTCCAATACATTCATCTCCACCCCTTTCCACTAAATTCCACTCCATTCCACTCTACTGAACTCCACTCCAATCCATTCCATTCTATTCCATTCCATTCCACCTCTTTCCACTTCAATCCACTCCTTTCCTCTCCATTGCAATGCATGCCATTCCATTCCACTTTATTCCACTGCGTTCCCTTCCATTCCACTCCATTCCACTGCACTCCACTCCATTCCACTCATTTCCCTGCATTCCACGTCATTCCACTGCATTAAATTCCATTCCATTAAACGCCACATCACTGCAATGCATTCCATTCCACTACATTCCACACTAATCCTTTCAATTCCACTCCACTCCAGTATAATCCACTCCACTCCATTTCATTCCTTTCCATTAGATTCCACTCCACTCCACTCTGTACCACTCCGCTCCATTCTGTTGCACTCCACTCCACTGCACTCCATTTCATTTCATTCCGCTACATTCCATTTCATTTGAATCCATTCCAGTATACTACAATCCATTCCACTTCACTCCAGTCCTGTCCACTCCATTCCATGCCATTTCATGCCTCTCCACTCCATTCCATTTCATTCCACTGCATTTTATTACTTTCCACACAACTACACTCTACACTGCTCAACTCCACTACACTCAATTTCACTCCATTCTATTCCATTCCATTCCACTCCACTCCATTCCATTCCATTCCACTCCACTACACTCCATTCCATTCCACTTCATTGCACTCAACTCCTTTCCATTCCATTCCACTCCACTCATCTCCACTCTATTCCACTCCATTCCATTCTACCCATTACATTCCTTTCTATTTCTCTCCACTCCACTCCATTCCACTCCACTTCATTCCATTCCACTTCTATCCATTCCACTCCACTCCACTCCGTGCCAGTCCACTCCATTCCATTCCATTCCATTCCGCTCCACTCCACTTCATGACATTCCATTAAATTCCACTGCACTCCACTCCGCTCCACTCCACTTCATGACATTCCGTTAAATTCCTCTCCATTCCACTCCATTCCATTCCATTCCATTCCATTCCATTCCATTCCATTCCATTCCGTTCCGTTTCAATCTGTTTCATTCCACTCTACTCCATTCCACTGCATTCTCCTCCATTCCAATCCATTCCATTCCACTCCATTCCATTCCATTACACTACATTCCACTCCATACCATTCCATTGCGCTCCATTCCACTCTACTCCTTTCCATTCCACTCCACTTCTCTTCTTTTCTCTCCACTCCATTCCATTACACTCCATTACATTCTTCTCCTCTCCACTCCATTCCTCTCCACTCCTTTCAATTTCATTATATTTCATTCCACTCCACTCCACTACATGGCATTCCATTGCTTTCCACTGCACTCCACTCCACTCCATTCCACTTCACTGCAATCCACCCCAATCCATTCCATTAAATTCCATTTCATTCCATTCCATTCCACTCCACTCCACTCATTTCCACTCCACTCCAATCCATTCCTCTCCATTCCAGTCTACTCGACTCCAGTCCATTCCATTCCACTGCACTCCACTCCACTCCACTCCAATCCATTCCATTGCATTCCAATCCATTCCACTCTTTTCCACTCCAATCCACTCCATTCCACTCTTCTCCACTCCTTTCCATGCCATTCCTTTCTGTTCCACTCATTTCCACTCCATTCCAATCCTTTCCTCTCCATTCCAGTCTACTCGACTCCACTCCATTCCATTCCACTGCACTCCACTCCACTCCACTCCAATCCATTCCATTGAATTCCAATCCATTCCACTCCTTTCCACTCCAATCCACTCCATTCCACTCCTCTCCACTCCTTTCCATGCCATTCCTTTCGGTTCCACTCCACTCCATTCCAGTCAATTCCACTCTATTCCACTGCATTACACTCCATTCCATTCCATTCCCCTCCATTTCCTTCCATTCCGTTGCACTCCATTCCCCTCCATTCCAATCCATTCTATTTCATTACACTCCAAACCAATCCACTCCATATCATTGTACTCCTTTCCACTTTACTCTGTCAAATTCCACTCCACTCCAGTCATCTCAACTCCATTCCATTTCATTCCTTTCCATTCCACTCCACTACACTCCATACCGCTCCACTCCATTCCGTTCCATTCCATTTTATTCCACTCCACTACATTCTGCTCCTCCCACTCCACTCCATTCTTTCCACCCAACTCCACTTCATTCCACTCCAGTACATTCCATTCTGCTCCACTACATTCCATTCCACTCCCCTCAACTCCACTCCATTCCTCTCCAATCCATTACATTCCATTGCATTCCACGCCATTCCATTCCATTCCACTCGACTCTACTCTATTCCACTCCAATCCATTCCACTCCACTCTATTAGATTACACTGCATTACGTTGCTCTCCTTTCCACTCCACTCCACTCCATTCAACTCCACTCCACTCCATTTCAAGCCGTTAAATTCCATTGAACTCCATTCCATTTCATTCCACTCCATTCCATTCCATTCCACTCCACTCCATTCCCCTCCATTCCACTCCATTCCTCTCTACTCCATTCCATTCCATGACACTACACTACACTCCACACCATTCCATTAAACTCCACTCCACTCTATTCCATTCCATTCTACTTCATGCCACTCCATTACATTCCACTCCATTTCACTCTACTCCAATCCAGTCCTCTCCAGTCCATTCCATTCCATTGTATTTCATTTCTCTCCAATCCTCTCCACTCCACTCCACCACTTCCATTGCTGTCCACTGCACTCCACTTCACTCTATTCTACTCCACTGCACTCCAAGCCACTCCATTCCATTCCATTCTATTCCACTCCACTTCAGTTCACTAAAATCCACTCCACTCCACTCCATTCCACCCCACTCCACTCCATTCCATTCCATTTAATTCAATTCCACTCCAGAACATTCCATTCCTCCCCACACCATTACACTTCGCTCCACTCCATTCCACTCCATCAAATTCAATTCCACTCCGTTCCATTCCATTCAACTCCATCTACCCCTTTCCACTCCATTGCATTCCATTCCAATCCAGTCCACTACAGTCCTTTCCATTCAAATCCATTCCACTCTTCTCCTTTCCCTTCCAAACCATTCCATTCCATTCAGTTCCCCTCAATTCCATTCCATTCCACTACTTTCCACCCCATTCCATTTCACCACACTCCACTGCACTGCACTCCACTACACTGCACTCGACTCCACTCAACTCCACTGTTTTTCATTCTATTCAATTCCACTGCACGCCATTCCACTCCTTTCAATTCCATTCCATTCCATTCCACTCAATTCCACTCCATTCCATTTCATTCCTTTCCACTCCGCAACATTCCATTCCACCCCACAACATTACACTCCACTCCATTCCATTCCACTCCATCAAATTCAATTCCACTCCACTCCATTCCAATCCACTCCACTCCATTCAACTCCATTTCATTCCATTCCAATCCAGTCCACTAGACTCCATTCCATTCCACTCTATTCCACTCTTCTCCATTCCCTTCCAAACCATTCAATTCAATTCAATTCTACTCCATTCCATTCCATTCCACTCCACTCCACTCCATTCCATTTCACCCCACTCCACTGCACTACACTGTACTACAGTCTACTCAGCTCCACTCCACTTCACTCCACTCCACTGTTTTCCATTCTATTCAATTCCACTCCACGCCATTCCACTCCACTCAATTCCATTTCATTTCATTCCGCTCAATTACACTGCATTACATTCCATTCCACTCCATTTCACTCCATTCCACTCCACTCTACTCCTTTTCATTCCATTCTATTCCACTCCATTCCATTCCACTCCATTCCACTCCATTGCACTCCATTCCAGTCAAGTACATTCAACTCCACTCCATTCCTTTCCATTCCACTCCTCTTAACTCCATTCCATTCCACTCGATTCCACTTAACTCCATTCCATTCCACTCCACCTCACTCCAGTCCACTCCTCTCTATTCCACTCAAGTCCATTCCTTTCAATTACCCTCCACTTCACTCGAATCCACTCTCCTCCATTACATTCCACTCTACTCCATTACACTCCAATCAATTCAACCCCAATGCATTCTATTCCATTCCATTACATGCCACTCCACTCCACTTCACTCCACTGCATTCTATTCAACTCCACTCCACTCCTCTCCACTCCATTCAACTCCAATCCATTCCATTCCATGGCAATCCATTCCAATTCACTACACTCCGTTCCACTCCACTCCACTCCATTCTACCCCCCTCTTCACCATTCCATTCCTTTCTGTTCCATTCCACTCCACTGCATTCTACTTCACCCCACTCCATTCCACTCCACTACACTAAATTCCATTTCATTACACTCCATTCCACTCCATTCCATTCCATTCCACTCCATTCCTTTACATTCCACTCTACTACACTGCAATCCACTCCATTACTCTCCATTCCATTCCATCCCACTCCATTCCGTTTCATTACATTACATTCCACTCCATTACACTCCATTTCACTCCATTCCATTCCATTCCATTACATTTCACTCTATTCCACTCCACTAAGTTCCAATTCACTCCATTCCACTCCACTACTTTCCATTTCATTCCATTGCATTCTAGTTCTTTCTCTTCCACTTTATTCCACTCCATTCCTGTCCATTCCAGTGCACTCCTTTTAATGACACTCCATTCTTTTCCATTCCTCCCCCCTCACTCCATTTTCATTCCACTCCATTACAATTAACTCCATTCCACTCCAATCCATTCAACTGCACTCCACTCCACTCCATTGCATTCCACTTAATTCCATTCCACTCCATTCCAATGCAATCCACTCCATTCCACTCTACTCCATTCTATTCCATTCCACTCAACTCGAATCCAGTCCACTCCCCTCCATTTCATTCCACTCCATTCCATTCCATTCCATTCCTTTCCTTTCCTAACAACTCCACTCCACACCATTCCATTTCAGTCCACTCACCTTCACTCCATTCCACCGCACTCCTTTCCTTTCCATTCCATTCAATTCTAATTCACTCCACTCCACTCTACTCCACTCCATTTCATTGCACTTCACTCCAAACCACTGCACTCCACTCCATTACATTCCACTCCATCCCGTTCAATTCCCCTCTATTCCACTGCACTGCAGTCCCCCCCTCTCCACTCCACCACATTCCATTCTGTTCCATCCCATTCCTTTCCTCTCCATTTCACTCCAGTTCAATTCACTCCACTCCATTCCAGTCCACTCTTTTGCACAACACTCCACTCCACTCCACTCCACTTAACTCCATTCCAGTCCATTCCAATTCATTCCGTTCTGTTCCATTCCATTCCAGTCTATTCAACCCCACTCCATTCCACCCCACTGCACGCATTCCATTCCACTCCATTCCATTCCATTCCACTCCTCTACACTCAACTCCACTCCACTACATTCAATTCCACTCCACTCCACTCCATTCCACTCCACTCCTTTACATTCCGTTCCATTCCATTCCATTCCAATTCAATCTGCTCCATTCCACTAACTCCACTCCATTCCACCCCACTCCACCCCACTCCACTCCATTCCATTCCTTTCCACTCCATTCCATTCCATTCCATTCCACAGAATTTCACCCCAATCTATTCCATTCTACTCCATTGCACTCCTCTCCAATCTACTCCACCCCGGTACACTCCACTCCTTTCAATTCCTTTCCATTCGATATCACTCCTCTGCACTGCACTAATGTCCACTTCATTCAATGGCATTCCACTCCATTCCATTTCCCTCCACTATATTCCATTCCATTCTTTTCCATTCCATTCATTTCTATTTCAATCGACTCCACTCCACTATATTCCACTCCATTCCCCTCCACTCTACTCAATTCCTTTCCTCTCCACTCACTCCATATCATTCCTCTCCACTCCAATCCACTCCACTCCTCCACATTCCACTACATTCCATTCCATTTAATTCCGTTTCACTCCTCTCCACTCCATTCCATTCAACACCGTTACACTCCACTCCATTGCATTCCACTCCTCTCCACTCCACTCCACTCCTTTCCATTTCTATCTATTCCACTCCACTCCACTCCACTGCACTCCTCTCCAATCCTTTCCATTCCATTTCATTCGACTACACTCCACTCCATTCCATACCACTCCACTCCCTTCTACTCCACTGAAATCCACTACCCTCCTTTCCTTTCCATTCTATTCCATTTCACTCCATTGCTTACCATTCCATTCCTTCGACAAGGTATTACTGTGTCACCAAGGCTGTAGTCGAGTGGTGCAATCTCAACTCACATTACCTGTCAACTTTTCATTGCATTGAATTCTATTCCGTTGTGTTCCATTGTATTCTATTCCATTTCATTATATTCTATTCCACTCCAATCCGTTCCAGTCCACTCCACTCCACTCCATTACTTTCCCTTGCTCCCGTTTGCACTCCACTACATTCCACTGCACTCCGCTCCATTCCTTACCACTCCATTCCTCTCTGCTCCATACTTATCCACTCCATTCCATTCCATTAAATTCCATTCTGCTCCATTCCGTTCTGCTCCATTCCATTCCACTCTATTCGAACCCACTGCACAGATTCCACTCCACTCCATTCAATTCCATTTCATTCCATTCCACTACACTCCACTCCGCTCCACTCCACTCCATTGCATTCCTCCCCAGTGCACTCCACTCCACTCGAATCCTCTACACTCCATTCCGTTCCACTCCACTCCTCTCCATTGCCATCCACTCCATTCCAATCCATCCCATTCCATTTCACTTCACTCCAATCCATTCATATTCACTCCTCTGCATTCCACCACACTCAACTCCATTCTATTCCATTCCACTCCACTGCATTCCACTCCACTCCTCTCCAACCCAATCTGCTTCACTCCATTCCATTCCATTCCACTCCATTCCGTTCCATTCAATTCCATTCCATTCCACTCAAATCCATGCCACTCTATTGCATTCTACCCCTTTACACTCCACCGCAATCTACTCCACTTCATTATTCATCATTCCTTTCTATTCCATTCCATTCCATACCACTCCTCTGCACTGCACTCCACTCCACTCCATTCCATTCCACTTCAGTCCACTCAACTCCATTCCGCTCTTTTGCACAGCACTCCACTCCACTCCATTCCACTGCAGTCCCTTCCATTCCAATTCACTCCATTCCTCTCCACTCCACCCCACATCCGTCCATTCCACTCCAATCTGCTCCACTCCATTCCACTCCACTCTACTACATTCCATTCATTTCCATTCCATTCCTTTCTATTTCAATCCACTCCATTCCACTTCACTCCATTACACTCCATTTCCCTCCACTCCACTCCATTCCATTCCACTCGAATCATTCGAATCCATTCCATTTCACTCGAGGCCACTACACTCCTCTCCAATCCACTACATTCCATTTCATTCCATTCCGTTCCACTCCATACCAGTCCACTCCATTCCACTCTACTCCATTCCATTCTATTCCACTCCACTGGACACCAATACATTGTCTTCCATTTCACTGCACTCCATTCCTTTCCACTCCACTCCACTCCATTGAATTCCATTCCATTCCACTATGTTTTTCCCCACTCCACTCTATTCCACTCTACTCCACTCGTCTCCATTCCATTCCACTCCATTCCACTCCCCTCCATTCCATTCCTTTCCATTCCATTCCACTCCAATCCATTCCACTCCACTCCACTCCATTCGACTGAATTCCCCTCCATTACACTCCATTCCATTCCACTCCATTCCACTCCTCCCCATTCCATTCCCCTAAACTCCACTCCACTGCAATCCATTCCATTCCACTCCATTCCATTCCTGTCCATTCCACTCCATTCCACTCCACTCCACTCCATTCCACTCCACTCCATTCCATTCCATTCTATTTCATTCCACTGCAAGCCACTCCAATCCACTCCAGTCCATTCAACTCCTCTCCACTCCACTCCACTCCTTTGCACTCCACTCCATTCCACTCCACTCTATTCCATTGCATAACATTCCACTCAACTCCATTACACTCCACTCCATTCCATTCTATTCCACTCCATACCTCTCAAATCCATTCCATACCATTCCATTCCATTCCACTCCAGTCCACTCCATTCCACCACACTCCATTCCATTCCACTCCCCTCCACTCCATTCCATTCCATTCCATTCCATTGCATTCTGCTCTACTCCATTCCATTCCACTCTATTCCACTCCACTCCATTCCTTTCCATTCCATTCCACTCTATTCCACTCCATTCCATTCCATTCCATTCCATTCCGTTCCAATCCAGTCTACTCCACTCCACTTCACAGCATTCCACTCCACTACCTCCAATCCACACCATCCCCCTCCATTCCACTCCACTCAATTCCATTCCATTTATTTCCACTCGACTCCCCTCCATTCCACTCCACTTCACTCCATTCCCCTCCATCCCACTCCATTCTATTTAATTCTCTTCCATTTAACTCCACTCCACTCTACTCCATCCCACGCCACTCCACTCCATTCCATTCAATTCCACTCATTTCTACTGTATTCAATTCCATTGCACTCCATTCCATTCCATTCCACTACATTCCTTTCCACTTCACTTCCCTTCCCTCACTACACTCCATTCCACTCCAGTCCATTCCATTCCATTCCATTACATTCCTTTCAACTCTAATCCATTCCATTCCACACCACTCCATTCCAATCCACCACACTTCATTCCATTCCATTCCATTCCATTTCTCTCCATTGCATTCCTTTCCTTTTTTTCGACAGAATATCCCTTTGTCCACTAGCCTAGTGTCACAATCTCAGCTCATATTACATGTCAACTTTCCATTGCATTGCATTATATGCCATTGCATTCCATTCCATTCCATTTCACTCTATGAGATTCCATTCCATTTCATTCCATTCCAATCCATTCCAATGCATTCCACTGCACTTCACTCCAATCCTCTACATTCCGTTACATCCGATTCCACTCCGCTACGTTCCACTCCACTCCACTCTATTATTTCCACTCCATTTCACTCCAATCCACTCCACTCCACTCCATTCTACTCCACTCTACTCCACTCTACTCCTCTCCATTCCACTCCACTCCAATCCATTCCATTCCACTTCATTCCATTCCATTCCTTTCTTTACACAGGATATCATTCTGTCAAAAAGGCTGGTGTGCAGTGGTACAATCTCAGCTCACATTTCTTTTCACCATGGCTTTGCATTTCCTTCCATCCCTTTCCATTCCATTCTGTTTCACTCATCTCCACACCTCTCCACTCCATTCCATTCAACTCCTTCCCATTCCATTCGACTCCATTCAATTCCACTCCACTCTGCTCCATTCCATTCCATTCTATTCCGTTTCACTCCATTGCACTCCATTCATTTCTTTTGACAGGCTATCACTGTGACACCCAGGCTGGACCGCAGTGTCACTTTCAGCTTACATTACATGTCAAATTTCCTTTACATTGTATTCTATTCCATTGCATTCCATTGCATTCCATTCCATTCTATTCCATTCCATTCCACTCCACTCAACTCCACTCCACATCATGCCATTACATCTGATTCCATTCCACTCCATTCCACTCCTCACCACTCCACTGCACTCCACTCCATTCCACTCCATCCAATTCCATTCCCCTCTACTCCACTGCACTCCACTGCTCCCAACTCCACTCCACTTCATTCCAGTCCATTCCATCCCATTCCATTCCTTTTGATTCCTGTCTCTTCCTCTCCACTCCACTTCGCTCCTCTCCATTCCACTCCATTCAACTCCAGTCCACTCCCTTCCATTCCATTCCACTCCATTCCACTCTACTTCATTCCATTCCAGTCCAGTCCACACAATTCATTTCCATTGCATTCCATTCCATTCCACGCCATTCCATTCCATTCCAATCCATTCCAGTCCATTCCACGACATTTCACACCACTCCACTCCACTCCATTCCACTTCACTTCATTCCATTCCATTCTAATCCATTCTATTGCATTCCATTCCATTGCATTCCATTCAATTCCATTTCATTCCATTCCATTCCATTCCATTCCTTTCCACTCCACGCCACTCCACTCCATTACATTCCATTACATCCGATTCCACTTCACTACCTTCCACTGCACTCCTCTCTATTCCTTAACTCTCCATTTCATTCCACTCCATTTCACTCCACTCCACTCCATTCCACTCTACTTCTCTGTAGTACACTCCACTCCACACCATTCCATGTCATTACTTTCCATTCCTTTCTTTACACAGGATCTCACTCTGTCACAAACTCTGGAGTGCAATGGTACAATCTTAGCTCACATTTCTTTTCACCATTACATTGTATATCATTCCATCCCTTTCCATTCCATTCTATTTCACTCAACTCCACTCCACTCCACTCCATTCTATTCCAATCCTTCCCATTCCATTCAACTCCATTCAACTCCACTCCACTCCACTGAACTCCACGCCATTCCACTCCACTCCATTCCAGTCCATTCCATTCCGTTTCACTCCATTGCATTCCATTCATTTCTTTCGACAGGATATGACTGTGTCACCCAGGCTGGACTGCAGTGACAGAATCTCAGCTCACATTGCATGTCAACTTTCCATTACATTGCATTCTATTCCTTTACATTCCATTGCATTCCATTCTATTCTATTTCATTCATTCCGTTCCATTCCATTCCATTCCCTTCCAATCCATTCCACTCCATTCCACTCCACCCCACAACATGCCATTACATCTTATTCTATTCCTCTCCATTCCACTACTCTCCACTCCACTGCACTCCACTCCATTCCATTTCACTCCATCCCATTCCACTGCACTCCACTACACCCCATTCCACTCCACTTCATTCCAATCCATCCCATTCCCTTCCTTTCCATTCCACTCCACTCCACTTCACTCCACTCCACTCCATTCAAATCCAGTACACTCCACTTCATTCCATTCCATTCCACTCCATTCAATTCCATTCCATTCCACTGCATATCATCCCATTCCATTCTTTCGAGAGTATCTCACTATGTCACCCAGCCTGGAGCGCACTGGTACTGTCTCAGATCACATTTATTTCACCATTCCATTCCACTCCGTTCCACTACACTACACTCCACTCCTTTCCACTCTTTCCAATCCATTCCAATCCACTCCTATCCAATCCGTTCCATTCCACTCTACTCCTTTCCATTCCATCCCATTCCTTTCCACTCCTTTGCACTCCAGTCCACTAACTCCCTTCAACTCCACTCCACTCCAGTCCAGTCTACTCCATTCCATTCCATTAAATTCCACTGCATTCCATTCCATTCCTTTCTTTCGAGAGTATCTCACTCTGTAAACCAGCCAGCAGTGAAGCATAATCTCAGATCACATTTCATTTCACCATACCATTCCATTCCATTCCACTGCACTCAACTCCACTCAAATCCATTCCACTCCACCCCACTCCACTCCAGTTCATGCCAGTCCACTGCACGGCTTTACATTCCATCCCATTTCATTCTACTCCTTTCCACTTCACTCCATTCCACTCCACTCCACTCCATTCTACTCCATTCCAGTCCATTTCAGTCCGTTTCACTACATTGCATTCCATTCATTTCTTTTGACAGGATATCACTGTGTCACGCAGGCTGGACCGCAGTGACTGAATCTCAGCTCACATAACATGTCAACATTCCATTAGGTTGCATTCTATTCCATTGCAATCCTTTGCATTCCATTCCATTCTATTCGTTTCCATCCCATTCCTTTCCACTCCTTTGCACTCCAGTCCACTAACTCCCTTCAACTCCACTCCACTCCAGTCCAGTCTACTCCATTCCATTCCATTAAATTCCACTGCATTCCATTCCTTTCTTTTGAGAGTATCTCACTCTGTCAACCAGCCAGCAGTGAAGCATAATCTCAGATCACATTTCATTTCACCATACCATTCCATTCCATTCCACTGCACTCCACTCAACTCCACTCAAATCCATTCCACTCCACCCCACTCCACTCCAGTTCATGCCAGTCCACTGCACTGCTTTACATTCCATCCCATTTCATTCTACTCCTTTCCACTTCACTCCATTCCACTCCACTCCACTCCATTCTACTCCATTCCAGTCCATTTCAGTCCGTTTCACTACATTGCATTCCATTCATTTCTTTTGACAGGATATCACTGTGTCACGCAGGCTGGACCGCAGTGACTGAATCTCAGCTCACATAACATGTCAACAATCCATTAGATTGCATTCCATTCCATTGCAATCCTTTGCATTCCATTCCATTCTATTCGATTCCATTCCATTGCATTCATTTCCATTCCATTTCTTTCCAGTCCATTCCATTCCATTCCATTCCACTCCATAACATGCCATTATATCTGATTCTATTCCACTCCATTCCACTACTCTCCACTCCACTGCACTCCACTCCATTCCATTCCACTCCATCCCATTCCTTTCCCTTCCTTTCCACTGCACTCCACTCCATCCCACTCCACTCCACTTCATTCCACTCCATTCCATCTGATTCCATTCCTCTCCATTCCACTCCACTCTACTCCATTCTAATCCAGTACATTCCACTTCATTCCATTCCATTCCACTCCTGTCCATTCTATTCCACTCCATTCCATTCCATTGCACTCCATTCCGTTCCATTCCATTCCATTCCATTCCATTCCATTCCATTCCATTCCATTCCATTCCACTGCATTCCATTCCATTCCTTTCTTTCGAGAGTATCTCACTGTGTCACCCAGCCTGGAGCACAGTGGTACAATCTCAGGTCACATTTCATTTCACCAATCCATTCCATTCCGTTGCACTCCACTCCACTCCACTCCTCTCCACTCCTTTCCAATCCATTCCACTCCAATTCTCTCCAATCCATTGCATTCCACTCTGCTCCTTTCCATTCCATCCCATTCCTTTCCAATCCTTTCCACTCCACTCCACTAACTCCCGTCAACTCCACTCCACTCCAGTACACTCTACTCTAATCCATTCCAATAAATTCAGCTGAATTCCATTCCATTCCTTTCTTTCGAGAGTATTTCATTCTGCCAAGCACCATGCATTGGAGAAGCCTAATCTCAGATCACATTTCACTTCACCATTCCAATCCATTCCACTGCACTCAACTCCACTCAACTCCAATCCATTCCCCTCCACTCCACTCCACTCCAGTTCATTCCAGTCCATTCTACTCCTTTCCATTCCATCCCATTTCATTCTACTCCTTTCCACTCCACTCCACTCCATTCCATTCAAGTCCAGTCCAATCCATTCCTTTCATTTGAGAGGATCTCACTCTGTCACCCTGACGGCAGTGCAGTGACACAATCTCAACTCACATTTCATTTCACATTTCCATTCCATTCCTTTCCATTATATTCCACTGCACTCCACTCCACTGTACAAAATTCAACTCCACTCCACTCCAATCCATTCCATTCCACTCCATTCCAATCCCTTTCATTCCACCATTTTCTTTCAACAGGATCTCTCTCTGTCACACAGGCTATTATTCAGTGGCACAATCTCACCAAACATTTGTTCATTCCATTCCATTCCATTCCATTCCACTCCACTCCACTCCACTCCATTTGACTCCACTACATTCCATCCCACTCCATTCCATTCCACTCCATTCCATTCCACACCATTCCACTCCACTCCACGTCACTCCATTCCACACCACTCTATTCCACTCCACTCTATTTCACTCCACTCCACTCCACTCCTTTCCACACCACTCCATTCCACTCCACTCCATTTCACACCACTCCCTCCATTCCATTCCATTCTATTCCATTGCATTGCATTCCATTCCATTCCACTCATTTGCACTCCACCTCACTCCAATCCATTCCATTCCATTCCATTCCATTCCATTCCATTCCATTCCATTCCATTCCATTCCACTGCATTCCATTCCATCCCATTCCTTTCTTTCTATAGGATCTCCTTCTGACACACAGACTGTACCGCAGTGGCACAATCTCAGCACACATTTCTCCATTCTTTTCCATTTCGATCTATTCCGTTCTCACCCATTCCGTTCCGTTCCACCACATTTCACTCCACTCCACTCCACTCCACACCATTCCATTAAATCCGAATCCATTCCACCCCATTCCACTCCTTTCCAGTCCACTGAACTTCTCTACACTCCATTCCATTCCATGACATTCAATTCCGAACCATTACATTGCAATCCACTCTAAACCACTCCACTTCACCTCATTCCATTCCATTTCATTCCATTCCATTCCACTACACTCCGCTTCATTCGACTCCACTCCAGTTCAAGCCATTCCATTCCATTCCATTCCATTGCATCCATTCCATTCATTTCTTTTGAGAGTATCTCACTCTGTCACCCAGTCTGTAGTGCAGGGGCAAAATCTAGGCTGACATTTCATTTCACCATTCCATTCCATTCCACTCCACTCCATTACAATCCATTCCACTCCAATCGACTCCGCTCCATTCCAGTCCACTCTACTCCTTTCCATTCCATGCCATTCCTTTCCACTTCTTTCCAATACCATCAACTAACTCCATTCCACAACACTGCACTCCAGTAGACTCCACTCTATTCCACTCAACTCCATGCCATTCCGTTACACTCCCCTTCACTCCATTCCATTCCACTCCATCCCACTTAACTGCTTTTCCATTCCACACCATTCCACTCCACCCCACTACATTCCATTCCACTGAATTCCATTCCACTATATTCCATTCCACTCAACTCCATTCCATTCCATTCCACTCGACTCCACTTCAATAAACTCCAGTCCATTCCATTCAACTCCACTCAACTCCACTCCACTCCACTCCTTTCCACTCCAACCCACTGCATTCCATTCCTGTCCATTCCATTCCACTCCATTACACTCCATTCCACTCCACTGCAATAAATTCAACTCCAATCCACTCCCATCCATTCCATTCCATTCCATTCAACTCCTTTCCAACCCACTCCTTTCCATTTCACTCCACTCCATTCCATTCTATACCGTTCCATTCCATTCCACTCCATTCTATTCCATTCCAGTCAATTCCAGTCCATTCTAATATATTCCACACCACTCCACTAGTCTCCATTCCACCCCATTGCATTCCATTCCATTCCACTCTTTTCCACTCCACTCCATTCCATTCCATTCCATTCCACTCCACTCCACTCCATTGCATTCTACTCCATCCCACTCCATTCCTTTCCATTACACTCCAACTCACTTCACTACACTCCAAACCACTCCACTCCACTCCATTCTATTCCACACCATTCCCTTCCCCTCCATTATACTCCACTACACTCCATTCCATTCCACTTCATTCCATTTCATTCCATTCCATTCCTTTCCATTTCACTCCTCTCCACTCCATTCCATTCCGCTCCACTCCATTGCATTCCACTACACTCCATTCCACTCCACTGCATTCCATTCCATTCCACTCCACTCCACACCGTTCCATTTCACTCCACTGCACTCTACTCCACTACATTCAACTCCACTGCTTTCCAGTCCATTTCACTCCATTCGACTCCATTTCATTCCACTCCACTCACCTCCAATCCACTCCACTCCATTCAATTTCATTCCCTTCAATTCCTCTCCATTCCACTACACTCCACCCCATTCCACTGCAATCCATTTTATTCCATTCCACTTCATTCCACTGCACTCCACTCCACTGCAGTCCGTTCAACTCCACTCCAATCGAATCCACTCCATTCCACTCTCCTCCATTCCACTCCACTCTACCCATTCCTTTTGATTCTATTCCATTCCACTCTTTTCCACTCCAATCCACTCTATTTCACTCCACTCTTCTCCTTTCCATGACATTCCATTCCATTCCACTCCATTCCAATCCATTAAACTCCATTCCATTCCATTCCATTCCATTCCATTGCAATACATACACTTCAATCTACTCAGTTTCATTCCATTCCATTCCGCTAAATTCTCCTATATTCCACTCCATTCCCCTCCACTCCATTCCATTACAGTCTATTCCATTCCACTGTAGTCCATTCCATTCTACTCCATTCCAATACACTCCACTCCTTTCCCTTCAACTCCATTCCGTTCCACTCCATTCCACTCCACTCTACTGCATTCCACTCCACTCCACTGAATTCCATTCCACGCCACTCCATTCCACTCTTTTCCACCCCATTGCATTGTCTCCTCTATTATCCCATCCACTCCACTCCATTCAATTCCATTCAATTCCAGTCCACTCAGCTCCATTCCTCTACACTCCACTCCATTGAAAAACACTGCATTTCATTCCATTCCAATCCTCTCCATTCCATTCCACTCAAATACACTCCATTCCATTCCACCACACTCCACTTTACTCCACTCCATTCCAATCCATTCCATGCCACGCCACTCCAATCATCTCCACTCCATTGCATTCCACTACTGTGCACTCCACTCCTTTCTATTCCATTCCCTTGCATTCCATTCCTTTCCATTCCACACCATTCCTGTGGATTCCACTCCACTACATGCTACTCCATTCGGCTCCATTCCACTGCAATCCTTTCCACTCAACTCCATTCTATTCCATTCCTCTCCAATCCATTACCCTCCATTCCATTCCACTCCATCCTCCTCTATTCCATTCCATTTATTGGCATTCCATTCTGCTCCACTCCACTCCATTCCACTAAACTCCGCTCCACTCGATTCTTCTCATCTCATTCCATTCTACTCCATTCCACTCCATTCCACTCCACTCCAATCTTCTCCACTCCATTCCTTCCCATTCCATTCCTCTGCACTACATTCCACTACACTCCCGTCCACTCCACTTCTCTCCATTCTAATTCATTCCATCCCAGGTCATTCCATTACACTTCACTCTAATCCATACCAGTCTATTCCAATCCATTCCATTACATTAAATTCCATTCCTCTCCACTCCACTACATTCCATTGCATCCCACTCCACTTCATTCCTTTCCACTCAATTCCACTCCTTTAAACTCAATTCCAGTCCACTCAATTCCTCTCGAATCCATTCCATTCCACTCCACCCCATTCCAATCCATTCCATTCCACTCCATTCCACTTAACTCCATTTCTTTCCACTCTACTTCACTCCATTTCACTCCTCTCTATTCCATTCCACTCCATTCCATTCTACTCCTTTCCACTTCTCTCCACACCATTCCACTGCACTCCATTCCATTCCATTGCTCTCCACTCCACTCCATTCCTCTCTACTCCACTCCATTGCACTCCACTTCAGTAAATTCCCTTCCATTCCATTCCACTCCATTTCATTCAACTCCAATAATTTCCATTCCACTACAGTCCACTCCACTCCACTCAAATCCATTCTATTCCATTCCATTCCAATCCACTGCATTCCATTCAACTCCACCCCAATCCATTCCATTCCATTCCATTCCACTCCATTCCATTGCTTTCTACTCCATCCCAATCCATATCATTCCATTCCACTGCAATCCACTCCACTCCAATCCACTCCATTCTATTGCACACCATTCCATTCCCCTCCATTATAATCCACTCCACTCCATTCCATTTCACTTCATTCCATTTCATTCCATTCCTTTCCATTCCACTCCTCTCCACTCCAGTCCACTACATTCTGCTCCACTGCATTCCGTTTCCAATACACACCATTCCAGTCCACTGCATTCCATTCCATTCCACTCCATTCCATGACACTGAACTCCACTCCAGTCCATTCCACTCCACTGTATTGCATTCCATTCCATTCCACTCCACTCCATTCTATTTCTTTCCACTCCCTTCCACTGCATTCTCCTGTCTTCCACTCAATTCCACTCCACTCCAGTCAATTCAATTCAATTCCATTCTATTCCATTCCACTCCACTCCTTTCCAGTCCACTCCCCTCCATTCCACTCCACCCCACTCCAATCAAATCCAATCCATTCCATTCCATTCCACTACACTTCATTACATTCCTTTCTACTTGATAACATTCCATTGCACTCCACACCATTCCACTGCATTCCATTCCACTCTATTTCATTCCTTCAGTTCTATTCCACTCCACTCCCCTCCACTCCAATGCATTCCGTTCCATTCCACTCTACTCCACTTTTCTCCACTCCATTCCACTCCAATCCATTCCGTTTCACTCCACACCATTCCATTCCACTCCACTCCACTCCCCTGCTTCCATTCCACTGCATTCCATTTCATTCCATTCCTCTCCATTCCATTCCACTCCACACCATTCCATTCCACTACACTCCACTCCATTACATTCAACTCCACTGCATTCCAATCCATTTAACTCCATTCGACGCCATTCCATTCCACTCCACTCCCCTCCAATGCACTCCACTCCATTCAATTTCACTCCATTCAGTTCCTCTCCATTTCACTCCAATCCACTCAATTCCACTACAATCAATTCGATTCCATTCCATTTCATTCCGCTGCAGTCCACTCCACTCCAATCCATTCAACTCCACTACACTCCACTCCACTGGAATCCACTCCATTCCACTCCACTCTACCCATTCCTTTCGATTCCATTCCAATCCACCCTTTTCCTCTCCAATCCACTCCATTCAACTCCACTCTACTCCATTCAATGACATTCCATTCCATTCTGCTCCATTCCAATCCATTAAACTCCATTGCATTCCATTCCCCTCCATTGCAATACACTCCACTTCAATCCACTCCGTTGCATTCCATTCCATTCCATTGTATTACAATCCACTAAATTCCCCTCTATTGCACTCCATTCAATTCCACTCCATTACACTCCAATCCATTCCATTAGAATCCATTCCATTCCACTCTAATCCATTCCACTCCAGTCTACTCCAACACGCTCCACTCCATTCCATTCCACTCCACTCTACTGCATTCCACTCCACTCCACTCTACTGCATTCCACTCCACTCCAATGCTTTCCACTCCACTCCAGTGCATTCCATTCCAATCTACTCCATTCCACTCTTTTCCACTCCATTCCATTCTCTCCACTATAATCCCCTCCACTCCACTCTATTCCATTCAATTCCATTCCATTCCAGTCCCCTCAACTCCAATCCTCTACACTCCACTCCTTTGAAATCCACTGCATTCCATTCCACTCCAATCCACTCCATTCCATTCCACTCAAAAGCACTCCATTCCATTCCACTCCACTCGAATTTACTCCACTCCATTCCACTCCATTCCACACCACGCCACTCCAATCATCTCCCCTCCATTGCATTCCACCACTGTGCACTCCATTCCTTTCTATTCCATTCCCTTCCATTTCATTCCTTTCCTTTCCGCTCCATTCCTGTGTATTCCATTTCACTGCATTCTACTCCATTCAGCTCCATTTCACTGCATTCCTTTCCAATCCACTCCATTCCATTCCATTCCACTCCACTCCATTAACCTCCTTTCCATTCCACTCCATTCGTCCCTATTCCATTCCAAACTTTGCATTCCTTTCTGCTCCACTCCACTCCATTCCACTCAACTGCACTCCACTCCATTCTTCTCATCTCTTTCCATTCCACTCAATTCTTCTCAACTACCGCATTCCTTCCCATTCCATTCCTCTGCACTACGTTACACTAAACTCCCCTCAACTCCACTTCTCTCCTTTCCATTCCATTCCATCCCATTTCATTCCATTACAATTCACTCTAATCCATTCCGGTCAATTCCAATTTATTCCATTCCATTCCTCTCCAATCCGCTACATTCCATTGCATTCCACTCCACTCCATTCCATTCCACTCCACACCTTTCCACTCCACTCTACTATTTAAACTCAATTCCAGTCCACTCCATTCCTCTCGAATCCATTCCATTCCACTCCACTCCACTCCATTCCATTTCATTCCACTTAACTGAATTTCTTTCCACTGCACTCCATTTCACTCCTCTCTATTCCATTCCACTCCATTCCATTCCACTCCTTTCCACTTCACCCTACTCCATTCTACTCCACTCCATTCCATTCCTCTCCTCTCCACTCCATTCTTCGCTACTCCACTCCATTGCACTACACTTCAGTAAATTCTATTCCATTCCATTCCACTCCATTACATTCCACTCCAGTAATTTCCATTCCACTCCAATAATTTCCATTCCACTACAGTCCACTCCACTCCACTCAACTCCATTCTATTCCATTCCATTCTACTCCACTGCATTCCATTCCATGCCACTCCACTCCATTCCATTCCATTCAACTCCACTCCACTCCATTCCACTCCATTCCACTGCACTTCACTCCATTCCGTTCCACTCCATTTCATTGCACACCATTCCATTCCACATCACTCCATTCCACTCCACTTGAATCCACTTCATTCCATTCCACAGCATTCAACTCCACTCCATCCCAGTGCATTCCACTTCACTCCACTGAACATCTTTCCATTCCACTCCATTTCTCTCTGGTCCACTCCATTCCATTCCACTCCAATCCACTCCAATCCACTGCATTCCACTGCAATGCATTCCATTCCACTCAATTCCATTCCACTCTGCTTCATTCCACTCCACTGCATTCCATTACACTCCACTACATTCAAGTCTACTCCACTCAATTTCTCTCCTCTCCACTGCATTCCACTCCACTGCATTCCATTCCACTCAAATCCACCCCATTCCATTCCACTCAAATACACTCCATTCCACTTCACTCCACTCCACTTTACTCCACTCCATTCCATTCCATTCCAGTCTACTCCTTTCCATTCCATTCCACTACTTTCCACTCCATTGCGTTCTACTCCACTCCAATCCACTCCATTCCATTCCATTCAAATACTCTCAATACCACTCCACTACACTCCACTTTACTCCACTCCATTCCACTCTACTCCTTTCCTTTCCATTCCATTCCATTCCACTTCATTCCACTCCACTCCTTTCCATCCCATTCCACTCCTTTCAAGAAAACTCCATTCCATTCCATTGCATTTCATTCCATTCCACTCCACTCCACTCCATTCCATTCCACTCCATTTCACTCCACTAAACTCCATTCTACTCCAGTCCCCTCCACTTCCTTCCACTCTACTCCACTACACTCCATTCCACTCCACATCATTCCATTCTCTTCCATCTTTTCTATTCACCTGCATTCCATTTCATTGCATTCCATTCCACTCCATTCCTGGTAATTCCATTCCATTCCATTCCACTCCTTTCCATTACACTTCAATCCACTCCATTCAATTCCAGTAGATTCCATTCCACTACATTCCACTCCACTCCACTCCATTGTGTTCCATTCCATTCCACTGTACTCCACTCCAGTTGATACCTTTATACTCCATTCCATGGCACTCCACTCCAGTCAACTCCACTCCACTCTATTCCCTCTATTCAATTCAATAACAATCCTCTCCACTCGAGTGCAATCCATTCCACTCCATTATGTTCCACTCCGTTCCACTCCACTGCATTCCATTGAATTCCATTCCAATCCACTCCATTCCATTCCACTCCATTCAAGTCCATTCTTTTTCACTCCACTGCAAACCCTTCCATTCCACTCCATTTATCTCCAGGCGAATCCATTCCATTGTACTCCATTTCACTTCACTCCACTCAACTCCACTGCATTCCATTCCACTCCATTTCATTCCAATCAATTACACTACACTCCAATTCATTCCGCTCCACTGCATTCTATTCGTCTCCACTACATGCAAGTCCACTCCAATCCATTCGTCTCCACTCTACTCCACTCCACTCAACTCTATTCCATTGCATTCCATTCCACTCAACTCCATTCCGTTTCATGCCACTCGATTTCATTCAATTCCATTCCATTCCACTCCACTCCACTCCACTGCATTCCGTTCCACTCCATTCCATTCCACTCAATTACACTCCACTCCAATTCATTCCACTCCACTGCATTCCGTTCCTCTCCACTACATGGAATTCCACTCCAATCCATTCTTCTTCACTCTACTGCACTCCACTCAATTCTATTCCATTTCATTCCATTCCTATCAACTCCATTCCATTTCATGCCACTCCATTCCATTCAATTCCAATCCATTCCAGTCCACTCCACTCCATTCCTCTACACTCCACTTCATTCCTCTCAACCTCATTCCATCCCACTCCAATTCACTCCATTCTATTCCACTCAAATACACTCCATAACACTCCACTCCACTCCAGTTTACTCCACTCCAATCCATTCCATTCCACCCTACTTCTTTCCATTCCATTTCATTCCACTCCGTTCCACTCCACTCCATTCTACCCCATTCCACTCCATTCAAGAAAACTCCATTCCACCCAACTGCATTCCATTCCATTCCTCTCCACTCCACTCCAGTCCGTTCCATTCCACTCCATTTCACTCCACTACACTCCAATCCACTCCATTCCAATGCACTTCCTTCCACTCCAGTCCACTCCACCCCATTCCACTCCACACAATTCCATTCTATTCCACTCCATTCTATTACCCTGCACTCCATTCCATTGCATTCTATTCCACTCTATTCCAGGTAATTCCATTCCATTCCACTCCACTTCTCTCCACTCCACTTCACTCCACTCCACTCTATTTATGTCCACTAGATTCCATTCCACTACATTCCACTCCACTCCACTCCATTCCATTCCATTCCACTGCACTCTACTCCAGTTAATTCCATTACCATCCATACCACAGCATTCCACTCCAATCAACTCCACTCCACTCCATTCCACTCCATTCAATTTCATAACAATCCTTTCTATTCCAGTCCAATTTATTCCACTCCATTGTTTTCCACTCCGCTTCACTCCACTCCATTCCATTGCATTCCACTCCACTCCACTCCACTGTATTCCATTTCACTCTGGTCCACTCCACCCCATTCCATTCCACTCCCTTCCTTTCCATTCCATTCCATTCCATTACTTTACATTCCACTCCACACAATTTCATTCCACTGCACTCCACTCCATTCCACTGGACTCCACTCCATTCGACTTCACTCCACTCCATTCCGCTCTTCTCTATTCTATTGCATTACTTTCCACTCTATTCCACGCCACCCCATTCCACTCCATTCCAGTCCAGTCCACTCCACTTCACGCCATTTAATTCAATTCCACTAAACTCCACTACACGCTAATCCATTCCACTCCATTCCACACCACTCCACACCACTCCATGCTATTGCATTCCATTCTGCTCCATTCCAATCCATTCTTCTCGATTCCAATCCATTCCACTACAATCCAGTCCATTACACTCCATTCTTCTACATTCCACCCCTTTCCATTCAACTCCATTCCATTTCATTACACTCCACTATATTCCACTGCATTCCATTCCACTCTATTGAACTCCACTACACTCCATTCCACTCCATTCCACTACACTCCATTCCACTCCACTCCACTCCATTCCGTTCTTTTCCAATTCATTCTATTCCACTGCACTCCATTCCATTCCATTCAATTCCATTCCACTCCATTCCATTCCAATCCATTCCACTTAATTCCGTTCCATTCCACTCCACCCCAATCCACTTCACTTCACTCCATTCAATTCCACTCCTTCCCATTCCACTACACTGCACTCTACTCCACTCCATTCCATTCCTTTCCACTGCAGCTCACTCCACTTAAGTCCATTACACTCCATACCACTGCACTCCACTCCAATCCACTCCACTGCACTCCATTCCATTCCATCAGAATCCAATCCACTCCACTCCACTCAATTCCACTCCATTATATTTCACTCCATTTCACTCCTTTCCATTCATTTCCATTCCACTCCACTCAACTTCAGTCCATTCATTTGCACTCCATTCCTTTCCATTCCATTCCATTTCTTTCCACTCCATTGCACGGAATTCCATTTCACTGCACTCCACTCCATTCCACTGCACTCCACTGCCCTCCATTTCATTCCACTCCTTTCCATTCCATTTCATTCTACTCCTTTCCATACCATAACTTTCCACTGCATTACACTCCACTCCATTCCACTGAATTTCATTCCACTCCACTGCACTCCACACCTTTCCATTCCATTCCACTAAACTCCTCTCAATTCCAATCCATTCCACTCCACTCCATTTCACTCCACTCCAGTCCATAACATGCCCTTCCTTTCCATTCCTCTCCATTCCGCTGCACTTCACTGAATTCCACTCCATTCCACTACATTCCACTCCATTCCATTCCACTCCACTCCATTCCATTCCATTCCACTCCACTCCACTCAACTCCGTTCTGTTCCTCTCCATTCCACTCTGTTCCATTCCATTCCACTCCACTCCACTCCTCTTCACTCCATTGCTTTCCACTCCATTCCATTCCTCTCCATTCCACTCCATTCTACTCCATTCTACTCCATTCCACTCCACTCCTTTCCACTCCATTCCTTTCCACTCGTATCCACACCAAGCCATTCCATTCAATTCCACTCCACTCCACTCCACTCCATACCAATCCAGTCTACTTCATTCCACTCCATTCCATTTGATTCCATTCCATTCCAATCCTTTCCACTCTAATCCACTCCAATCTACTCCACTCCACTCCATTCCATGCCATTCCATTCCATTCCACTCCATTTTAATCCAATAAACTCCATTCCCTTGAATTCCACTCGGTTCCAGTCCGTTATACTCTAATCCACTCTTTTCCATTCCTTTCAATTCCATTCCATTTCACTGCATTCCCCTCCATTCCTCTCCATTCCTTTACAGTCCATTCCACTCCACTCCGTTTCACTCCAATACAATCCATTCCACACGACTCCACTCCATTGCATTCCACTCCATTCCATTCTACTCCATTCAATTCCACTCCACTCCATTCCATTCCACTCCCCTCCACTCCACTACACTCCATTTCATTCCACTCCATTCCTTTCCTCTCTATTCCACTCCTCTCCATTCCATTAGACTACACTAAATTCCATTCCATTCAATATCATTCCACGGCACTCCACTCCACTACACTACACTCCAGTCCATTCAAATCCACAGCACTCCACTGTACTCCACTCCACTCCTTTCCACAACACTCCATTCCACTCCACTCCACTGCACTACAATCCACTCCATTCCAACCATTCCACTCCACTCCAATCCATTCCATTCCATTCCACTCTACTCCATTCCACTCCCCTCTATTGCACTCCACTCCATTCCATTCCACTCCATTCAACTCCATTACATTCCTCTCTACTCCATTCCACACCAATGCAGTCCAATCCATTCCACTCCACTCAACTCCATTCCACTCCAATCCATTCCATTCCGTTCCATTCCATTCTCGTCCATTCCACTCCACTCCATTCCATTCCAGTCCACTCCAATGCATTCCACTGCACTCCACTCCACTCAACGCCATTCCATTCCTTTTGATTCCAGTCCTCTCCATTCCTTTCCATTCCTCTCTAATCCATCACGTTCCATTCCATTCCACTACACTCGTCTCCACAAAACTCCACTCCATTATACTCCATTCAATTCCACTCCATTACTCTCCACTCCATTACATTCCTCTCCATTCCAGTCCATTCCACTACACTCCATTACATTCCACTCCATTCTACTCCACTCCATTACATTTCACTTCATATCATTCCATTCCGTTCGACTCCACTCCACTCCAGTGCACTCCACCACATTCCACTCCACTGCACTCCAAGGGACACCACCAAATTCCACTAAATTCCATTCCACTTCCTTCCACTCCACTCCTTTCCATTCGATTCCACTTCAGTGCAGTACACTACACTCCATTCCATTCCATTCATTCCAAACCATTCCATACCATTCCATTCCATTCCAGTACACTGCACTCCACTCCAATCCATTCCATTCCACTCCATTCCATTCCACTCCACTCGACTCCACTCCATTCTATTCCATTCAACTCCAATCCATTCCATTGCATTACACTCCACTCCATTCCAATACATTCCATTCCACTCCATTCCTTTCTACTCTATTCCATTCCACTCCACTCCACTCCATTCCATTCCACTCCACTCCATTCCAATCCATTCCATTCTTTTCCATTCCATTGCACTCCACTCCAATCCATTCCATTCCACTCCAATCCTTTCTACTCCATTCCACTCCACTACATTCCATTCCTTTCCATTCCACTCCATTCCAGTCCACTCCATTCTATTCCATTCAATTTCTTTCCACTACACTTCATTATACTCCACTCCAATCCATTCAACTCCTCTCCACTCAAATCTATTGCAGTCCACTCCATTCCACTCCACTTCATTACATTCCATTCCATTCCACTCCACTGCATTCGACTCCACTCCAGCCACTCCACTTCACTCCATTCTATTCCATTGCATTCCATTCCATTCCATCCCACTCTACTCCTTTCCTGTCCTATCCATTGCACTCCACTATATTCCATTCCATTCCATTCATCTCCATTCCACTCCACTCCACTCCATTCCACTCCAATCCATTCCAATCCATTCCATTCCATTCCACTCCAATCCTTTTTACTCCATTTCATTCCACTAAATTCCATTCCTTTCCAATCCACTACATTCCACTCCACTCCACTCCATTCCATTCCATTTCTTTCCACTCCACTCCACTCCACTCCAGTCCATTCATCTTCACTCCACTCACTCTATTGCACTCCACTCCATTCCACTCCACTTCATTCCATTCCATTCCACTCCATGCATTCTTGTCCTCTCCAACCACTCCACTCCACTCCATTCCATTCCATAGCATTCCATTCCATTCCACTCTACTCCTTTCCACTCCTATCCATTGCACTCCGCTACATTCCATTTCAATCCTTTCATCACCAATCCACTCCACTCCACTCCATTCCAGTCCAATCCAGTGCAATCCATTCCATTCCATTCCACTCCACTCCTTTCCATTTCATTGCATTCCATTCCCTTCCATTCCACTCTACTCCTTTCCACTTCTATCCATTGCACTCCAATACATTCCATTCCATTCTTTCATCTCTATTCCACTCCACTGCACTCCATTCCACTCCAATTCAGTCCAATCCATTCCAATCCATTCCACTACACTCCATTACACTCCGCTATAATCCTTTCCATTCCACTCTACTCCATTCCATTCCCTTCCATTCTATTCCATTCCACTTCATTACATTCCATTCCACTCCCTTCCATACGACTCCAGTCTATTCAACTGCACTCAATTCCATTCCATTCATTTAAATTCCATTCCACTCCATTCCCTTCCACTCCTCTCCATTCCATTTCATTCTACTCCACTGCACTTCACTCCACTCCACTTCATTTCACTACATTCCATTCCACTCCATTCCTCTACACTCCATTCAATTCCGTTTCTTTCCGCTCCACTCCACTCCACTTCCTTCCAATCCACTCCATTCCACTCCACTCCATTCCATTCCACTAGTTACCATTCTATTCAATTTCACTCCATTCCATTCCAATGCACTCCCCTCAACTCCACTCCATTCCATTCCTCTTCATTCCCCTCTTCTCCATTCCATTCCACTCCACTCCACTCCACTCCATTCCATTCCACCACATTTCATTTATGTCCGTTCCCCTCCACTCCACTCTATTCTACTCCACTCAATTCCATTCCGCTCCATTTCATTCCACTGCACTCCTCTCCACTCCACTTCATTCAACTCCACTCCACTCTACTCCATTCCACTCCACGCCAATCCATTGGACTCCACTCCATTCCACTCCACTCCATTCCATTCCCTTCCTGTCCACTCCCATCCATTGCATTCCGTTCCATTCCACTGCTTTGCATTCCATTCCTTTTTTTCGAGAGAATCTAAGTCTATCACTCAGCCTGGAGCCTAGTGGCACAATCTCAGATTCCATTCCATTGCATTCCAATCCACTCCACTGTACTTCACTCCACTGCATTCCACTCCACTCCTCTCGAAACCAGTACATTCCACTCCATTCCATTCCACTCCATTACACTACAATCCATTACACTGCATTGCATTCCACTTCAGTTCACTCCACTCCACTCCACTCCCTTCCATTCCATTCTAATCCACTCAAATCCATTACCTTTGCTCCATTCCAATCCATTCCATTCGACTCCACTCCACTCTATTCCACTCCACTCCGTTCCACTCCATTCCAATCCACTCCACTGAAGTCCACTCCACTCCCCTTGAGTCCGCTCTGCTCCAATACATTCCATTCCATTCTTGTTCTCTCCATTCCACTCCACTGGATTCCATTCCATTCCATTGCACTCCATTCAATGCCACTCCACTCCATTCGATGGTACTCCACTCCATTCCATTCGATTCCATTCCTCTGCTTTCCTTGCCACAGCATTCCATTCCATTCCAGTCCATTCTTGTTCACTCCATTCCTCTCCAATCCATTCCTTTCTATTCCACTCCACTGCACTCCACTACTTTCCGTTCAAATCCAGCCCACTCCCTGCCATTCCACTCCACTCCACTCTAATCCTCTGCACTCCAATCCACTCCACTCTATTCCATTCCACTCAAATCCATTGCAATCCATTCCGGCCCAATTCACTCCATTCAACTCCAATCCACTCCACTGCATTCCATTCCTCTCCATTGCATTCCACTCCATTCCACTCCATTCCATTTCATTTCACTCCAATCCACTCCATTACTTTCAACTGCCCTCCAATCCTTTCTTTTCCTCTCCACGGCATTCCAATTCACTCTGCTGCATTCTGTTCTTCTCCATTACATTCCACTCCACTCCATTCCACTCCATTCCATTCCACTCCATTCCACTTCACTCCATTACACTGCATTCAACTCGACTGCACTCCACTCAGTTCCATTCCATTACAATCCATTCAATTCCATTCGATTCGTTTCCATTCCACTCCATTCGCTTCAACTCCATTCCACTCCATTAAATTCCACTCCATTCCACTGCACTCCACTCAACTCCACTCCACTTCTCTACAGTCTGCTCTGCTCCATTCCATTCCATTCCAGTTCTCTCCATTCCACTTCATTCCATTCCTTTCCATTCCATTCCATTCCACTCCATTCAAAGCCACTCCACTACATTCCATTCCATTCCACTTAATTTCATTCCAGTCCACTCGACTCCACTCCACTCCATTTCATTCCAATATACTCCATTGCATTGCATTCCTTTCGACTCCATTCCTCTCCACTTGATTCCAGTCCATTCCACTGCATTCCACTCCACTACAGTACAGTTCACTCCACTCCACTCCATTCCATTTCATTCCACTGCACTCCACTGCACTCCATTCCATTCCAATACATTCACCTCAATTTCATTCCATTCCAGTCCACTCTACTCCCCTAATTTCCATTCAACTCCATTCCATTCCACTCCATCCCTCTCCATTCCACTCTATTCCATTCCAGTCCATTCCTTTTGCATTCCACTCCACTCCTTTCCACTCCATCCCATTCCATATCACTCCATTCCACTGCATTCCTCTCCACCTCACTCTACTCAACTTCGTTCCATTCAATTTCATCCCTTTCCTTTCCTCTCCTTTCGACTCCATTAAACTTCACTCCACTCTAATCCAGTCCACTCCAGTCCATTGCATTCGATTCCACTACATTCCACTGCATTCCATTCCATTCCTTTCTTTCATGGGTATCTAATTCTGTCACTCAGCCTGGAGCCAAGTGGCACAATCTCAGATGCCATTCTATTACAGTCTACTCCACTCCAATCCACTCCATTCCACACCACTCCAATCTACTAGACACCAGTACATTCCAACCCATTCCACTACATTCCATTCCACTCAATTACATTCAACTCCTTCCCATTAGAGTAGACTCTACTTCACTCCACTCCAAACCACTCCATTCCCATACATTCTCATCCATTAAATACCATTCCGTTACATTCCACTCCCTTCCATTCCATTCAACTTCACTGCACTCCATTCCATTCACACCATTCCCCTCCATTCCACTCCAGTCCACTCCACTACACTACACTCCACTACAGTCCAATAGGCTCCGCTCCATTCCACTCTATTCCATTCCAATCTACTGTGTTTCACTCCTTTGTATTCCATTCCATTCCATTCCATTCCATTCCATTCCATTCCTTTCCACTCCATTCGATTCCACTCGGCTCCTTTATATTTCATTCCATTCCACTCCTTTCCATGCCACTTCACTCCACTTCATTCCTGTCCACTCCATTCCACTCCACTCCAATCCTTTAAATACCACTCAACTGCACTCCACTATATTCCAATCCATTCCATTACACTACACTCCATTCCATTCCACTCCAGTCCACTCGACACCATTCGAATCCACTTCATTCCTTTCCAATCCATTCCAGTCCACTCCACTCCATTCAACTCCACACCACTCCATTAAATTCCATACCTCTCCACTCTATTCCTTTCCATTCCACTCCATTCCATTCCATTCCACTTCAATCCACTCCATTGCATTCTAATCCACTCCAGTCCATTCCTCTCCAATCCACGCCACTCCATTCCACTTAACTCCATTCCTTTCCATTACATTTCACTGCACTCCATTCTATTCCATTAAAATCCATTCCAGTCCTTTCCATGCTACTCCATTCTGATCCATTCCACTCCATTCCTTTCCAATCCATTCCACTCTTCTCCATTCCATTCTATTGCACTCCACTCCACTCCAATACATTCCATTCCATTCCATTTCATTCCATTCCTCTCCACTCGACTCCACTCCATTCCATTCCATTCCATTCCATTCCATTCCATTCCACTACATTCCTCACCACTCCACTCCGTTCCTCTCCACTCCACTCCACTCCATTCCATTCCACTCTATTCCTTTCCATTCCACTCCATTTCCGTCCATTTCATCCCAATTCGTTCTACTCCACTCTACTCTTTCCACTCCATTCCACACCCTTTCATTCCATTCCATTCCATTTAAAACATTTCCACCCCACTCCACTCAATTCCACAACACTCCATTCCATTCTATTCAATTCCATTTCATTCGACGCCAATACACTAGACACCTCTCCGTTTTTGTAAACTCCATTGCAATTCACTCCTATCCACACCTTTCCACTCCACTCCATTCCATACTATTCCATTCCATTCTATTCCATTCCATTCCATTCCATTCCATTCCACTGCATTCATTCCATTCCATTCCATTCCACTTCTTTCCACTCAACTCCATTCAGTTCCATTGCTTACCATTTCATTCCACTCCATGCCATTCCATTCCTCTGTATTCCAATCAACTCCACACTACTCCACTCCACTCCACTCGAATCCTTTCCATTCCACTCCATTCCATTCCATTGCATTCCACTTCATTCCATGCCATTGCGTTCCACTCCACTCCATTCAAATCTACTCAATTCCACTCCATTACATTCTATTCAAATTCATTCCATGCCACTCCACTAAATTCCACTCCACGCCACTCCATTCCTCTCCACTACATTCCATACTACTCCATTCCATTCCACTCGAATCCATTCTATTCCATTCCACTCCATTTTATTCCATTCTATTCCACTGAATTACATTCCATTCCACTCCATTCCGTTTCCTTCCACTCCACTGCAGTCAATTCCACTCCATTTCACTTAACTCCACTCCACTACATTCCACTAGATTCCATTCCACCCCATTCCATTCCACTCTATTGCACTCCACTCCATTCCATTCATTCCACTCCACTCCACTCACCTCCTGTCCAATAGTTTCCACTTCATTCCATTCCGCTCCATTCCACTCCACTCCACTCCACCCCATTCCATTCCATTCAATTCCATTCCATTCTACTCCACTCCACTCCACCCCACTCCATTCAAATCCACTCCACTTCACTATACTCCACTCTATTCCACTCCACTCCGTTTAATTCCATTCCATTCCATTCCACTCCAAACCATTCCATTCCAATCCATTCCAATCCATTCCAAACCACTCCACTCCATTCCATTCCATTCCACGGGATTCCTTTAAATTTCACTGCATTCCTGTCCACTACACTTCATTTCCCTCCAGTCCTCTCCACTTCACTCCACTTCACTCCATTCCATGCCATTCCATTCCACCACACTCCATTCCATCCCATTCCACTGCATTCCATTCCATTCCATTCCTCTCAACTCCACTCAATTCCACTCAATTCCATTCCATTCCATTCCACTCCACTCAATTCCATTCCATTATATTCCATTCCACACAACTGGATACCATTCCACTTCACTCTACTGCATTCTATTGCATTCCACGCCATTCCATTCCATTCCATTCATTTCCACTTCACTCGGTTCCACTGCATTCCATTCCACTCCATTCAATTTCCTTCCATTTCACTCCACTCTACTCTATTTCACTCTGTTCCATTCCACTCCATTTCAGTCCACTTCATTCCATTGCATTCCATTCCATTCGATTCCATTCCATTCCACTCCTGTCCAATCCATTCCATTCATCTCTCCATTCCACTACAGTCCAATCCACTCCACTCCATTCCATTCAATTCCTTACATCTCCATTACTCTTCACTTCAATCCATTCAACTCGACTCCGCTCAATTGCATTCCATTTCATTACTGTACACTCCATTCCAGTACACTCCACTCCATTCCACTCGACTCCACTCTACTCAAATCCATTACATTCCATTCTAATCCATTCTACTCCACGCCATTCCATTGCACTCCACTCAATTCAATTCCATTTCATACAACTTCAATCCACTCCAATCCACCCCAGTCCATTCCACTCCATTCCATTCCACTCCATTCAACTCCAATAAATTCCATTCCTTTCCATTCCACTCCACTCCATTACATTCCACTCGATTTCCACTCCACTCCATTCCATTCCACTCTCCTATATTCTATTCCATTCCATTCCACTCCTTTCCATGCCACTCCATTCCACTCCATTCAAGACCACTCCATTCCACTCCACTCCATTCCACTGTACTGCACACCAATACATTGCCTTCCATTCCACTCCACTCTATTCCTTTCCACTGTACTCCACTCCTTTGCATTACATTACATTCCACTATATTTCTCCCCAGTCCACTCCATTCCACTCCACTCCAGTCGACTACACTCCATTCCACGCCATTCCACTCCACTCCATTCAATTCCATTCCATTCCAGTCCAATCCATTCCACTCAACTCCACTCCATTCCACTGCATTCCCCTACATTCCACTCCATTCCATTCCACTCCATTCTTCTCCAATCCATTCTATTCCACTACAATCCACACCACTCCTCTCCATTCCCTTCCACTCCATTCCATTCCTGTCCATTCCACTCCATTCCATTCCATTCCACTCCAATCCATTCCATTGCATTCCATTTCATTCCAGTGTAATCCACTCCAATCCACTCCAGTCAATTCAACTCCACTCCACTCCACTACTTTGCACTCCACTCCATTACACTCCACTCCATTCCATTGCATAAAATTCCACTCTACTCCATTGCACTCCTCTCTTTTCCATTCTATTCCACTCCACTGCACTCCAATACATTGCATTCAACTGCACTGCACTCTATTCCTTTCCAGTCAACTCCACTCCATTCCACTCCACTCCACTCCGTTCCATTCCCCTCGATTTCCACTATACTCCATTCCATTCCACTATTCTCCATTTTATTTCATTCCTTTCCACTCATTTCCATGCCACTCCATTCCATTCCATTCCACTCCATTCCTCTTCACTCCATTCCATTCTATTCCACTCCACTGCTGACCAGTTTATTGTCTTCCCTTCCACGGCACTCCATTCCTTTCGAGTCCTCTCCACTACATTCCATTCTATTTCATTCCACTATTATTCTCCCCTCTGCACTCCATTCCACTCCATTCCACTCCACTCCATTACAGTCCATTCCATTCCACTCCAATCCATTCCACTCCACTCCATGGCACTCCAGTCCATTCCACTCCACTCCGTTCCACTGCATTCCCCTCCATTCCACTCCATTCCATTCCACTCCATTCCTCTCCACTCCATTTCACTCCACTATACTCCACACCATTCCACTCCTTTCCATTCCACTGCATGCCATTCCTGTCCATTCCACTCCTCTCCACTCCATTCCACACCACTCCATTCCATACCATTCCATTTCATTCCACTGCAATCCACTCCAATCCACTACAGTCCATTCAACTGCACTCCACTGCAGTCCTTTGCACTCCACTCCATTCCGTTGTATAACATTCCATTCCACTCCATTCCACTCCACTCCATTCCATTCTATTCCACTCCACTGCACTCCAATACATTGCATTCCATTGCACTACACTCCATTCCTTTCCTCTTGACTCCACTCCATTCTGCTCCATTCCACTCCTCTACATTCCATTCCATTACACTCAATTCCACTCCTTTACTTTCCACTCCATTCCACTTTACTCCACTCCATTCCACTCAATTCCACTCCACTCCATTCCATTCCACTACATTCCATTGTTGTCCATTCCACACCACTCCATTCCATTCCACTCCACTCCATTCCTTTCCATTCCATTTCATTCCACTGCACTCCACTCCACTCCACTCTTGTACATTCAACTCCACTTCACTGCACTCCACTCCATTCGACTCCACTCAATTCCACTCCACTCCATTCCATTCCATTCCTTTCAATTCCACTCCACTCTGTTCCATTATACTCCATTTCACTCCACTCCATTTCATTCTATTACACTCCACACCATTCCATTCCAGTGCATTCCCTTCCATTCCCCTCCATTCCATTCCACTCCATTCCACTCCACTCCATTCCATTCAATTACACTCCACTCCACTCCATTCCTTTCCACTACATCCTATTCCTGTCCATTCCACTCCATTCCACTCCATTTCTCTCCAATCTGTTCCATTCCATTCCATTTCATTCCATTGCACTCCACTCCAATCCACTCTAGTCCATTCAACTCCACTCCACTCCGTTCCACTCCTTTGCATACCACTCCATTCCAATCTACTCCATTGCATTGCTTAAAATTTCACTCCCCTCCATTACACTCCACTCTAAACTCCCCACTCAATTCCATTCCATTCCATTGCATTCCATTACATTTCTTTCCACTCTACCCTTTTCCACTACCCTCCATTGCATTCCACTACATTCCATTCCATTCCATTCCATTCAACTTCATTCCACTCCACTCCACTACATTCCACTCCAATCCACTCCAATCTATTCCATTCCATTCCACTCCACTCCACTCCAACCGATTCCACTCCATTCCACTCCATTCCATTCCATTCCTTTCTATTCCATTCCACTCATTCCATTCCATTCCACTCCACTCCATTCCAGTCCACTCCACTTTATTCCACTCCATTCCACTCTACATAACTGCATTCCATTCATTTCCATTCCATTCCACTCCATTCCCTTCCATTCCTCTCCATTACGTTTCATTCGATTCCACTGCTCTCCACTCCACTCCACTCCATTTCATTCCATTCCATTCCTCTCCATTCCTCTCCACTCCATTAGATTTGATTCCATTCCAATCCATTCCACTCCATTCCATCCCACTGCATTCCACTCCACTCCATTCCATTCCAATCCATACCATTCCATTCCATTCCAATCCATTCAATTCCATTGTACTTCACTCCAATTCATTCCTTTTCACTCCAATCCACTCATTTCCACTCCATTATATTCCACTCCACTCCACTCCATTCCACTGCACTCTACTCCATTTCATTCCATTCAATTCCACTCCATTCCACTCCACTCCATTCCACTCCATTCCAGTCCACTTCATTCCACTTCCCTCCGTTACTTTCCATTCCACTGCACTCCACTACACTTCATTCCATTCAAATACATTCAATTTAACTTCATTCCATTCCACTCTTCCCCACTCCACTCCACTCCATTCAATTCCACTCCATACCATTCCACTCTATTCCACTCAAATCCACTCCATTCCACTCCATCCCATGCCTTAACCATGCATTACACTTCACTCCTCTCCACTCTTCAGCAATCCACTTGATTCCATTCCATTCCATCCGATTTCATTCCTATCCACTCCACTCCACTCCCCTTCACTCCACTCCACTTCAGTCCACTCCAATTCATTCCATTCTATTCCATTCCACAGCCTTACATTTCATTCATTTTTTTCGAGATAATCTATCTGTGTCACTCAGCCTGGAGCCTAGTGGCACAATCTCAACTTCCATTCCATTCCATTCCATTCCACTCCACTCCATACCACTCCACTCCATTCCACTATTCTCCACTCCACTCAGCTCCGTTCATTCCACTCCATTCCATTCCACTCCATTCCACTACACTCCATTACATTCTGTTACACTCCACTCCACTCCATTTCACTCCCCTTCATTCCTTTCTATTCCAATCCACTCAATTCCATTCCATTCATTTCCATTTCGTTTCATTCCATTCGACTACACTCCACTCCATTCCATTCTACTCCATTCCACTCCATGCTACTCTACTCCAGTCAAATCCACTCCACTGTCCTCTAATCTGCTCCGGTCCGTTCCATTCCATTCCATTCTAGTCCTCAACATTCCAATCCATTCCATTCCATTGCATTCCTTTCCATTCCACTCCATTCGATGCCACTACGCTTCATTCCATGCGATTCCATTCCTCTTCTTTCCATGCCAATTCATTCCACACTATTACTGTCCATTCCTGTACACTCCATTCCTCTCCTATCCATTCATTTCTATTCCACTCCACTGCACTCCAATACATTCAATTCAATTCCACTCCACTCCATTTTATTCTGCTCCACTACACTCCAATCCACTCCACTCCACTCTACTCCACTCCAATAAATTCCAATCCACTCCATTGCATTCGATTCCTCTCCATTCCATTACACTGCCTTCAATTCCATTCAATTCCATTCCACTCCAATCCACTGCATTCCTTTTCAGTCACCTTCAATCCTTTCTTATCCACCCCATACCACGCTAATCCACTCCGCTGTATTCCATTCCTTTCCATTCCATTCCACTCCTTTCTGCCCCATTCCACTCCATTCCATTCCACTCCATTCCACTCCACTCCGTTACATTACATTCCACTCCACTCCACTCCACTCCATTCCATTCCATTCCAGTCCATTCAATTCCATTCGATTCGTTCCCATTCCACTGCATTCCATTGGAATCCATTCAACTCCTTTAAATTCTACTGCATTTCATTCCATTCCACTCAAATCCACTCCACTTCCATTCAGTCCACTCTGCTCCATTGCATTCCATTGGAGTCGAGTCCTCTCCATTCCACTCCATTCCATTCCATTCCATTCCATTGCATTCCATTTCATTCCATTGCTTTCCATTTCATTCCACTCCAATCAAGACAACTCCACTCCACTCCATTCCATTTCATTCCTCTCCTTTCCATGCCACTTCATTACACTCCATTCCAGAGCACTCCATTCCACTACATTCCTCTACAATCCATTCCGTTCTATTCCACTGCACTGCACTCCACTACATTCCATTCCATTCCACTCCACTCCACTCCAATCCACTCCACTGCATTCCAATCCACTCCACAACATTCCAATACATTTTTGTCCAGTTCACTTCATTCAACTGCACTCCACTCCTTTGCACTCCATTCCTCTGCATTCCATTCCACACCATTCCACTCCATTCGATTCCATTCCACTCCAAAACACTGCATTCCCTTCCACTTCCCTCCAGTCCTTTTTTCTCCACTCTATGCCACTCCAATCCAATCCGCTGAATTCCATTCCATATCATTGCTTTCCACTCCACTCCTCTCCACTCCATTAAATTCCACTCCAGTTCATTAAATTCCATTCCATTCCACTCCATTCCATGCCATTCCATTCCACACCATTCCACTCCTTTCCAATACATTTCATTCCACTCCACTCCATTCCATTGTATTCTACTCCACTCTTCTCTACTCCACTTCACTTTATTCTACTCCACTTCACTCCACTCTATTCCATTCCACTATACTCCATTCCATTCTGTTCCATTCCAATCCATTCCACTCCACTCGATTCCTCCCCATTCCACTGCATTCCACTCCACTACAGTCCAGTTCACTCCACTCCACTCCATTCCATTCCACCGCACTCCACTGCACTCCATTCCACTGCATTCCAGTCCGTTCCATTCCATTCCAATCCACTCCACTACACTCCACTACACTCCATTCTATTCCATTCCATTCCTGTCTGCTTCACTCCATTCCACTCCAGTCCATTCAATTTCATTCCACTCCACTCCACTCCTTTCTCCTCCATCCCATTGCATACCACTCCATTCGACTGTACTCCTCTCCACCCCACTCCACTCAACATAATTCAATTCAATTTCATCCCTTTCCATTCCTCTCCCTTTCACTCTACTTCACTCCACTCCACTCCGGTCCACTAAAGTCCATTCCATTCCACTCCATTCCACTGCATTACATTACATTCCTTTCTTTCAAAAGTATCTAACTCTTTCATTCAGCCTGTAGCCTAGTGGCACAATCTCCGCTTCCATTCCATTCCATTCCACTCCACTCCATTCCAATTCACTCCATTCCACTTCACTCCATGCCACTTGACACCACTACATTCCATTCTATTCCAATCCATTCGATTCCACTCCCTTCCTCTCCACTCCTTTCCATTCTAGGCCACTCCACTCCACTCCATTCCATTCCATTCCATTCCAATCCATTATATACCATTCCATTCTATTCCACTCCATTCCTTTCCATTCGTCTCCACTGCACTCCATTCCATTCCCTCATTCCAATCCTTTCCACTCCACTCCACTCCACACCACTCCACTCCACTCCACTCCAATTCACTCTGCTGCATTCCATTCTATTCCTTTCCAGTCAACTGCATTTTACTCCATTCCATTCCATTCCATTCCATTCCATTCCTTTCCTTTCCACTCCATTGGATTTGATTCCTTTCCATGCCACATCTTTCTACTCCATTCCACTGTATTCTTGTACACTCCATTCCACTCCACTCAATTCCTTTCCATTCCACTCTACTGAATTCCATTACATTCCACTCTATTCCATTCCAATCTACTCCCTTCCATTACACCTTGTCCACTTGTCTCCTGTCCAATCCACTCCATTCCATTCCAATCCATTCCGGTCCACCCCACTCTACTCAACCCCACTCCACTCCATTCCATTCCATTACTCTCCAGTATATTCCATTCCATTCCACGCAACTCCATTCCACTCCACTGCAATCCACTCCATTGCATTCTACTCCACTCTACTCCATTCCTTTCCCTTAAATAAAATTCCACTCCTTTCCATGCCACTCCGTTCCACTCATTTCCATTCCACTCCAGTCCAATGCATTCCACTCCACTCAATTCCATTCTATTCCACTACATTGCACTCCAGTACTTTCCATTCCATTCTACTTCACTCCATCCTTTCCACTTCACTCCACTCGATTCCATCCCATTCCACTCTATTGCTTCCCATTCCACTCCATTTCAGTTCATTTCACTTCATTTCATTCTACTCCAATACAATCCTTTCCACTCCATTCCACACCTTTCCATTCCACTCCATTCCATCTCACATCACTCCACCCAACTCCACTCCATTCCACAACGCTACATTCCAATCTATTAAATTCCGTTCCACTTCAATCCAATCCACTCCACACCTGTCCTTTTCTTTAAACTCCATTGCACTACTCTCCACTCCACACCTTTCCACTCTATTCCATTCCATTCCATTCCATTCCATTCCATTCCATTTCATTCCATTCCATTCCATTCCCCTCCACTCCACTGCAATCCATTCTATTCAATTGATTTCCACTCCACTCCATTCAGTTCCATTCCTCTCCATTCCCTTCCTCTCCATACCATTCCATTCCACTCCATTCCAGTCTACTCTGCTCCACCCCATTCCACTCACCTCTACTCCATTCCATTCCACTGCATTCCATTCTATTGCAATCCACTCCATTCCATGCCATTGCATTCCACTCCAATCCTATCCACTCCACTCCATTCTATTTAAATCTATTCCGAGCCACTCCACTAAATTCCACTCCATGAAACTCCATTCCCTTCCATTAAATTCCATACCACTCCATTGCATTCCACTCCGCTCCACTCCATTCTATTTCATTCCACTCCATTTTATTCCATTCCATTCCACTCTATTACATTCCATTACACTGCGTCCCATTTCATTCCAGTCCATTGCATTCCATTCCATGCCATTCCTCTTCACGCCATTACACTCATTTGCACTCCATTCCGTTCCACTCCATTCCATTCCACTCCATTCCACTCCACTCCTTTCCATTCATTCCACTCCATTCCACACCACTCCATTAAATTCCACTCAATTCCATTCCACTCCATTTTTCTCCATACCATTCCATTCCACTCCTCTCCATTCCATTCCATTCAATTCCATTCCATTCAACTCCACTACACTCCACCCCACTCCATTCCACTCCACTCCATTAAATTCCATTCTATTCCGTTCTACTCCAAACCATTCCATTCCCCCCCAATCCACTTCGTTCCTCTCAACTCCACTCCAATCCATTCTACTCCATGGCATTCCATTACATTTCACTGCATTCCAGTCCACTATACTCCATTTCCCTCCAGTCCACTCCACTCCACTACACTCCATTCCATGCCATTCCATTCCATTCCACTGCATTCCATTCCTTTCCACTGCATTCCATTCCGTTCCACTCCAATCCTCTCAATTCAACACCATTCCATTCCTTTCCTTTCCACTGCATTCCATTCCATTCCACTCCAATCCTCTCAATTCCACTCCATTCCATTCCATTCCATTCCATTCGACTCCACTCAATTCCATTCCATGATATACCATTTCACTCCACTCCACTCTGTTCCACTCCACTCTACTCCATTCTATTGCATTGCACTCCATTCCACTCCTTTCCATTCCTTTCCACTTCAATCCTTTCCATTTCACTCCATTCAATTCCATTCCATTCCACTCCACTTCACTCCATTCCATTCCACTCCATTCCACTTCTCCTCATTCAATTCCACTCCATTCCATTCCACTCCATTCAACTCCAATAAATTCCATTCCATTTCAGTGAAATCTACTCGAATCCATTCCACTCTATTCCACTCCACTCCATTGCATTCCACTCTTCTCCATTATATTCCATTCCATTCCACTTCATTCCACTCCAATCCATTCCACTCCATTCCACTTCATTACATTCCACTCCACTCCACTCTACTGCATTTCATTCCATTCCACAGCACTGCATCCACGCCATTCTATTCCAGTGCATACCATGCCACTTCACGAAACTCCACTCCACTCTATTTCATTCTACGTCACTCCAATCCACTCCACTCTACTCCATTCCACTCCACTCCACTCCATTCCATTCCCTTCCACTCCATTCCATTCCATTCCTCTCCATTGTAATCCAATCAACTCTGTTCCACTCTACTCCACGTCATTCCATTCCAATTCATTCCAGTCCACTACACTCCATTCCTCTCCACTCAACTCCACTCCACTCCATTCCATGGGGTTCCATTCCACTCCACTCCATTCCATGCCATTCCATTGTGCTGCACTCCATTCCACTCCACTCTACTCCATTCCATTTCTCTCCACAACTTTCCTCTACACTCCACTCCATTCCTAGACATTCCATTCAACTCCAGTCCATTCCATTCCACTCCAGTTAACTCCAGTCCAGTCTATTCCATTCCTTTCAACTCCAATGCATTCCATTCCACACAACTCCATTCCACCCCACTGCACTCCATTCCGCTCCACACTTCTCCATTCCATTCCACTCCACAGCAGTCCACTTCCCTCCAATCCTTTTCAATCCATTCCATTCTAGTCCATTCCACTCCGCACCATTCCATTGCATTCCAATCCATTCCATGCCATTCCATTACTCTCCACTCCATTCCACTCCACTGAATTCCAAACCTCTCCATTATATTCTAAACCATTCCATGGCACTCCACTAAAGTCCACTCCACTCCTCTCCATTCCATTCTGCTCTACTCCATTCCACCCCATTCCCTTCCTCTGCATTCCACTCCACTCCATTTCATTCCATTCCATTCCACTCTATTCCCCTCCATTCCACTCCATTCCACTCTTCCTCACTCCATTCCATTCAATTCCACTGCATTCCATTCCATTCAACTCTACTCCCTTCCACTTCACTCCATTTCCCTCCACTCCATTCCATTCCATTCCATTCCATTCCATTCCATTCCATTCCATTCCATTCTACTCCACCCCACTGGATTTCACTCCACACTCTTCCATTGCATTGCACTACACTCCTCTCCATTCCATTCCATTCAACTCTATTCCATTCGATTCTACTCCATTCCACTCCACTCCACTCCGCTCCACGCCATTCCAATCTATTCTATTCCTTTCAATTCCAATGCATTCCATTACACACAACTCCATTCCACACCACTGCAGTCCACTCCGCTCCACTTCACTCCTTTCCTTGCCATTCCACTCCATTCCATTCTATTCCTTTTTTCCAGAGGATGTCACTCTCTCACAAAAGCTAGAGTGCAGTGGCACAATCTCAGCTCACATTTATTTTCACCATTTCATTGCATTCGTTTCCATCCCATTCCATTCCATACTATTTCACTCGACTCCACTGCACTCCATTCCATTCCATTCCACTCCATCTGATTCCAATCGACTCCAATCCAATCCAATCCACTGCACTCCACACCAATCAACTCCATTCCATTCCTTTCAATTCCTTTTCACTCCATTGCATTCCATTCCATTCTTTCCACAGGATATCACTGTGTTACCCATGCTGGAGGGCAGTGACACAATCTCATCTATCATTATATGTCACTTTCCATTGCATTGCATTCTATTCCATTGCAATCCATTGCTTTGCATTCCATTCCATTCCATTTCATTCTTTTCCATGCCTTCCCATTCCATTCAATTCCATTCCACTCCTTTCCTCTCCACTACACTCCATTACGTTCTATTGCATCGTACTCCTTTTCCACACCATTTCACTCCTCTCCACTCCACTGCACTCCTCTCCTTTCCCTTCCACTGCTTCCAATATTATTCTACTCCATTCCACTGCATCTAACTCCACAGCACTCCAATCCACTTCATTCCATTCCAATCCAGCCTATTCCATTCATCTCCAATCCACTCCACTCCACTTCCCTCCACTCCAGTCCAGTGCACTCCACTTCATTCCATTCCATTCCATCACGCTGCATTCCATTCCATTCCTTTTTTTGGAGGTTACCTCACTCTGTTGCTCAGCTTAGAGTTCAGTGGCACAATCTCAGCTTCCAATAAATTCCATTCCATTACACTCCACTCCACTCCAATCCATTCTATTCCACGTCATTCCACTCCACTCCACTCCACACCACTCCATTCCACTCCATTCCATTGCATTCCATTCCTCTCCACTACATTCCATTGCATTCCCCTCCACTCCACTCCAATGCACTCCATTGCATTCCAATCCATTCAGTTCCATTCCATTCCACGCCAATACATTCAATTCCACTCCATTCAATTCCATTCCACTCCCATCCACTCCATCCCATTCAACTGGTTCCACTCCATTCCACTCCATTGCACTCCATTCCATTCTATTCCATTCCACTTCTTTCCATGCCACTCCATTCCACTCCATTCCACTCCACTCCACTCCACCCCACTCCACTCCAGTCCTCTGCATTCCATTCCCCTCCATTCCAGTCCACTCCATTCCACTCCACTCCATTCCATTCTAGAGCACTCCACACCACTCCAATTCCCTCCATTCCATTCCATTCCATTCCATTCCATTCCATTCCATTCCATTCCATTCCATTCCATTCCACCCCAATCCACTCCATTCCTTTCCAATCCCTTCCATTCCATTCCACTGCATTCCATTCAATTCCACTCCATTCAATTAAATTCTGCTCCATTCCACTCCACTCCACTCCATTCCATTGCTTTCCATTCTATTCCTTTCCATTACATTCCAATGCATTCCTTTCCATTCCACTCCATTCCTGTCCATTCCACTCCATTCCACTCCACTCCAGTCCACTCCATTTCACTCCATTCCAGTCAATTCCTTTCCACACTATTCCACCCCACTGCTCTCCATTCCACTACACTGCATTCTATCCCATTCAATTCCATTCCATACCATTCCACCACTCTAAACTCCATTCCATCACACTCCATTCCACTCAATTCCTTTCCATTCCGTTCCATTCCATTCCACTCCATTCCATTCCATTCTATTCGATTCCATTGCATTCCACTCCACTCCACTTCTTTCCACTGTGTTCTACTCCATTCCACTCCATTGCAGTGGAATCCACTCCACTCCAATCCATTCCATTCAATTCCACTCTATTCCACTCCATTCCATTCAAATCCATTCCACTCCACTTCACTCTATTAAATTCCACTCCACTCCATTCCATTTCATTAAACACCATTCCATTCCACTCCATTCCACTCCATTCTACTCCACTCTACTCCATTCTACTACACTGCATTCCTTTCCATTCCATTCAATTCCATTCCATTCCACTCCATTCCACTCCACTCCATTCCACTCCACTCCACTCCATTCCACTCCACTCCATTCCACTCCACTCCACTCCATTCCATTATACTCCACTCCACTCCATTCCACTCCACTCCACTCCATTCCTTTCCATTTCATTTCATTCCACATCATTCCATTCCATTCCAATCCATTACATTCAATTCCACTGCATTCCATAACATTCCACTCCATTGCAGTCCACTACACTCCATTACACTCCACTCCACTCTCTTTCATGCCATTCCATTCCACTCCACTCCATTCCATTCCACTCCACTCCATTCCATTCAATTCCACTGCATTCCATTCCATTCCACTCCACTCCTCTCTACTCCATTCATTTCCACTCCATTCCATTCTATTCCGTTACATTCCATTCCACTCCCTTCCATTCTAATGCATTCAATTCCATTCCAATCCTCTCCGTTCCACTCCACTCTACTCCACTCCACTACATTCCGTTCCATCCAATTCCTTTCTACTCCATTACAATCCTCTCCACTCCTGTGCACTCCACTCCACTCCAGTGCATTCCACTACATTCCATTCCATTCCATTCTATTCCACTGCAATCTACATCACCGCACTCCACTCCACTTCATTCCATTCCATGCCATCCTATTCCATTCGTCTTCATTCCACTCCAGGCCACTTCACTCCCATCCGTTCCACTGCATTCCATTCCATCCCATCCCACTGCATTCCTTTGCAATCCTTTATTTCGAGAATAACTCACTCTGTCAACCAGTCTGGAGCATGGTGTCACAATCTCACCTGCCATTCGGTTCAGTTCCATACCGTTCTGCTTTGCTCTGCTACACTCCACTCCGTTCCGTTCCGCTGCATTCCGTTCCACAACACTCCACACCACTACATTCAATTACATCCGATTCCAGTACACTCCATTCCACTTCTCTCCACTTCACTGAACTGAACTCCACTCCATTCTTCTCCATCCCAATCCAGTCGACTCCAATCCAGTGCACTCTACTCCACCCCACTACACTCCACTTCATTCCATCGCATTATGACCCATTCCATTCCTCTCCTTTCCACTCCAATCCACCTCATTACACTCCACTCCACTCTGTTCCACTCCATTCCATTCTATTCCACCGCATTCCATTACATTACTTTCTTTAGAGAGTATCTCACTCTGTCACCCAGCCTAGAGTGCAGAGGCAAAAGCTCAGCTTCCATTCTATTCCATTCCATTAAATTCCATTCCATTAATTCCATTACTTTCCACTCGATTTCACTCCATTATATTCCACTCCACGCCACACCATTCCACTCCACTCAACTCAATTCCACTCCACTCCACTGTACTTCACTCCACTCCACTCCACAACATTCCACTCAATGCCCTTACATTCAATTCTATCCCATACCTATCCACTCCACTCCTTTCTTCTCCATTCCACTCCATTCCACTCCATTCCATTCCACTCCATTCCAATTAACTCCATTCCATTCCAGTACACTTCACCCCACTCCACTCCACTGCATTCAATTTCACACCACTCAACTCCATTCCACTCTACTGAATTCTAATTCACTCCATTCCATTTCATTCCATTCCACTCCACTCCACAACTTTCCACTCCAATTCACTCCATTCCACACCAATCCATTCCACTCCACTTCATTCCATTCCCTTCCATTACATGCCACTCCACTCAACTCCATTCCACTCCACTCCACTACACTTCATTCCACTCCACTCCATTCCACTCCACTACATTCCTTTCCATTCTATTGCATGGCAATCAATTCAACTCCATTCCACTCCACTTCAATCCATTCCACTCCACACGATTCCATTCAATTCCATTCCACTGCACTCCACTCCACTCTACTCCATTCCATTGCACTCCACTCCATTCCATTCCATTCCAGTCCAATCAACTCCACTACATTCAAATCTATTGAACTCAATTCCATTCCATCCCGCTCCATCCATTCCATTGCACTGCAGCCAACACCACTCCGTTCCATTCCAATCCGTTCCACTCCTCCCCAGTACATTCCACTCGACTCAACTCCACCCATTCCATTCTACTCCATCCCATTCCATTGGACTCCATTCCAATCCACTCCAGTGCACTCCACTCCACTCTGATCAATTCCATTCTATTACTTTTCACTCCATTGCATTCCATTCCTTTATTTTGATAGGCTATCACTGTGTCACCCAGGATGCAGTGCAGTTGCACAATTCGGCTCACATATATGTCACTTTCTATTGCATTGCATTCTATTTCATTGCATTTCAGTGCTTTCCATTCCATTCCATTCATTTCAATTCCATTACACTTCTTTCCACTCCACTCCACTCCACTACCCACCATTACATCCGATTATGTTCCACTCTATTCCACTCCTCTCCACTCCACTGCACTTCACTCCACTACATTCCAATCCATCCCATTCCACTCTGCTCCTTTCCACTGCACTACACTCCACCAAACTCCATTACACTTCATTCCTTTCCATTCCATCCCATTCCATTTTTCTCCATTCCACTCCACTCCACTTCACTACACTCCATTCCTTTCCACTCCACTAACTTCCATTATATTCAATTCCACTGCTTTCAATTCCATTCTTCTCTTTCGAGAGTATCTTACTCTGTCACTCAGCTGGGAGCGCATTGGCAGAAGCTCAGTTTTCATTCCATTCCATTCAACTTCACTCTATTCCACCCCTTTTCACTCTACTCCATTCTACTTCAATGCATTTCACCCCACACCACTCCATTCCACTTCATTCTGCTCCACTGCACTTCACCCCTCATTGCTGCATTCCACTGGGTTCCAAGACTCTCCATTCTAATTCATTCCAATCCATTCCAATCAAATCCATTCCATTCCAGTCCGTTCAACTTCACCCTATTCCATTTCTTTCCATGCCACTGCAAACCACTCAATTCCATTCCATTCCAATCCATTCCATTACATTCTTTTCCTTTACATTTCATTCAATTACATTCCACTCCACTGCATTCTATTCCACTCCATTCCACCCCACTCCATTCCACTCCATTTCACTCCACTCCACTCCAGTGCAATCCAATCCACTCCAATCAGCTCCGCTACATTCCATTCCATTCCATTAAATTACATTCCACGCCATTCCACTCCATTCCATCCCATTCCATTCCATGCCTTCCATTCCATTCCACTCCACTCCACTCCATTCCATGGCAATCTATTCAATTCGACTCCATTCCATTGCATTCCACTCCATTCCAGTCCACTCCACTCCACTTCACTTTAATCTACTCCACTTCATTTCATTCCATTGCTATCCACTCCATTCCATGACATGCAATTCCACTGCATTCCACTCCACTACATTCCACTCCACTCCCCTCTACTCCACTTCATTGTATTCTAAACCATTCCATGCCACTGGACAAAACTCCACTCCACTCCACTCTATTCCATTTCATTACACTTTGCTCCAATCGAATCTGCTCCACTCCATTTCACTGCATTCCACTCCTCTCTATTGAAATCCAATCCTCTCCACTCCAATCCACTCCACTAAATCCCATTCCATTACTCTCCACTCCATTTCATTGCATTCCACTCAATTCCATGCCATTCCATTCCTCTCCCTTACATTACACTACATTCCACTCCACTCCATTCCACTCTACTCCATTCTATTCCAAGCCATTCCATGCCACTCCACGAAACTCCACTCCACTAAACTCCTTTCCATTCCACATCACTCTAGTCCACTCCACTCAACTGCACTACACTCCATTTCATTCCAGTTCGCTCCAGTCCAATCCACTCCACTCCATTCCACTCTACTCCATTCCATTCCAGTACAGTCCTGTCAATGCCATTTAATTCCACTCCATTCCATTCCATTCTAGTCCGTTCCACTCCATGCCATTACACTCCACTTCATTCCATTCGATTCCACTTCACCCCACTACATTCCATTCCATTTCATTCCACTCCATTCCACTCCATTCCCTTTGGTTCCCTTCCATTCCAGTCCATTCTACTCCACTCCACTCCATTCGTCTCCACTCCATTCCATTCAATTCCATTCCGTCCCACCCCACTACACTCCACTCCATTCCACTTCACTCCACTGAACTCCATTCCACTCCACTCCATTCCACTAAACTCCATTCCACTCCACTCCACTCCATTCCATTGCATTCAACTACATTCCAATTCATTCCACTCCATTCCAATCCATTCCACTCCCTTCCAGTCAACTGCACTCCATTCATCTCCACTCCACTCCACTCAATTCCATTCCTTTCCATTCCATTCCCCTCCATTCCATTCCAGTGCACTTCTCTCAACTGCACTCCACTCCAATCCACTCCATTTCATTTCATTCCACTACATTCCATTCCATTCCTTTCTTACAAGAGTATCTCACTCTGTCGCCCAGTCTGGAGCACCGTGGAAGAATCTCCACTTCCATTCCTTTCCTTTATTCTCTGCTCCACTCCTCTCCGTTCCACTCCATTCCACTCCATTTCACTCCAGATCTCTCCACCTCACTCCAATCCACTCTACTCAACTCCATTCCATTCCACTCCACTCCACTAAACTACAGTGCATTCCATTCCACTCAGGCCCACTCCACTCTGTTCTGTTCCATTCCAATCCACTCCACTCCAGTCCATTCCATTCCAATCCATTCCACTCAATTCCACTTGGGTCCATTCCTTTCCATTCCATTCCACCTCATTCCATTCCGTTCCATTCAATTCCCATCCATTCCACTAGGTTGCACTCCACTCCTATGCATTCCAATTTATTTAATTACATCCGATTCCATTCCACTCCATTCCTCTGCTCTGCACTCCACTGAACTCCAATCCACTCCATTCCACTCCATCCCATTATAGTCTGCTCCATTCCAGTGCACACCACTCTAACCCACTCCTCTGAACTTCATTCCTTTCCATTCCATCACATTTCAATCCTCTCCATTCCTGTCCAATACTCTTAACTCCACTCGAATCTATTCCATTCCATTCAATTCCACTGCATTCCATTCGAATCCTTTCTTTGGAGAGTATCTCACTTTGTCACTCAGGCTGGAGCATAGTGGCAAAATCTCAGTTTTCATTCCATTCCATTCCATTCCACTCCATTCCACTAAAGTCCTTTCCATTCCCCTATATTCCACTCCGTTCCACTCCACTTCAATCCACTCCAACTCACTCCATTCCATTCTACTCCATCACATTCCTCTCCATACCACTCCACTCCACTCCATTTAACTCCAGTCCATTCAATTCCATTCCATTCCACTCCAATACACTCCACTCCAATCAACTGCATTTCAATCCATTCAACTCCATACCACTCCACTCCATTCGGTTCCACTCCAATCCACTCCACTCCACTCTATTCCAGTCCACTCCATTCCACTCCACTCCATACCATTTTACAACACTCCACTCCATTCCACTGCACTCCACAACATTCCATTCCATTCGGTTCCATTCAATTCCATTCCATTCCACCCCACTCCACTCCACTCCATTCCACTCCACTCCACTGAACTTCATTCCACTCCACTTCATTCCACTAAACTCCTTTCCACTCCACTCCACTCCATTCCATTGCATTGCACTTCATTCCAATTCATTCCCCTCCATTTCATTCCATTCTATTCCACTCCCTTCCAGTCCACTGCACTCCATTCTTATCCACTCCAGTCAATTCCATTCCTTTCCATTCCATTCCCCTCCATTCCACTCCACTGAACTTCAGTCAACTGCACTCCACTCCAATCCACTCCATTTCATTCCATTACACTACATACCATTCCAATCCTTTCTTACAAAAGTATCTCACGCTGTCACCCAGTCTGGAGCGCGGTGGCACAAACTCCACTTCTATTCCATTCCGTTCCATTCTTCTCCGCTCCCCTCCTCTCCGTTCCATTCCACTCCCTGTCACTCCACACCACTCCAAATCACTCCAATCCACTCTATTCCACTCCATTCCATTCCATTCCACTCCAATACACTACACTCCATTCCATTCCACTCCAGCCCACTCCACTATATTCTATTCCATTCCAATCCACTCCACTCCAGTCCATTCCATTCCACTCCATTCCACTCGGAGCCTTTCCTTTCCATTCCATTCCACCTCATTCCATTCCGTTCCATTCAATTCCCTTCCATCCCACTGTGTTCCACTCCACTCCATTTCACTCCACTTCATTTAATTACATCCGATTCCATTCCAAACCATTCCTCTGCTCTCACTCCACTGTACTCCAATCCACTCCATTCCACTCCATCCCATTACGTTCTGCTACATTCCAGTGCTCTCCACTCTAACCCACTCCTCTGAACTTCATTCCTTTCCAATCCATCTCATTTCAATCCTATCCATTCCTCTCCAATCCACTTAACTCCACTCGACTCCACTCCATTCCACTCTATTCCATTCCATTCAATTCCACTGCATCCCATTCCATTCCTTTCTGTCGAGAGTATCTCACTCTGTCACTCAGGCTGGAGTGTAGTGGCAAAATCTCAGCTTCCATTCCATTCCATTCCATTCCATTCCACTAAAGTCCTTTCCATTTCAATCCATTCCACTCCATTCCAATGCATTCCAGTGCACTATACTTCATTCTACTCCATTCCCCTCCATTCCACTCCATTCCTTTCCACTCCATTCCACTACATTCCATTCCATTCCATTCCATTCCACAAAACTCCACTCCATTAAATTTCTCTCCATTCCACTCTACTCTGTTCCATTTAACAATACTCCACTCCACTCCATTTAACTCCATTCAATTGCACACCAATCCATTCCTCTCCTTTCCACTCCACTCCACTCCATTCAGCTTCAATCCTTTCCATTCCATTCCATTTCATTCCACTCCAATACACGACACTCCATCACATTCCATTGCTCCCCACTGCACTCTACTCCACTCCATTCCACTCCACTGTTTCCCAACCCATTCCATTCCATTCCTTTCCATTCCACACCACTTCCCTCCACTCCATTCCACTCCACTCCAATCCATTATATTTCATTCCATTCCATTCCATTCCACACCACTTCACTTCACTCCATTCCACTCCACTCCAATCCATTATATTTCATTCCATTCCATTCCATTCCATTCCAAACCACTTCACTCCACTCCATTCCACTCCACTCCAATCCATTATATTTCATTCCATTCCATTTCATTCCATTCCATTGCATTCCATTGCACTCCTTTCCACTCTAATACACTCCATTCTTTTCCACGGCTCTCCATTCCATACCATTCTATTCCGTTCCACTCCATTCCGTTCCATTCAACTCCATTCCATTCCATTGAACTCCATTGAAGTCCATTCCACTCCACTCCATTCCATTCTATTCCATTCCATTCCACTTCATTCCAATCCATTCCACTCCATTCTGGTGCACTAAACTCCATTCGGCACCATTCCCCTCCATTCCACTGCATTCCTTATCACTCCATTCCCCTCCATTCCATTACACTCAACATCACTCCACTCTATTAAATTTCTCTCCATTCCACTCTACTCCGTTCCTTTTAACAATACTGCATTCCACTCCTCTGCATTCCATTCCATTCCACTTCAATCCATTACTCTCCTTTCCACTCCACTCCTCTCCATTCCACTTCACTTCATTCCATTCCATTCCATTTCATTCCATTCCACTCCAAGACATTCTGCCACATTCCATTGCTCTGCACTGCACTCCTCTCTACTCCATTCCTCTCCACAATTTTCCAACCCATTCCATTCCATTCCATTCCATTCCATACCATTCCACTCCACTTCAGTCCATTTCACTCCACTCCAACCCATTCCACTCCACTCCATTCCAATTCATTCCATTCCATTCCATTCCACTCCATTCCTTTCCAGACCACTCAACTCCATTCCAATCCACTATATTCCACTCCACTCCACTCAACTCCATTCCGTTCCATTCCATTCGACTCCATTCCATTCCCCTCCACTCCACTCCATTCCACTCCATTCCATTCCTCTCCATTCAACTCCACTCCATTCCATTCCATTCCACTCCACTCCACTCCACTCTATTCCATCCCAGTCCAATCCACTCTACTCGATTCCATTCCACTCCATTCCTTACCATTGCCTTCCACACCATTCTATTCCATTCCTTTCTACACCAGCTCATTCCATTCCAATCCAATCCACTCCATTCTGCTGCACTTCTCTCCATTTCATTCCATCCCAGTCTACTCCATTCCACACCACACGATTCCTTTGCATTCCACTGCACTCCATTCTACTCCACTCTACTCCAGTCCATTGTACTCCACACCAATCCATTCCATTTCTTTCCATTCACTTCCATTCCACTTTGTCCCATTCCATTCCACTCTACTCTGTTCACTCCTCTCCATTCCACTCCACTCCACGCCATTTCATTCCATTCAGTTCCACTCCAGTCCACACCACTCCATTCCATTCCATTGCACTCCACTCCATTCCATTGCACTCCACTCCACTCCAATCCACTCCACTCCACTCCATTGAACTGCACTCCATTCCACTCCACTCCATTCTATTCCATTCCATTCCTTTCCGTTCCACTCCATTCCAGTCCATTCCACTCCATTCCTCTCCGTTCCAGTCCATTCCACTCTATTCCTCTCCAATCCACTGCATTCCGTTCCATTCCACTTCATTCAATTCCACTCCATTGCACTCCACTCCATTCCACTCCATTACACTCCATTCCATTCCATTCAATTCCATTCCAATCCGTTCCATTCCAATCAAGTGCTTTCCATTCCACTCCATTCCATTACACTGCATTCCACTGCATTCCCATCTACTCCATTCCACTCTATTCCATTCCACTCCGCTCCATTCCGTTTCATTCCATCCAACACTATTCCTCTCTTCTCCACTTCTTTCTATTTCACTCCACTAAACTCCGCTCCATTCCATTCCACTTCACTCCACTCCATTCCACTCTACTCCACTCCATTCCACTCCAGTCCACTCCACTCCATTTTATTCCCTTCCATTCCATTCCACTCCATTCCTTCCACTCCACTGCATGACAGTCTACTCCACCCCATTCAACTCCACTCCACTCCAGTCCACGATATTCCTTTCCACTCTACTCCATTCCATTCCACTCCTCTCCATTCCACTCCATTCTATTTCATACCTTTCCACTTCACTGCACTACACTCCACTCCACACCATTCCCACACATTCCATTCCACTCCTCTTCACTCCTCTCCATTCCATGCCATTTCATTCCATTCCATACCATTTCATTCCATTCCATTTCTCTCTGTTACAGTCCATTCAACTCCATTCCGGTCCACTGACTCCACTCCATTCCATTCCATTCTACTGCACTCCACTCCTTTCGATTCCAATCCATTCCTCTGCACTCCATTCCATTCCATTCCTATCCTTTCCACTTCACTCCACTCCACTGCACTGCACTCCACTCCATTCCATTCTATTCCAATCCACTCCATTCCACTCCATTCCAATCCACTGCATTCCACTACATTCCAGTGCATTCCACTCTATTGCTGTCCACTCCTCTCCACTCCATTCCCTCCCAATGCACTCCAATCCTTATGAATCCAATCCATTCCACTCCATTCCATTTCATTGCATTCCATTCTACTCCACTCCACTGAATTACAATCCACTCCATTCCACTCCGCTCTGCTTCATTCCATTCCAATCCATTCCGCTGCTCTCCATTCCATTCCTTTCCACTGTACTCCATTCCACTGCACTCCGCTGCATTCCATTCCAATCCATTACACTCCATTCTACTCCACTCAACTGTATTCCATTCCATCCCACTCCATTCCGCTCCACTAAACTCCATTCTCCTCCCTTTCTGTCCATTCCATTCCATTCCTCTCCATTAATCTCAACTCCATTCCATTCCATTACATTCCACTGCACTCCACTGCATTGGATTCCAGTCCATTCTACTCCACTCCATTCCATTTTACTCTACTCCACTCCATGCCATTCCATTTAATTCCACTCAATTCATTACACTCCATTCCACTGCACTGCACTCCATTCCATTCCACTAACGTCCACTTCATTCCTCTCCACTCCATTCCAATCCACTCCACTCCATTCCATTCCATTCCATTCCATTACACTCCATTCCACTCCCCTCCATCCCATTCCATTCCGTTCCATTTCACTCCACTCCACTCCACTCCATTCCATTACTTTCCACTCCATTCCACTGAAGTCCATTCCAGTCCACTCCACTCCATTCCACTCCACTCCACTCCAACATATTCTATTCCACTCCTCTCCATTCCATTCCTTTCCAATGTACTCCATTCCACACCACTCCGCTGCATTCCATTCCATTCCACTCTGCTCCATTCCAATCAATTACACTCCATTCCACTCCACTCAACAACATTCCATTCCATTCCATTCCTCTCCATTCCGCTCCACTGCACTCCATTCTACTGCATTCCTTTCTGTTCCATTCTATTCCTGTCCACTAATCTCCACTCCAATCCATTCCATTACATTCCAATGCACTCCACTGCGTTGGATTCAAGTCCATTCTACTCCACTCCATTCCATTATACTCTAATCCACTCCACTCCATTCCATTCCATTTAATTCCACGCAATGTATTCCATTCCATTCCATTCCATTCCACTGCACTGTATTCCATTCCATTCCACTTCCGTACACATCATTCCTCTCCACTCCATTCCACTCCACTCCACTCCGTTCCATTCCATTCCACTCCACTCCATTCCAATCCATTCCACTCCACTCTACTCCATTTCATTAAGTTCCATTCCATTCTAATCTTTTCCACTCCACTCCACTCCATTCCATTGTTTTCTAAACAATTCCACTGCACTCCATTCCAGTGGACTCCACTTCATTCCACTCCAATCCACCATATTCTATTCCACTCCACTCCATTCCATTACTTTCTACTCCATTTCACAGCACTCCATTCCAGTCCACTCCACTCCATTCCACTCCACTCCACTCCACCATATTCAATTTCACTCGACTCCATTCACTCCACTCAACTGCATTCGACTCCATTCCATTCCACTTCATGCCACTACACTGCATTCCACTCCATTCCACTCCACTCCACTCCGTTCCATTCCATTCCACTCCACTCCATTCCAATCCATTCCACTCCATTACACTCCAAGCCACTCCATTCCATTAAGTTCTGTTCCATTCTAATCTTTTCCTCTCCACTCCACCCCATTCCAGTACACACCACATTACTCTGCTCCTTTCCATTGCATTCCATTCCACTCCACTACATTCCATTCCATTCCTTTCTACTCCATTCCACTCCACTCCACTGCATTCCGGTACAAACCATAACAAAACATTCCATTCCATTCCATTCCATTCCATTCTACTCCATTCCTTCTTCTCCACTCCATTCCTGTCCTCTCCACTCCATTCTAGTCCACTGCACTCCACTCCACTACGTTCCTATGCACTCCACTCCATTCCATTCTACTCCACTACATTCCATTCAATTCGATTCCAATGCAATCCACTCCATTCCGTTCCATTCCTTTCCATTCCACTCCATTCAAATCCACTCCATTCTACTCCTTTCCCGTCCATTTCACTGTATTGCAGTCCATTCCACTCCACTCCATTACATCCCACTTCACTCCAATCCTTTCGAATCCAATCCATTCCACGCCATTCCACTCCATTCCTTTACATTCCAATCGATTCTACTCCACTAGTTTCCACGCGACTCCATTCCACTCCTCTCCACTACATTCCATTACATTCCAAACTATTCCTTTTCATTCCATTGCATTCCACTCCTTTCCACTCCTTTTCCATTCCATTTCATTGGATTACACTGCATTCCATTCCGTTCGCATATACTGCATTCCACTCCATTCCATTACACTCCACATCTTTCCATTCCATTCCACTCCATTCCACTCTTATGCATTCCTTTCTGTTCCACTCCAATCCACTCCATTCCATTCCATTCCACTTCACTTCACTCGATTCCACTCCTCTCCATTCCATTCAATTCCATTCCATGCCATTCCTCTTCACTCCACTCCACTCCACTCCATTCCCATACATTCCACTCCACTCCTCTTCACTTCACTCCACTAACTCAACTCAACTTCATTCCCATACGTTCCACTCCACTCCTCTTCACTCCACTTCATTCCATGCAATTTCCTTCTATTCCACCACATCTCACTCCCTTCCATTCCACTCCGTTACAGTCCATTCAACTCCATTCTGGTCCACTCCACTCCACTCCATTCTACTCCATTCCACTGCACTCCCCTCCATTCGATTCCAATCGATTCGACTGCACTCCATTCAATTCCTTTCCTATCCTTTCCACTCCACTCCACTCCATTGCACTCCACTCCGCTACATTCCATTATATTCCATTCCGTTCCACTCTATTCCATTCCACTCCATTTCAATCCACTCCATTCCACTGTATTGCAGCCCACTACTCTGCACTCCTTTCCGTCCCACTGCACTCCAATCCATACGAATCCAATCCATTCCATTCCATTCCACTCCATTCCATTCCACTCCACTGCATCACACTCCACTCCATTCCACTCCACTCCACTTCATTCCATTCCACTCCATTCCACTCCTCTGTATTCCATTCCTTTCCACTGTAATCCATTCCACTCCACTCCACTGCATTCATTTCCATTCCACTCTGCTCCATTCCACTCCATTCCACTCCATTCCACTCTACGCAGCTCCATTTCATTCCATTCGATTCCATTCCATACCATTCCACTCCATTCCACTTCACTGCATTCCACTCCATTCCAATCCTTTCCATTCCATTCCAGTCGAAGAATCTCCACTCCACTTCATTCCATTACATTCCACTGCACTCCACTCCATTGTGTTCCAGTCCATTCCACTCCACTCCATTCCATTATACTCTACTCCACTCCATTCCATTCCATTTAATTCCACTCAGAGCATTACACTCAATTCCACTGCACTGCTTTCCATTCTATTCCACTACCATCCACTTCATTCCTCTCCACTTCATTCCACTCCACCCCACTCCGTTCCATTCCATTCCACTCCTCTCCATTCCAATCCATTCCTCTCCATTACACTCCAATCCACTCCACTGCATTCCATTCCATTCCTTTCCTTTCCAATAATTTCCACTATTCTCCACTCCATTCCATTACTTTCCAATCCATTCCACTGCACACCATTCCAGTCCACTCCAGTCTATATCCCTCCACTCGACTCCACTACATTCTATTCCACTCCCCTCAATTCTATTCCACTCCACTCCATTCCATTCCACTGTACCCCACTCCATCCAATCCACTCCACTGAGTTCAACTACATTCCATTCCACTTCATTCCACTACCCAGCATTCCATTCAATTCCTCTCAACTCAACGGAATTCCACGCCACTCTATTCCACTCCACTCTGATCCATTCCATTGCTTTCCATTCATTTCCACTACATTCCACTCCATTCATCTCTACTCCATTCCACTCCACTCCACAGCATTCCAGTACACACCACACCATTCCTTTCTATTCCATTCCATTCCACTCCATTCCTTCTACTCCACTCCATTCCTGTCCACTTCACTCCACTTCCCTACATTCCATTGCACTCAACTCCAATCCATTCCACTCCACTCCATTCCATTTAATTCGATTCCAGTGAAATCCAGTCCACTCCACTCTACTCCACTCCATTCCATTCCACTCCACTCCATTCCATTCCATTCCATTCCATCCCTTCCACTCCATTCCATTCCATTCCACTCCCTTCCAATCCACTCCATTCCATTCCATTCCCATCCGTTCCACTGTATTGCAGTCTATTCTACTCGACTCCATTACATTCCACTGCACTCCAATCCTTTCGAATCCAATCCTTTCCACTCCATTACACTCCAATCGATTCTACTCCACTACATTCCACTCGACTCGATTTCACTCCACTACATTCCATTTCATTACATTCCAATCTATTCAATTCCATTCCATTCCATTTCATGACACTGCATTCCATTTCGTTCCTATCTACTCCATTACAATACATTCCATTCTACTCCACTCCTTTCCATTCCATTCAATTCAACACTATTCCACTCTTCTCCACTCCTTTCCATTCCACTCCAATCCACTCCATTCCATTCAATTCCACTTCATGCCAATCCACTCCACTCCTCTCCACTCCATTCCACTCCACGCCACGCCATTCAATTCCATTTCATTCCTTCCACTTCACTCAATTCCAGTCCACTACACCGCATTCCACTCCACTCCACTTCACTCTGCTACATTCCATTCCACTACACTGCATTACATTCCTCTCCATTCCAGTCCTTTCCATTCCCTTCCATTCCACTTTTCGACACTACACCCCACTCCACTCCATTCCCATCCATTCCACTCCACTCCACTTAACTCCACTCGATTCCATGCCATTAAATTCAATTTCACCACGTTTCACTCCCTTCCATTCCACTCCTTTACATTCCATTCCTCTTATTTCCAGATCACTCCACTCCACTCCACTCCATTCCAATCCACTCCACATGCACTCCACTCAATTCGATTCCAATCCATTCCACTGCATTCCATTCCATTCGATTCCTATCCTGTATTCTCCACTCCACTCCATTGCATGCCACTATGCTCCATTCCATTCCACTCCATTCCATTCCATTCCACTCCATTCCATTCCAATTAATTACTTTCCATTCCATTTGATTCCATGCCACTGCACTCCACTCCATCCAGTCCACTCCACTCTATTCCACTCCTTTTCATTCCAATCCCTACTACTCCACTCCATTCATTTCCATTCCATTCCACTCCATTTCAGTCCACTTCACGAAATTCCACTGCACACCTCTCCATTCCACTACATTCCTTTCCACTACCCGGCATTCTGTTCCAATCCACTCCATTCCATTCCATTGCACTCCACTCCATTTCAATACATTCATCCACTCCATTCCACTACACTCCATTCCATCCCATTCCACTCCATTCCACTGCATTCCACTTCACTCCATTCCTCTCGACTCCACTTCATACCACTTCACTCCATTCTTTTCCTCTCCATTCCATTCCACTCCATTCGACTCCTCTCCATTCCATTTCTTTCCACTGTACTCCATCCGACTCAACACCGTTCCATTCTATTCCATTCCATTCCAGTCCACTCCTCCCCATTCCAATCCATTCCACTCTATTCCACTCCACTCAACTCCATTCCATTCCATTCCACTCCATTCCACTCCACTCCATTCCAGTACGTTCCATTCCACTCCATTCCAGTCCGTTCCATTCCAGTCCGTTCCACTATATTCCAGTTCTTTCCACTCCATTCCAGTCCACTAAAATCTGCTCCACTCCTTTCCATTATATTCCACTGCACTCCACTCCATTGGATTCTATTCCATTCCACTCCACTCCATTCCATTATACCAACTCCGCTCCACTCCACCATATTCCATTTAATTCTACTTAATTCCATTCCATTCCATTCCATTCCACTTCACTGCATTCCAATCCATTCCACTCCACTCCACTCCATTCAACTCCACTCCGTTCCATTCCACTCCACTCCACTCCACTCCTTTGCTTTCCATTCCATTCCATTCCTTTCCATTACACTCCACTCCATTCAATTACTTCAACTCCATTCCACTCCATTCCATTCAGCAGCACTCCATTCCAGTCCACTCTACTCCGTTCCACTCCACTCCACTCCATTCCAATCCTTTCCACTCCACTTCACTCCACTGCATTCCACTCTATTCCATTCCACTGCACTACATTCCAGTCCACTCTACTCCTTTCCACTCCACTCCACTACATTTTATTCCACTCCACTCCATTGCATTCCACTCCATTCCTTTCCATTCCACTGCATTCCACTGCATCCACTCCATTCGACTCCATTCCATTCCTCTCAATTCCACTCCACTGCATTCCATTCCATTCCTCTCAACACAACTGAATTCCACCCCACTTCAGTCCACTGCACTCCGCTCCACTACATTGCTTTCCATTCCACCCCAGTACATTCCATTCAATTCCACCTTACTCCATGCCACTCTACTCCACTGCATTCCACTGTGCACCACACTATTTCCTTCCATTCTACTCTATTACTTCTACTCCACTCCTTTCCTGTCCACAACCCTTCATTCTTGTCCTCTGCAGTCCACTCAACTACATTCTATTTCACTCCACACCATTCCATTCCACTCCACTCCATTCCATTCAATTACATTCCAATACACTCCACTGCAACCCACTCCACTCCATTTCATTCCATGCCATTCCATTCCACTCCATTCTATTCCACTCCATTCCAGTCCATTCCACTCTATTGCAGTCCCCTCCATGCCAATCCATTCCATCCCACTGCATTCCAATCCATTCGAATCCCACTGCACTACATTCCATTATATTCCACTCCACTCCACTCCATTCCACTCAACTCCATTCCATTTCATTCCATTCCATTCCTTTCCATTCCTTTCCATTCCATTGCAATCCATTCTACTCCACTCCATTCCACTTCACTGCATACCATTCCTTTCCGTAACATTCCACTCCCCTGCTCACCATTCTTTTATGTTCCACACCTCTCCCTATAACTATATTCCATTCCAATCCTTTGCACTCTACTCCTTTCCATTCCATTCCGCTCCACTCCACTCCACTCAATTCCATTGCACTCCGTTCCTCTCCACTCCATTCCATTCAACTGCATTCAATTCCATTCAATTCCACTCCATTCCGTCCTATTCTTCTGCACTCCACTCCATTCCATTCCACTCAACTCCATTCCTTTAAACTCCACACCTCTCCACTCCAATCTACACCACTCCATTCTAGTCCCATACGGTCCTTTCCTTTCCATTCTTCTCCACTACACTACACTCCATTCCATTCCTTTCCTCTCCACTCCACTCCACTCCATTCCATTCTATTACCCTGCATCCCACAGCATTCCATTCCAATTCACTCCAATAAACTCCATTCAATTCCACTCCCTTCCACTCCATTCCTTTTAATTCCCACCCATTTCATTCCTCTCCATTTCTTTCGTCTCCATTCCTCTACACTCCACTACATTCCACTCCACTCATTTCCACTCTACTCCACTTCTTTCCATTCCATTCCATTCCACTCCATTCCATTCAAATTCACTCCATTCCAGTATGCTCCACTCCATTCCTTGCCACATCCCTCCACTCCACCACATTAAATTCCACTTTACTGCATTCCATTCAACTCCACTAAATTCCATTCCATTGCATTCCAGTGCACTCCACTCCAATCCACTTCACTCTATTCCACTCCATTCCATTCCACTCCACTCCACTCCATTGCATTCCATTCCCTTCCATTCCAATCCATTCCACTCCACTCCATTCCACTCCATTCCATTCCACTACAATCCAATCCAGTCCATTCCATTCCATTCCATTCCAATCCACTCCATTCCACTCCACTCCATTCCACTCCACTCCACTGCGTTCCACTCCACTCCATTCCATTCCGATCCATTCCAGTCCACTCTATTCCACTCCACTCCATTACATTACTCTGGAATCAAATCCATTGGAATCCAATCCATTCCACTCCATTCCACTCCATTCCTTTCCATTCCAGTCGATTCCACTCCACTCCATTCCAATGCACTCCATTACATTCCATTCCATTCGACTCCTCTCTATTCCACTCCAGTCAATTCCACTCCACTCCACTGCATTCCACTCCACTCCATTCCATTCCTATCCATTCCAATCCACTCTATTCCACTACACTCCATTCAATTCCACTGAACTCTAGTCCATTCCACTCTACTCCATTCCACTCCACTCTACTCCATTCCATTCCATTCCGCTACACTACACTACATCCACTCCACTACACACCATTCCACTCCATTCCATTCCACTTCATTGCATTTCACTGAATTTCATTCCATTCAACTCCACTCCAGTCCATTCCAAACCATTCCACTCCACTCCATACCATTCCATTTCATTCTATTCCATTGTGCTCCATCCCATTCCATTCTATTCCACTCTATTCCATTCATTTCCATTCCACTGCACTCTATTCCACTGCTTTCCATTACACTGCATTCCATTCCACTTCTCTCCAATCCAGTCCATTCCATTCCACTGCTCTCCACTCCATTCCATTCCACACCACTCTCTTCCACTGAATTCCATTCCAATCCATTCCACTCTACTCCATTCCATTGCTTTCCACTCCTCTCCCCTCCACTCCATTCCATTGCATTCCATTTCACTCCACTCTTTTCCATTCCACTGCATTCCATTCCACTCCATACCATTCCATTTTACTCCACTCCACTCCCTTCCAATCCACTCCACTCCATTCCATCCCATTCGACTCCACTCCACTCCATTCAATTCTGTTCCACTGCACTACACTCCATTCCATTCCAAGTCACTCCACTTCACTCCATTCCATTCCATTCCATTCCACTCGATTCCAATCCATTCCATACCATTCCATTCTACTCCATTCCACTCCATTCCACTCCCCTCCGCTCCACTCCATTCCACTCCACTCCTCTCCACTCCAATCCACGCCATTCCATTCCACTCCACTCCATTCCATCCCATTCGACTCCACTCCACTCCGCTCCACTCCATTCCATTCTGTTCCACTGCACTCCACTGCATTCCATTCCAAACCACTCCACTTCACTCCATTCCATTCCTCTTCACTCCACTCCACTACATTCTATTCCACTCCACTACATTCCATTCAATTCCATTCCACTGCACTCCACTGCACCCACTCCAATCCACTTCATTTGACTGCATTCCACTGCACTCCATTCCACTCCACTGCATTCCATTCCATTCCACTTAACTCAACAGCATTCCACTCCACTCCATTCCACTCCACTTCACTCCAATCCATTGCATTCCATTCCACTCCACTACATTCCATTCCATTCCTGTCTACTCCATTCCCCTCCACGCCACTCCATTCCACTACACACCACCCCATTCCATTACATTCCATTGCATTTCACTTCATTCCTTCCACTCCACTCCATTAAGGTCCCCTACACTCTATTCCAGTTCACTGCACTCCACTCCACTACATTCCATTGCACTACCTTCCATTCCATTCCTCTGCATTCCGTTCAATTCCATTCCACTGCACTCCACTCCATTCCACTCCATTCCACTCCCTGCACTCCATTCCATTCCAATGCTCTCCACTCCACTCCACTCCACTATATGACACTCGATTCCACTGCACTCCAATCCATTCCATTCCACTGCAATACCATCCATTTAAATCCAATCCATTCTACTACATTACACTCCAATCCATTCAATCCAATCCATTCCACTGCACACCATTCCACTCTACTCCATGCCACTCCATTCTACTTCATTCCACTGCACACTACACCATTCCATTCCATTTAATTCCATGCCTTTTCACTCCATTCCATTCCACTCCCATCCAATCCACAGCATTCCACTCCATTCCAGTCCATTCTACTGTATTCCTGTCCACTGCACTCCACCCCATTCCGTTCCACTGCACTCCAATCCATTCGAATCCAATCCATTCCTCTCCATTCCACTCCACTCCACTCCATTCCAATCGATTCCACTCCACTCCATTCCACACCACTCCAATCCCCTCCACTCTACTGTATTCCACTCCACTCCATTCCACTACACTCTACTCCATTCCACTCCTCTCCATTCCCTTACAATCTATCCACTCCAATCCATTCCACTCTCCTTCATTTCACTGTGCTCCACTCCATTTCATTCCGTTCCATTCCACTTCATTCCATTATATTCCTCTCCATTCCAGTCCACTCCACTCCATTCCACTCGACTCCACTCCATTCCTCTCCACTCCAATCCATTCCATTCCACTGCACTGCCATCCATTTGAATCCAGTCAATTCCACTCCATTACACTTCATTCCATTCCTTACCAATCCATTCAAATGCACACCATTTCACTCTACTTCATTCCGCTTCATTCTACTTCATTCCATTACACACCACACCATTCCATTCCATTTTATTCCATGCAATTTCACTCCATTTAATTTCATTCCAGTCGAATCCACACCATTCCACTCCATTCCAGTCCATTCCTCTTCATTCCAGTTCACTACACTCCACCCCATTCCATTCTACTGCACTGCATTCCATTCGAATCCAATCCATTCCACTCCCTTCCATTCCATTCAAATCGATTCCACTCCACTTTATTGCACACCGCTCCATTCCCCTCCACTCCACTCTATTCCACTCCACTCCTTTCCACTCCACTCCATTCTGCTCCTCTCCATTCCCTTACAATCCATCCATTCCAATCCATTCCAGTCCACTCCACTCCATTCCGCTCGACTCCACTCCATTCCATTCCATTCCACTCCACTCCATTCTATTCCACTCCTCTCCATTCCAATCCATTACACTGCTCTACACTCCATCCACTCCCCTCCATTCCACTCCATTCCTTTCCACTCCATTGCATTCCACTCCATTCCATTCCATTCCACTGCACTCCACTCCATTCCAAACCATTCCACTCCATTCCACTCCTCTCCATTCCATTCCATTCCATTTCATTTGATTCCATTGCACTTTGTTCCATTCCATTCTACTTTACTCCATACCAATTCATTCTACTGCATTCCATTCCACTCGAATCCATTCCATTGACATCCATTCCATTCCTTTCCCTTACACTCCACTCCATTCAACTCCACTCCATTCCATTCCATTCCTATCCACTGCACTCCACTACACTTCACTCCACACCACTCCCTTCCACTCAGTTCCATTCCAATCCATTCCACTCTACTCCATTCCATTCCATTACGCTCCACTCCACTCCATTCCATTGCTCTCCATTACACTCCACTCCTTTCCATTCCATTCCATTCCACTCCATTCCTTTCCATTCTACTCCATTCCAATCCATTCAATTCCACTGCACTCCACTCCTCTCCACCGCAATCAACACCAATCCATTCCTCTACACTCCAGTCCATTCCTTTCCTTTCCTTTCCACTCTACTCCACTCCATTCCATTGAATTCCACTCCAGTCCAATACACTCCTCTCCACTCAACTTCATTCCATTCTATTCAACTGCTCTCCACTCCATTCCTTTCCAATTCCGTCCAATCCACTCCATTCCATTCCACTACACTCCACTCCTCTCCATTCTGTATAATTCCACTCCATTCCTTTCCACTTCATTCCTCTCCACTCCGTTACTTTCCATGCAGCTCAATCCCACTCCTCTCCAATCCATTTCATTCCATTCAATTCCACTCCATTCCAATCCAATCCACTCCATTCCATTCTACTCCCTCCAATCCACTACACTCAACTCCACTCTACCACTTTATATTCCGCTCCACTCAATTCCATTCCATTGCATTCCTCTGCACTCCCCGCATCCACCCCACTACACTACATTCCACTCATTTCCTTTCCACTCCAATCCACCCCAATCCATTCCATTCCATTCCATAACACTCCACTACATTCCACTCCACTCCATTCCACTCCATTCCACTCCAGTCCATTCCATTCCCTTCCACTCCAGTCCATTCAAATCCATTCCACTCCATTCCACTCCACTCTTCTCCAAGCCATTCCATTCCCTTCCATTTCATTCCAATACTTTCCACTTCACTCCACTCCATTCCATTTCACTGCACTCCGTTCCGTTACATTCCATTCCATTCTACTTCATTCCATTTCACTCCAATCCACTCCAGTCCACTCCATTCATTCCACTCCACCCATTCCACTCCACCCCAATCCACTACATTCAATTCCACTTTATTCCATTCCATTCCATTTAATTCCACTGCACTCCACTCTATTCACTCCAATACACTCCATTTCACTCCATCCCATTCCATGCCATTCCACTCTACTCCGTTGAATTCCATTGCTCTCCACTCCACTGTATTCCACTCTAGTCCGATCCAATCCACTCTGCTCCATTCCATTCCATTGCATTCCTCTCCACTCCAACGCATTCAATTCCAATCTTGTCCATTTCACTTCACTCTGCTCCATTCCTTTGCATTCCAGTACACTCATTGCCACTCCAATACATTCCATTACATGCCACTGCATTCCATTCCACTCCACACCCTCCTTTCGTTTCCTTTCCACTGCACTCCACTTCACTCCACTCCACTCCACTCCTTTGAACTCCATTCCATTCCAATTCATTCCACTCCATTCCAGTCCACTCCCCTCCACTCCATTCCACTCCACTCTATTCCACTCCAGTCCACTGCTTCCATTCCATTCCATTGCTCACCACTCAACTCCATTACAATCCATTCCACTCTATTTTAGTCCACTCCACTCCATTCAATTCAACTTCACTCCACTCCACTCCATTGCATTTAATAGCACACCATTCCACTCCACTCCTTTGCACTCCACTCCTCTCCATTTTACCCCATCCCATTCCATTCCATTCCATTACACTCCTCTCCACTCCAATCTATTCCATTCCATTCCACTCTCCTGCTCTCTACTCCACTCAGATGCACCACATTTCATTGCATTCCACTTCATACCATTCCATCTTTTCCATTCCCTTCGATTCCATTCCATTCCATTCAATTCCATTCCATTCCTCTCTATTCCAATCCTGTCCACTCCATTCCACCCTCCTCTACTCCGTTCCATTCCTTTCCATTCCATTCCATTGCATTCCAGTTCATTCCAGTCCACTCCTTTCCACTGCACTCCATTACACTTTAATCCATTGCACTCCATTCCACTACGTTCCATTAAATTCAATTCCATTCAACTGCCTTCCATTCCATTCCACTCTACTCCATTTCACTCCATGCCATTCCACTCCACTCCATGTCATTACATTCCATTCAACTCTAGTACAATCCACTCCACTCCATTCCACTCCATTCCATTTCACTGCACTCATACTATCCCACTCCACTCCGTTCACCTCCACTTAACTCCATTCCATTTAAATCCATTCCATTCCACTCCATTCCTTCGATTCCAATAAATAACAGTCCTCTCCACTCCACTGCAGTCCATTAAAATCCACTCCATGACACTCCATTCCACTCCAATCCATTCCCTTCCATTCCACTCCATTCCACTGCATTGTACATAATTTCACTCCCCTCCACGCCACTCCACTCCACTCCATTCCACTGCATTCCATCACACTCCATTCCACTACAATCCATTTCATTCCATTCCACGCCACTCCATTCCAATCCACTCCATTCAATTCCATTCCATGCCACTCCATTCCACTCCACTCCATTCAATTCCATTCCACTGCACTCCACTACATTCGATTCCAATCCATTCCACTCCACTCCATTCCATTCCACTCCACTCCACTACACTACACACCACTCCTCTTCATTACATTGAATTCCATTCCATTCCATTTCCCTTCCATTCCAACCCAATCCATTCCATTCCATTCCACTCCACTCCACTTCAATCAATTCCATATCAGTCCGCTCCATTCCATTCCACGCCACTCCATTCCACTCCACTCCATTGAATTCCTTTCCACTGCACTCCACTTCATTCGATTACAATCCATTCCACTCCATTCCACTCCACTCCATTCCATTCCACTCCACACCACTCCACTCCACTCCACTTCATTACTTTGAATTGCACTCCATTCCTCTACAGTCCATTCCAACCAAATCCATTTCATTCCACCCCACTCCACTCAAATCCACTTCACTCAATTCCACCTCACTCCACTCCATTCCATTCCATTTCATTCCACTGCACTCCATTCTAATCCATTCCACTTCATTCCACTCCATTCCACTACATTCTATTCCATTCCATTCCATTCCAATCTTTTCCATGCCTCTCCAATTCATTTCGCATGACTCCACTCCATTCCATTACATTCCACTCGATTCACCTATATACCATTCCAATCCTTTCCTCTCCACTCAACTCCTTCTCATAACACTCCAATACATTCCATTCCTCTCCACTCCATTCTATTCCGCTCCACTCCATTCCATTCCATTATATTCCATTCCACTTCATTCCATTCCATTCCATTCCACTGCACTCCACTCCATCCACTACTTGCCACTCCAATCCTCTCCATTCATTCAACTCCATTCCACTCCAATTCATTCGCTTCCATTCCACTCCACTTCACTGCATTCTACTGTACTTCATCCTAATCTACATGGCTCCATTCCATTCCATTGATTTCCACTCCTTTCCATTCCATTACATTCCACTCTACTCCATTCCACGTCTATCCTCTACATTCAAATCCATTCCATTCCACTCCACCCTCTCCATTCCAATCCATTCCTCTTCATTCCACTCCACTCCATTCCATGCCATTCCATTCCATTCCATTCCATTCTACTCCAAATCGTTCCATTCCATTCCAGTCCATTCCAATCCTTTCCAGTCCACTCCACAACACTCCAATTTTTTCAAGTCTAGTCCACTCCAATCAATTTCATTCCCTTCCAGTGTACTCCACTAGATTCTGTTCCAATACATTCCACTCCACTCCATTCCAATCAACTCCACTTCACTCCATTCCATTTAATTCCACTCCATTCCATTCCAATCCATTCTACTCCACTCCACTCTATTCCACTCCTCGCCATTCAATTCCATTCTCTCCCACTCCACTCCACTCCATTCCATTCCGTTCATCTCCATTCCACTCCAGTCCACTCCACTCAATCTCATTCCATTTCATTGTATTCCATTCCATTCCACTCCACTCCATTCCAGTACATACCTTCCTGTCCACTCCACTCTACTCCATTCCGTTTAATTTCCCTTCGTTCCTTTCCACTCCCTTCAACTCCATTACACTCCACTCCATTCCAATCCTATCCACTCCATTCCAATCCACTCAATTCCACTACAACCCACTCCATTCCATTCCATTCCACTCCGTTCCTTTCCAATCCACTCAATTCCTGTCCACTCCCCTGCATTCCACTACACTCCATTCCACTCAACCAAAATACATTCCATTCCACTCTACTCTGTTCCATTCCACTCCCTGCTACTGTAATCCATTCCACTCCGTTCAACTGCATTCAACTCGACTCCACTCCATTCCATTCCATCAAACTGATCTGCACTCCATTCCATTCCATTCCATTCCACTCCACTCCATTCCACTCCACTCCCCTCCAATCCGTTTAATACAACTCCTTTCCATTCCACTCCATTCCTGTCCACTCCACTCCATTCGACTCCACTCCGTTTCATTCCATTCCTCTCCAGTGCACCCCACTCCACTCCGTTCCATTCCATTCCACTCCACTTAACACCAATCCACTTCTTTCCATACCACTCCATGCCATTTCTCTCCATTCCATTCCACTCCACTCCCTTTCACTCCATCCGATTCCATTTAATTTCATTTCATTCTACTCCACTGCACTCCACTCCATTCCATTCCCTTCCACTCCTCTGCACTCCACTCCATTCCATTACTTTCCAATCAATTACACTCAGCTACATTCCAATCCATTCCATTCCATTCCTGTACACTCCTCTCCATTCCGCTCCACTCCAAACCAATCCACTGCACTCCATGCCATTCCATTTCATCACATCCATCTCTATTCCATTCTACTCCACTCCATTCAACTCCACTCCAATATATTCCATTCCATTTCATTTCGCTCCACTCCATTCTACTCCACTCCATTCCATTCCACTCAACTCCATTCCTTTCCATTTCATTCAACTCTATTCCACTCCTCTCCACTCCTATCCATTCCACTCCACTCCACTCCGTTCCTTTACATTCCAATTCACTCCATTCCATAACACTGCACTCCACTCCATTAAACTCCATTCCACTCAATGCCATTCCATTCCATTCCATTCCATTCCACTCCATTCCTTCCACTCTATTGCATTCCAGTCAACTCCACCCCATTCCCCTCCACTCCACTCCCCTCCACTACACTCAATTCCACTCCACTCCATTCAATTCCACACCACTTCATTCCATTCCATTACATTCCACTACATGCCACTACACTCCACTCCACTCCATTCACACTGCACTCCACTGCACTCCAATCCTTTCGAATCTAATCCATTCCACTCCTTTCCAATGTAATCCATACCATTCCAATCCATTCTACTCCACTCCACTCCACTCCACTCCATTCCAGTACAATCCACTCCATTCCATTCCATTCCATTCCATTCCATTCCACTCCATTCCAGTCCACTCCACTCCATTCCACTCTACTACATTGTATTACACTCCAGTCCATTCCATTCCACTCTCCTCCATTTCATCCCATTGCATTCCACTGCACTCCAACCCATCCACTCCACTCCACCCCATTGGAGTCCATTCCATTCCACTGCATTCCACTCCACTGCATTCCGTTCCATTCCACTCAACCCAACTACATTCCACTCTACTCCATGCCACTACACTCCGCTCCTTTCCATTGCAATCAATTCCGCTCCATTACTTTACATTCCAATACACTCTACTCAATTCCAATCCACTCCACTGCATTCCACTGCACACTACACCATTCCATTCCGTTCCATTCCAATCCATTCCTTCCACTCAACTCCATTCCAGTCCACTCCACTCCATTCCAGTACACTGCTCTCCACTCCCCTACATTCCATTGCACTCGACTCCATTCCATTCCACTCCACTAGGTTTTTCATTCAATTCCATTCCACTGCACTCCACGCTACTCCACTCCATTCCACTCCATTCAACTCCATTCCACTCCACCTCATTCCACTCCATTTCACTCCATTCCACCCCACTCCACTCTGTTCTATTCCATTCCATTCCACTCCATTCCATTGTACTCCATTCAAATCCACTCCATTCCACTCCATTCCAGTCCATTCCATTGTATTACAGTCCTCTCCACTTCAGTCAATTACATCCCACTGCACTCCAATCCTTTTGAATCCAATCCATTCCACTCCATACCTCTGTATTCCATTCCATTCCAATCCATTCTACAGCACTGCATTCCACTGCACTCCATTCCACTCCACTCCACTCCATTCCACTCCACTCCATTCAATTACAATCCATTCTAATCCACTCCATTCCATACCACTCAATTCCACTCCACTCTTCTCCATTCCATTCCGTTCCACTCCCTCCGTTCCGTTCCACTCCACTCCATTCGAGTCCACTCCGCTCCATTCCACTCCTGTCCATTCCAATCCATTCCATTCCACAAAACTTCACTGCATTCCACTCCCCTTCATTCTATTCCATTACACTGCACTAGTTGCCTTCACTCCAATCCACTCCATTTCATTCCATTCCATTCCACTCCACTGCATTCCACTGCACTCCATTCCACTCCATTCCATACCACTCCACTGCACCCCATTCCATTCCACTCAATTCAATTACAACACATTCCAATCCACTCCATTCCAATCCACTCAATTCCGTTCCACTCCATTCCATTCCATTCCACTCCATTCCAGTGCACTTCATTCTATTCTTTTCCATTACACTCCATTCCATTTCACTCCACACCATTCCAATCCATTCCATTCCACTGCACTCCACTTCATCCCAATCCACAACTCTCCTTTCCACTCATTTCCATTCCAGTCCATTCCACTCTACTCCATTCCATTCCATTCTGCTCCAGTCCACTCCACTCCTTTCCCGTGCACTCCAATCCTCTACACTCCATTCCATTCCACTGCATTCAATTTCAATCCATAACACTCCATTCCATGCCTTTCTAATCCACTCCTCTCCACTCCATTCCACTCAATTCCTCTCCTTTCCACTCCACTCCTCTCCACTGTAATCCACACCACTCCTTCCACTCCAACTGGGTCGATTCCATTCCATTCCTTTCCACTCCCCTCCACTCCATTGCATTCCGTTCCACTCCACTCCACTCCATTCTACTCCCATGCAATCCACTGCATTCCATTCCACTTCATTACTCTATACTCCACTCCATTCCACTCCAGTGAATACCAATCCACTCCACTCCATTCCTTTCCATTCCATTCTACTCCATTCGATTCCAATCCACTCCCTGCCTGTACACTCCCCTGCATTCCACTACACGCCACTCCACTCCACTACATTCCATTCCACTCTACTCCATTCCATTCCACTCCATTCCTTTCCATTCCATTGCATTCCACTGCAGTCCACGCCGCTCCAATCCACCCCATTTCACTCCATTCCACTCCACTCCATTCCAATCCCATTGCATTCCATTCCACTCCATTCCACTCCAATCCATTCCAATCCATTCTAGACCATTCCATTCCACTCCATTCCAGTCAACTCCATTCCACTCCATTCCAACCCATTCCACTCTATTCCAGTTCACTCTAGTCCATTCCACTCCATTCCAATCCATTCCATCCCACTACAATCCACTCCACTCCATTCCACTCCAGTCCACTCCATCCACTCCACTGCATTCCATTCCAATCCATTCCAGTCCACTCCATTCCACTTCACTCCATTCCACTCCACTCCATTCAACTCAACTCCACTGCATTCCATTCCACTCCACTTCATTCCATTCCACTCCTCTCCATTCCATTCCTTTCTACTGCACTAAACTTCGTCCACTCCACTCAACTCCATTCCACCCCATTCAATTCCACCCGATTGCATTCCACTCCATCACATTCCATTCAACTCCACTCCTCTCCACTCGAAACCATTCCACTCCATTCCACTCCACTCTACTCCATTTCTTTCCATTTCATTACATTCCATTCCACTCCAGTCCACTCCATCCACTCCACTGCATTCCATTCCAATCCATTCCAGTCCACTCCATTCCACTTCATTCCATTCCATTCCACTCCATTCAACTCAACTCCACTGCATTCCATTCCACTCCACTTCATTCCATTCCACTCCTCTCCATTCCATTCCTTTCTACTGCACTAAACTTCGTCCACTCCACTCAACTCCATTCCACCCCATTCAATTCCACCCGATTGCATTCCACTCCATCACATTCCATTCAACTCCACTCCTCTCCACTCGAAACCATTCCACTCCATTCCACTCCACTCTACTCCATTTCTTTCCATTTCATTACATTCCATTCCACTCCAGTCCACTCCATCCACTCCACTGCATTCCATTCCAATCCATTCCAGTCCACTCCATTCCACTTCATTCCATTCCATTCCACTCCATTCAACTCAACTCCACTGCATTCCATTCCACTCCACTTCATTCCATTCCACTCCTCTCCATTCCATTCCTTTCTACTGCACTAAACTTCGTCCACTCCACTCAACTCCATTCCACCCCATTCAATTCCAACCAATTGCATTCCACTCCATCACATTCCATTCAACTCCACTCCTCTCCACTCGAAACCATTCCACTTCATTCCACTCCACTTTACTCCATTCCTTTCCATTTCATTCCATTCCATTCCACTGTACTCCATTCCTTTCCACTCCACTCCATTCCATTCCACTGCACTGCATTCCTCTCCTTTCCATGACACATAATTCCATTCCACTCCACTCCATTTCATTCTATTCCATTCCACAGCACTCCGCTCCACTCCACTCCATACCAATTCCTTCCACTCAATTCCATTCCAATCCTTTCCACTCTATTCCATTCCATTCCATTCCGCTCCACTCCACTCCTCTCCATTCCATTGCTCTCCGTTCCACTCCACTATATTCCATTCCACTGCATTCCATTTCATTTCATCCCGTTGCATTCCTCTCCATTCCATTCCTTTCTACTCCAATCCAGTCAATTCCATTCCACTCTATTTCACCCATTTCCACTCCACTCTTCTCCTCTCCAATCCAACCCAATCCATTCGACTCCATTCCAGTCCATTCCTTTCCATTCCTTTCCACTCCACTCCATTCTGTTCCATCCCATTCCACTCCCCTCCACTCCACTCCACTAAATTCCAATCTCTTCAGCTGCACTCCACTCCATTCCATTCCAATCCACTCCACTCTACTCCATTCCTCTCCACTCCACTCCACTGCATTCCATTTAATTCCACTCCATTCCATTCCACTCCATTGCACTACATTCCACTTCACTCAATTACAGTCCTCTAAACTTCATTCCGTTCCATTGCATTGCATTTCTCTGTACTCCACTCCATCCAATCCATTTCACTATATTTCACTCCATTCCTTTCCACTCCATTCCATTCCACTCCATTCCATTCCAGTCCACAACTATCCACTAATTTCCATTCCATATCACTCCACTCCACTCCACTACATTCCACTCCACTCTGCTCCATTCCATTCCATTGCACTCCACTACACTCCATTCCAATCCATTCCACTACATTCAACTGCACTCCAATCCATTCTTTCCATTCCATTTCATTCCAATCCTTTCAACTAAACTCCACTCCACTCCGCTCTATTCCACTTCACTCCACTCCATTTCATTACATTCCATTCCACTTTCTTCCACTCCACTCCAGTCCACTACATTCCATTACACTCCACTCCATTCCAATCCATTCCTTTCCACTGCACTCCACTCTATTCACTGCACTCCACTCCGTTCGACTCCATTTCTTTCCACGCCCTTCCACTCTACTCCATTGAATTCCATTCCTCTCCACTCCACTGCTTTACACTCCACTCCACTCCAATCCACTGCACTCCATTCCATTCGATTCAATTCCACTACACTCCAATCCATTCAATTCCACTCTATTCCATTCTACTGCACTCCGCTACATTCCATTGCATTCCATTCCACTACATTCCACTCCACTACATTCCATTGCACTCCACTCCATTCCATTCCCCTCCACTTCATTTCTTTCAATTCCATTCCACTGCACTCCACTCCACTCCATTGCAATGCATTCCTTTCTACTTCATTCCACTCCATTCTTGTCCACTCCCCTGCACTCCATTCCAGTCCATTCTATTCCAATGCCTTCAACTCTATTATATTCCATTACATTACACTCCACTCCACTGCATCCCACTCCACTCTATTTCATTCCATTCAATTCCATTCCACTCCATTCCTTCCACTCCACTGCATTCCATTCCACTCCCCTCCACATTACTTCATTGCATTTAAAACGAAACCATTCCGTTCCACTCCATTCTACTAAACTCCACTGCATTCCACTCCACTCCGTTCCATTCCACCCCATCCCATTCCATTCCATTTCATTACATTCCTCTGCAGTCCACTCCACTCCATTCCATTCCATTACGTTCCCCCGCACTCCACTCGACTCCAATACCCTGCAATCCATTACATTAAACTCCATTCCATTCCATTCCATTCCATTCCATTCCATTCCATTCCATTCCATTCCTCTCCTTTCCACACCACTCCTGTGCACTCCAATCCACAGTACTCCATTCTACTCCAGTCTGGTCCATTCCTTTCTTTTCCTTTCCACTCCACTCCATTCCATTCCTTTACATTCAATTCCACTCCAATCCATTCCAATCCTTTCCTCTCCATTCCACTCCACTGCACTACATTCCATTCCATTCCATTCCCATGCTTTCCACGTTTCTCCACTCCTTTCCACACCACCCCACTCCATTCCATTACCTTCCATTCGATTCAACTCTATTCCATTCCAATCCTTTCCACTCCACTCCACGCCATTTCACTCCACTCCACTATATTCTATTACTCTCTTCTCCATTCCTTTCCACTCCTCTCCTTTCCATTCCACTTCAATCCACTCCATCCTGTTCTCCACTCCATTCCACTCCATTCCATTCCACTTCATTCCATTCCACTCCATTATCTTCCATGCAACTCCAGTAAACTGCATTCCACTCCACTCCATTCCAATCCACTCGGCTACATTCCTTTCCATTGATTTCTACCCAATTCCTTTCCATTCCATTCCACTCAACTGCATTCCACTCCACTCCCTCCATTACAATTCCTTCCATTCCACTACACTCCAGTCCATTCCAATCCATTCCTCTTCATTCCAATCCACCCCACTCCACTCCATTCCCTTCCATTCCATTCCATTCCATTTTACTCCACTCCATTCATTTACACTCTACACCATTCCATGCCATTCCCCTCCACTCCAGTGCATTCCAGTACACTCCACTCCCTTCCATTCCACTCTAATCCACTTCACTCCATTCAACTCTTTTCGATTGCCCTCCACTCCATAACATTCCACTCAACTCCATTGCATTCCACTCCATTTCACTGCATTCCACTCCACTCCATTCCACTTCATTCCACTCTGTTACAATCCATTCCATGACACTCCACTAAATTCCATTCCACTCCACTCCACTGCATTTCATTCTATTTCACTCCAGTCCACTCCACTCCACTCCATTCCACTCCACTCCACTCCATTCCACTCCACTCCACTTCATTCCACTCCAGTGCATTCCATTCCACACCACTCAATTCCGTTCCATTCCAATCCATTAAACCCCATTACATTTTATTCCATTCCACTTCATTCCATTCCATTCTATTCCACTCCATTCCAGTCCATTCCATTTCCTTCCATTCCATTCCATTCCAATCATTTCCTCTCCTCTCCACTTCATTCCTCTCCACAACACTTCATTCATTTCAATTCCATTCCACTACATTTCATTCCATTCCACTTCATTCCAGTCCAATCAACTCTGTCCCAATATACTCCACTCCACTGCATTACACTACATAACATTACATTTCATTCCACTCCATGCTATTCCACACCAATCCACTCCACTCCACTCCATTCCACCACATTAACTTCCATTCCGTTCAATTCCATTCTTCTCCAGTCCACTCCATTCTTCTCCTTTAAGTTCCATTCCACTCCATTGGACTCCACTGCACTGCAGTCCTTTCCATTCCACTCCATTCCATTCCATTCCATTCCACTCCTTTCCACTGCACTCCATTCCATTAAACTCCACTCTACCAAATTCCAGGCTAATCCATTGCATTCCAATCCACTCCGTTTCATTCCACTCCATTCCATTCCATACCACTCCATTCCAGTCCATTCCTCTCCAATCCACTCTATACCATTCCATTCCTTTCCATTCCATTCCATTCCATTCCATTCATTGCCATTACACTCCAGGCCACTCCATCCCATTCCATTCCATTCCACTCCATTGCACTCCACTCCATTCCATTCCATTACACTCCACTCCACTTCACTCGATTCCATTCAACTCCATTCTATTCCTCTACATTCCACTCCGCTTCACTCCATTTCACTGCATCCCATTCCATTCCACTCCAATTCATTTGAAGCAACTCCTCTCCACTCCAAACCACTCCATTCCACTCCACTCCAATCCTTTCCATTCCATTCTATTCCACTCCATTCCATTGCATTCCATTCCACTCCATTCCATTCCTCTCCTCTCCATTCCACTCCACTCCAATCCATTCCATTCCATTCCATGCTACTCCACCCCATTCCATTCCACTCCACTGGACTCCATTCAAAACCTCTCCATTCCATTCCTTTCCACTCCACTCCACTCCATTCCACTCCATTATATTAAATTCCGTTCAACTCCATTCCATTTCACTCCATTCCATTTCATTCCACTCCATTCCACTCCACTCCACTCCATTCCATTAAATTCCATTCCATTCCATTCCACTCCATTCCATTCCAGTGCACTCCACTCTATTCCACTCCACTCCACTACATTCCATTACATACCACTCCACTCCATTCCATTCCCCTCATCTCAATTGCATTCCAATCCATTCAACTCTATTCCATTCCTTTCAATTTCACTGCACTCTACTCCATCCACTTTACTACATTCGTGTACCCTCCATTCCACTCATATTCATTCCATTCTTTCCACTCTACTCCATTCCATTCCATTACAATCCATTCCACTACACTCCACTGCTCCCACCCCATTCCATTCCAATCCACTCCACTCCATTTTATTCCACTCCATTCCATTCCATTCCACTCCATTCCACCCCTTTTCCGTCCTTTAAACTCCATTGCATTAAACTAAATTCCACTCTACTGCATTCCATTCCATTACACTCCACTTCACTCCGCTTCATTCCATTCTACGCCATTCCACTCTAGTCCATTCCACTCCTCTCCACTCCACTCCACTCCATTCCACTCCATTCCATTCCTCTATATTAAACTCCACTCCAATCCGCCCCTTTCCAATCCATTCCATTCCATTCCATTCCGTTTCACTGCACACCACTCCACTCCACTCCACTCCATTCCATTCCACTCAAATGCACTCTGCTCCTTTCCATTCCACTCCACTATATCCCATTCCATTCCATTCCATTCCATTCCATTCTATTCCGTTCCATTCCATTCCACTCCACTCTATCCAGTCTAATCCAATCCATTCCACTCTCTGTTATCCATTCCATTCCATTCCATTATACTCCATGCCATTCCATTCAAGTCTACTCTTTTCCACTCCACTACAATCCACTCTACTCCACTCCATTCCATTCCAGTTAACTCCATTCCACTCCACTCTAATACATTCCACTGAACTCCACTCCACTTCATTTCATTCCATTCCACTCCACTCTATTCCACACCACACCAATCCATTCCACTCCACTCCTCTCGATTCCATTACATTCCATTCCGTTAGTCTCCATTCCATTCCTCTACTCTCCATTCCAGTTCACTCCACTTCATTCCCGTCCACTCCACTCCACTACACTTCATTCCATTCCTCTCTTCTCCATTCCATTCCACTCGACTCCATTCCATTCCATTCCACTGCAGTCTACTGCAATCCACTCCACTCTACTTCATTCTACCCTGTCCATTCCTCTCCATTCCACTACACTTCATTCCATTCCATTTGACTCCACTCCACTGCATTCCACACCAATCAACTCCATTCGATTACATTCCATTCTATTAAGCTCCATTCCACTACCCTGCACTCCAGTCCACTCTCCTACACTCCATTCCATTCCATCCATTCCAATCTTATCCATTCCATGCCACTCCACTCCAAACCATTGTGCTCCAATCCACTCCATTCTATTCCGTTCCAAAGCATTCCAGTCCACTAAACTCCATTCCACTTCACTCCATTTCACTCTACTCCTCTCCACTCGTTTCCATGCCATTGCATTCCACTCCACTCCATTCCATTTCATTCCACTGCATTCCATTCCATTCCTCACTAATCCACTCCACTCCACTCCATTCCTCTCCACTCTATTCCATTCCATTCCTCTCCACTCCATTCCATTCCATTCCTCTCCACTCGATTCCATTCCATTCCACTACACTCCACTGCATTCCAATCCACTCCACTCTACTCCATTCCATTCCACTCCACTCCTTTCCAATCCATTACACTCCTGTCTTTTCCTCTGCACTCCACTCCATTCCTCTCCACTCCATTCCACTCCACTCTATTCCAATCCACTCCACTCCACTCCACTCCACTTCATACCACTCCACTCCATTCCATTCCATTCCATTCCACTCCACTCCATTGCATTCCGTTCCACTCCACTCCACTCTCTTGCATTCCACTCAATTGCACTCCCCTCCACTCCATTCCATTCCAGTCCGCTTCACTCCACTCCATTCCACTACATTCCACTCCACATCATTCCTCTCTACTCCAATTCTTTCCATTCCATTCCATTCCAATCCTCTCCAATACATACCACTCCTCTCCATTGCATTAAACTCCTGTCCACTCTATTCCATTCCACTGCTTTCCATTCCGTTCCACTCTACTCCATTCCATTCCACTCCATTCTACTACATCCCTTTCCATTCCATTCTATTCAATGCCATTCCACTCTACTCCACTTCATTCCCCTCCACTTCTCTACATTCCATTCCATTCCACTCCAATCCATTTTTATACAGTCCACTGCATTACACTCTGCTCTTCTCCATTCAAATACATTCCATTCAGTTAAACTCCATTGCATTCCACTCCACTCCACTCAACGCCAATTCACTCCACTCCAATCAATTCCATTTCATTCTATTCCAATCCACTCCAATCCATTCCTCTCCACTCCTCTCCATTGTACTCCACTTCTCCCTTTTCCTTTCGATTCCACTCCACTCCATTCCATTGCATTTCATTCCACTCATTCTATTCTATTCCAGTCCAGTTCATTCCATTCCATTGCATTTCACACCACTCCCCTCCATTACACTCCATTACTTTCCACTCCATTCCCTTACATTCCTTTCAATTGCATTCCATTCCGATCCACTCCACTAGACTCCATTCCATTTCACTCCATCCTCTACACTCCACTCCACTCTTTCCACTCCCATCCACTCCACACATTCCATTCCATTCCATTCCTCTCCACTCCACTCCATTCCACTCAGGTCCATTCCATTCCACACCATTCCATTCCGTTCCATTCAATTCAATTCCACTCCACTCCTTTCCACTCCACTCCACTCCACTTCATTTAGTTACCTCTGATTCCAGTCCTATCCATTCTACTCCTCTCCACTCCACTGCTCTCCACTCCACTCCATTCCACTCCATCCCATTCCATTCTGATAGATTCCACTACACTCTATTGCAACCCAAGCAACCCCAATACATTCCGTTCCATTCTATGTCTTTCCAGTCCTCTCCATTCCACTACATTCCACTTCACTCCACTACAGTCCACTCCATTGCATTCCATTCCAGTCCACTCTATTCCATTCCATTCCAGTCCAGTCCATTCCTTTCTTTCGAGAGTATCTCACTCTATCACACAGCTTGGAGTGCACTGGCACAATCTCAGCTTCCACTCCAGTCCATTTCATTCCATTCCATTCCATTCCACTCCATTCCACTGCACTCCACTCTACTCCATTCTTCTCCACTCTGTTCCATTCCACACCATAGCATTCCACTCCACTCCATGCCATTCCACTCCACTCCATGCCTCTCCACTCCACTCAATTTCATTTCATTCCACTCCATTCAATTCCATTTCACTCCATTGCTGTCCACTCCACTCCACACCACTCCACTCCAGTCCATTCCATTCCATTCCCTTCCACTCCATTCCTTTCCACTACATCCACGCCACTCCATTCATCTCCACTCCATTCCACTTCACTCCATTCCATTCCATTCCATGCCACTCCACTCCACTACCCTCTTGTCCACTCCAATCCATTCCATTCCATTCCATTGCATTCCATTCCTATCTCACTCTGTCACTCATCCTGGAGCACAGTGGCAAAATCTCAGCTTCCACTCCATTCCATTCCATCCTACTGCACTCCACTCCACTCTAATCTGCTCCACTCCACTCTCCTCCAATCCACTCCACTCCACACCATTCCATTGAATTTCATTCCACTCCATTCCATACCACTCTATTCCATTGCATTCTATTCCTCTCCTTTACACTCCACTCCACTCCATTCCATTCCATTGCAATCCATTCCATTCCATTCCCCTCCATTGCATTCTATTCCACTCCACTCCATTCCATTCCACTCCATTTCACTCATCTCCACTCCTCTCCAATCCAACTCACTCCATTCCATTCCTTTGCAGTCGATTCCAATCCATTCCATTTCATTCCCCTCTACTCCACTCCATTCCACTCCACTCCAATCCATTCCATTAAACTCTGTTCCTTTCCACTACATTCCGTTCCATGTCACTTCATTCCTTTCCATTCAACTCTATTCCAGTCCATTCAACTCCTTTCCACTCTACTCAACTCCATTGCACTCCATTCAACTCCATTTCATTCCACTGCATTTCTTTCCACACCATTCCACCACATTCCACTCCATTCCACCACACAACATTCCATTCCACTTCACTCCACTACACTCCACTCCTCTCCGTTACATTCCATTCCACTGCACTCCAATCCACTCCAGACCTTTACATTCCACTCCATCCATTCCCCTCCATTGCATTCCACCGCATTCCATTCCATTCCTTTCTTTCGAGAGTATCTCACTCTGTCAATCAGCCTGGATCACAGTGGCACAATCACAGCTTCCATTCCTTTCCATTCCATTCCACTCCACTCCACTCTACTGCACTCCACTCCACTCCAATCAATTACACTCCACTCAACTCCAATCCCCTCCACACCACTCGATTCCAATACATTCTACTCCATTCCATACCACTCCAGTACACTCCACTCGTTTCTTTACCAATCCACTCCACTGCACTCCATTCCACTGTATTCCTTCATTCCATTCTGCTTCATTCCACTCCACCCCACCCACCCTAGTCCACTCTGCTCCATTCCATCCTCTTCCATTCTAGTCCAATCCATTCCACTACATTCCTTTCAATTCCTTTTCTTTCCATTCCTTTTCACTCTATTCATTTGAACTCCACTCCGTTCCTGTCCATTCCATTCCACTCCTTTCCATTCCACTCCATTCCAATACATTTCATTCCCTTCCAATCATCTCCATTCCACTCAACTCCATTCCATTCTATTCCACTCCACACCACTCCACTACATTCTAATCCATTCCATTCCAGTCCAATCCATTCCACTACACTCCATTCCACTCCAGTCCACTCAATTCCATTATGCTCCATTCAATTCCAATCCTTTCCAGTCACTACACTCATTTCCACTCTACTCCACTTCATTTCATTCCATTCCTCTCCATTCCATTCCACTTGATGCCCCTCCACTATGTCCATTCTATTCCCCTCCACTCCATTCCTCTCCACTCCTCTCCACTACAATCCACTCCGTTCAGTTCTATTCCATTCCATTCTATTCCACTCCACTCCATTACATTGTCTTCCATTCCTATCCTTTCCATGCCACTCCATTCCTCTCCAATGCACTCCACTCCACCCCACTCCAGTCTTTCCAATCCACTACATTCCATTTCATTCCACTCCATTCCACTGCATTCCATTCCACTCTGTTCTTTCGAGAGTATCTTACTCTGTCATTTAGCCTTTAGCTCAGTGGCACACAGTTTCCATTATTTCCATTCCATTCCACTGTACTCCACTCTACTCCACCCCAATCCATTACATTCCCCTCCACTCCAGTCCACTCCACACCACTCCATTCCACCACATTCTACTCCATTCCATTCCACTCCAGTCCACTCCAATCCATTCTATTCCATTCCACTCCACTTCAGTCCACTCCAATAAATTCTATTATGTTCCAGTCCACTCCACTCCACTGCTTTCCATTCCATTCCCATCCATTCCAGTCCATCACACTCCATTCCATTCAATTTGTGCCACTCCAATCCATTCCATTCCGCTTCATTCCACTCCATTCCACCCCTATCCAATCCATTCTACTCCAGTCCACTCTGTTCCATTCCATTCCATTCAATTCTACTCCAATCCATTCCAATCCATTCCCTTCCTTTCGTTTTCATTCCATTCCATTTCACTCCATTCATTTCCACTCCAATCCATTCCTCTCCATTCCTTTCCACTCCATTCCACTACATTTCGTTCCATTCCAGTCTACTCCATTCCACTCAAGTCCATTCCACTATATTCCACTCCACACCATACCACCATATTCCAATCCATTCCATTCCTGTCCAATACATTCCAATCCGCTCCACTCCCCTCCAGTCCACTCAATTCCAATCAACTCTATTCAATTGAATCCATTCCAGTACATTCCAATACAATGCACTCTACTCCAAATCATTTCTTTCCATTCCTCTCCATTTCATTCCACTGCACGCCACTCCACTCCATTCCATTCCACACCAATCCACTCCATTCCTCTCCACTCCCCTCCACTACAATCCACTCTGCTCAATTCCATACCATTCCATTCCATTCCACTCTACTCCACTGCAATCAACTGCGCTTAGTTCTTTTCCATTCCACTGCATTCCAATCCATACCATTACATTCCATTTCATTCCACTTCTTTCCATGCCACTCCTTACCAATCCACTGCACTATATTCCAGTGCACTCCATTCCTCTACACTCCATTCCGTTCTACTCCTCTACACTCCACTCCACTACATTCCATTACATTCCTCTCCTCTCAATTCCATTCCACTCCACTCCACTCCACTCAATTTCATTCCATTCCCTTCCACTCCATTCCATTCTATTCCATTCCATTCCTTTCCACTCTATTCCTCTCCACTCCACTCTATTCCACTCCACTCCACTCCATTTCATTCAATTCAACACCACTAAACTCCATTCCACTTCACTTCATTCCACTAGAATCCATTCAATTCGATTGCTTTCCATTCAACTCCACTCCATTCCGTTCCACTCCACTCCACTCCATTCCAGTAAACTCCACTCCCATTCTGTTCCATTGAACTCGATTCCATTTGATTCCACTCCATTCCATTCCAATCCATTCCTGCCCACTACATTTCATGCCACTACACTCCCCTCCACTCCACTCCACTCCACTCAGTTCCATGCCATTGCATTCCACTCCACACCTTCCATTCCATTTCATTCTATTCCATTTCGTTCCACTCCACTCCTTTTTTCTCCACTCCACTCCAGTCAATTCCACTCCATTGCATTCCATCCCATTCATCTCCATTCCATTCAATTCCATTACACTCCATTCCAATTCATTGAACTCCACTCCACTCCGTTCCATTCCATTCCATTCCATTTCATTCAATTCCATTCCATTCCATGCCGTTCCACTCCACTCCAATCCAGTCCAATCCACTGCATTCCATTCAACTCCATTACATCCCTCTTCATTCCTCTCCACTACAATCCATTTAACTTCACTTCATTCCATTCCACTCCACTCCACTCCTCTCCACTCCAATCCAATCCCTTCAATTCCATTCCACTTCATTCCATGCCATTCCATTCCTCTCCATTCCACTCCAGAACATTCCACTCCATTCCACTCTACTGTACTCCACTCTATTCCAAACGATTCCATGCCACTCCACGAAATTCCACTCCACTTCAGTCCATTTCTTTCCACTTTGCTCCAATCCACACAACTGCACTCCGATCGACTCAATTCCACTCCACTTCGCTCCAATCTTAACCACTCCACTCCATTCCACTCTACGTTACTCCATTCCACTCCTTTCCACTCCATTGCATTCGACTCCGTTCCACTCCACTCCATTCCATTCCATTCCATTCCACTCCATCCCACTCCATTACATTTCGCTCCATTCCATTCCAGTCCATTCTACTCCACTTCACTCCATTCGACTCCACACTATTCCTTTCCGTTTTTGTCAATTCCATTCCATTCCATCCCACTCCAATCCACTCCACTCAACTCCACTCCATTCGACTCCAATCCATTCCACCCAACTTCATTCCACTCCACTCCGCTCCATTCCATTCCAATACATTCCAATCCATTCCATTCCATTCCATTCCTCTTCATTCCATTTCATTCCACTCCATTCCAGTCCATTCCACTCCATTACAGTCCACTAAATTCCATTTCTCTCCACTCCACTAAACTCCACTACCCCCATTCCTTGCTATTCCATTCCACTCCACTACATTCCTTTCCATAACACTGCATTCCCTTCCATTCCATTCCACTCCCCTCCACTACACTCCACTCGACTCAATTACACTCCATTCCATTCTACTCCACTCCATTCCATTCTATACCATTCCATTCCATTCTATTGCATTACATTCCATTCCCCTCAATTACACTGTACTGCACTTCACGCAACTCCACTCCATTCCAATGCACTCCATTCAATTCCATTCCACTACATTCCATTCCATTCATTTCTTTCGAGAGAATCTCACCTTGTCACACATTCTGGAGTGTGGCAGCACAATCTCAGTTTCCGTTTTGCTCTGTTCCACTCTGTTCCACCCCACTCCACTCTTCTTCATTCCATTCTCTCCGTTCCACCCCACTCCACTCTGCTACATTCCATTACATCCGATTACAGTAGACTCCATTCCACTCTTCTCCACTTCACTGCAATCCACTCCACTCTATTCCACTCCTTCCCATTCCAGTGTGTTCCATTCCACTGAACTGCACTCCACCCCGCTCCACACCACTTCATTCCTTCCCATTATTTCCAATTACATTGCAATCCATTCCACTCCATTCCTTTCGACTGCACTCCACTCCACTCCATTCCATTCCATTCCACCCCACAGCACTCCACTCCATTCCATTCCACTCCACTCCACCCTAATCCACTCCATTCCATTCCACTTCACTACATTCCATTACTTTCCATCCACTCCACTCCACTCCATTCCATTTCACACCACTATACTACATAGCACTCCACTCCATTCAATTCCATTCCATTCCATTCTACTCCATTCCATTCCATTCCTCTCAATTCCAGTCCACTGCACTCCATTCCACTGCACTCCACTCCCCTCCACTCCACTCCCTTCCAGTCCACTCCACTGCATTCCATTCCATTCCATTCCATTCCACTACACTCCACACCACTCCATTCCACTCCAATTCACTCCATACCACTCCACTCCCTTCTATTCCATTCCATTCCACTCCACTGCATCCTAGTCCACTCCAGTCCACTCCATTCCACTCCATTCCTTTCCACACATTTCCCCTCCTTTGCACTCTACTGCAATTCACTCAATTCTATCCACTCCAAATCATTCCATTCCATTCCATTCCACTGCATTCCCTTCTATTCCTTTTTTCGAGAGTATCTAACTCCGTCTCCAGTATGGAGCGTGGTGTCACACTCTCAGATGCTCTTGAATTCTTTTCCTTTCTGCTCCGCATGACTCTGCTCCACTCAGTCCGTTCCATTTCTTTTCTCTCCAGTCCACTCCGCTACATTCCATTACATCCGAGTCCAGCACACTCTATTCCACTCCTCTCCACTCCTCTCTATCCCACTACATTGAGCTCCATTTCATTCCGCTCCTTTACACCCCATTCCATTCCATTCCACTCCACTTCATTCCATTCCATTCCATTCCACTCCAGTCCACTCCACTTCACTCAACTCCACTCCACTCCATTCCACTCCACTCCACTAGACTAAACTTCACTCTACTCTGTTCCATTTCCCTCCATTCTATTCCTCTTCCTTCCACTCCACACCACTCCCTTCCAATCAATTTCTTTCCATTCCATTCTGTTCCACTCCTCTCCACTTCATTCTACTCCACTCCACTCCATTCCTCTTCAGTAAATTCCATTCCATTACATTGCATTTCACACCAATCCAATCCATTCTATTCCGTTCCTGTCCACTTTACTCCACTCCACTCCACTCCACTGTACTCCACTCCATTCCATTCCATTCCGCTTCACTCCATTCCATTGAATTCGACTCCATTCTATGCCATTCAATTCCATTGCATTCCATTCCACTCCACTCCATTACGTTCCATTCCACTCCATTCCACACTTTTCCATTCCACTCTACTCTATTCCACTGTATTCCACTCGGGTCCATTCCATTCCTTTCCATACCAATTCATTCCATTCTGTTCCATTCCATTCTATCCCATTCCAGTCTATTCAACTCCCCTCCACTCCATTTCATCTAGTTACATCTGATTCCATTCCAATCCATGTCACTCCTCTCCACTCCACTGCACTCCACACCATTCCATTCTACCGCATCTCATGCCATTCTTCTCGATTCCACTCTTCCCCACTTCAACCCACTCCACTCAACTATATTCCTTTCCATTCAATCCTATTCCAAAGCTCTCCATTCCACTCCACGTCGCTACACTCCACTGCACTCCACTCCACTCTACTCCACCCCAATCTGCCCGACTCCATTTCATTCCATTCCACTGCATTTCATTCCATTCCTTTCCTTTGATAATATCTTACTCTGTCACACAGCCTGCAACGCAGTGGCACAATCTCAGCTTCCATTACATTCCATTGCATTCCATTCCATTCCGCTCCATTCCACTGCGTTCCATTCCACTCAACTTCACTCCACTCCACTCCACTCCACTCAATTCCACTCCATTCAATTCCACTCAATTCCAGCCCATTCCACTCCACTCCAATCCATTCCACTCCCCTCCATTCCATTCTATTCCATTCCATTCCATTCCACTCCACCACACTCTAATTCATTCCACTCCACTCTATTCCATTCCACTCCATTCATTCCACTACAATCCACTCCATTCCACTCCACTCCAGGCCACCCCGCTCCACTCCATTCAATTACATTCCACTCCTTTCAATTCCATTTCACTCCACTGCAGGCCAGTACACTCCACTCCACTCCATTCCATTCCACTCCACTCCATTCTATTCCATTCCACTCCATTCCATACCACTACATTCAACTCCACTCCATTCCACTCCACTCCATTTTATTGCACTCCATGCCATGACACTCCATTCTACTCCACTTTAGTGCACTCCAATCTATTCCATTCCGTTCCATTACATTCCATTCCAATCTCATTCTGTCATTCAGCCTGGAGCACAGTGGCACAATCTCAGCTTCCACTCCATTCCATTCTATCCTACTACAATCCACTCCACTCCAATCAACTCAACCCCACTCCTTTACATCCCACTCCACTCTAATCCACTCCACCCCACACCACTACATTAAACTTCATTCCACTCCATTCCATTCCATTACTTTCCTCTCCTTTACACTCCAATCTAGTCCATTCCATTCTACTCCATTCCACTCCATTCCATTCCACTCCACTCCACTCCATTCCATTCCATTCCTTTCCAGTCCACTACATTCCACTCCATTCCATCCCATAACATTGCATTCCACTCCATTTGATTCCACTGCACTCCATTAAATTTCATTCAATTCTACTCCTTTCCTTGCCACTCTATTCCACTGCATTCCAGTCCATTCCAGTCCACTCCTGTCCTCTCCACTCCATTCCCTTCTATTCCACTCCATTCCACTCCACTGCATTCCATTCCATTCCTCTCCACTCCACTCCACTCCAATCCACTACACTTCACTCCATTCCATTACACTAAATTCCATTCCACTTCATTCCATTCCCTTTCACTTCATTCTGTTCCATTCTACTCCATTCCAGTCCATTCATCTCCATTCTAATCTACTCCATTCCAATCTATTCCTCTAAATCACACTCCATTTCATTCCACTCCATTCCATTACACACCATTCCACCCCACTCCACTCCATTCCACCACACTCCATTCCTTTCCATTCCACTCCACTCCTCTCCCTTCCATTCCACTCCACTGCACTCCACTTGAATCCAGTCTTTCCACTCCACTCCATTCCATTCCACTCCATTCTATTCCACTGCATTGCATTCCACTCCTTTCTTTCGAGAGTATGTCACTCTGTCTCTCAGCCTGGAGCACAGTGGCACAATCACAGCTTCCATTCCTTTCCATTCCATTCCACTTCACTCTACTTCACTCCACTCCACTCCACTACAATCCATTAAACTCCACTCCACTCCACTATAATCCATTACACTCCTATCCACCTCAATCCACCCCACAGCAGTCCATTCCACTGCATTCCACTCCATTTATTACCACTCCATTCCACTCCTCTCCATTCCACTCCACTCCATTTTATTCCATTCAACTCCACTCCACTCGATAGCTTTCCATTCCATTGCAATCTTTTCAAGTCCTTTACATTCCATGTCATTCCATTCCACTCCACTCCAATCCACTCCACTCCACTCGACTCCAGTCCGCTCTGCTCCATTCCATTGCATTCTGGTCCAATCCATTCCATTCCATTCCTTTTCATGCCATTCCATTCCACTCCATTCATTTCCACTGCGCTACATTCCAATCCATTCCATTCCATTTCACTCCTTTCCATTCCACTCCATTCCACTACATTTCATTCCTTTCAAGTTCATTCCTTTCCACTCAACTCCTTTCCATTCTGTTCGACTCCACAACATTCCATTCCAGGCCAATCCATTCCACACACCTCCACTCCAAACAAATGCAGTCCACTCAATTCTATTCCACTCCATTCAATTCCAATTCATTCCAGTCCACTCCACTCCATTTCATTCTACTAAACTACATTCCATTCCATTCCTTTCCATTCCATTCCACTCATTTCTATCCCATTCCTCGCCACTCCACTCCTTTCCATTCCACTCCGCTCCACTCCTTTCCTCTCCATTACACTACACTACAATCCACTCCACTTAATTCCATTCAATTCCATTCCATTCCACTGCACTCCATTCCATTCCATTCAATTCCACTCCTTTCCATGAAATTCCATTCCACTCCATTTCAATACTTCCCAGTCCACTCCATTCCAAGCTATTCCACTCCACTCCACTGTATTCCATTCCATTCCACTCCATTCCATTCGATTCCACTCCACTAAATTCCATTCCATTCCAATCTATTCCAGTACATTCCTCTCCAATCCACTCTATTCCATTCCACTGCACTGCAATCCATTCAATTCCATTCCAATCCACTGCATTCCAGTCCACTCCACTCCATAACACTCCACTCAACTCCACACCACCCCACTCCATTCCATTCCATTAAATTCCATGTCACTCCACTCCATTCCACTCCATTCCATTCCACTCCATTCCATTCAATTCCATTCCATTCCAGTTCACAGCCTTCCAATCCACTATGCTCCAATTCACTCCCCTCCATTCCATAACATTGCATTCCACAACACCACATTCCATTGCATTTCACTCCACTCCAATCTATACAAATCCACTCCACTCCACCCCTCTCCAGTCCTCTCAATTCCATTTTACTTCATTCCATTCCAGTCCTTTCCAATCCACTCCACTGCATTCCACTCCACTCCACTCCATTTCATTCCTATAAATTCCATTCCACTCCATTCTATTCCATTAGACTCCACTCCACTCCAGTCCCTTCCACTCCACTTCAAACCAATCAAATCCGCTAAATTCCATTCCATTCAATTGCATTCCACTCCATGAATTTCCATTCCATTCCATTCCACTTCTTTCCATGCCACCTCCTTCCACTCCATTGCAGTCCATTCCAGTCCTCTCCATTCCTCTCCACTCCATTCCATTCTATTCCATTCCAATCAAATCAACTACATTCCATTACATTCCACTCCACTCCATTCCATTACACTCCATTCCACTGCATTCCATTTCTTTCCATTCCATTCCATTCCATTACAGTCCATTCCTCTCCACTCCACAACATTCCAGTCCACTCCACTCCACTCCATTCAATTCAACTCCACTGAACTCCACTCCACTCCAATCCATTCGACTCCAATCCAATCCATTCCTTTACATTACATTCAGCTCCACTCCATTCCATTCCACTCTACTCCACCCCATTCCAATAAATTCCACTCCCATTCCGTTACATTCCATTCCATTCCATTCCATTCCACTCCATTGTATTTCAATCTATTCCTGTCCACTACATTTCATTCCACTATATTTCATTCCGCTACCCTCCATTACACTACACTTTACTCCACTCCATTCCATGCCATTGCATTCCACTCCACATCATTCCATTCCATTCCACTGAATTCCATTCCATTCAATTCCATTCCACTCCACTCCACTCCACTCCAGTCAATTACACTCCATTCCATTCCATTCCATTCCAATCCACTCCATTCCAATCCTTTCCACTCCACTCCAATCCAGTCCAACCTACTCCATTCTACTCCTCTCCATTAAATTCCTCTCCATTCCTATCCACTCCACTCCATTTCACCACACTCGATTTCATTCCATTCCAATCCATTCCACTCCACTCAACTAAATTCCACTCCACTGAACTCCATACGACTCCACTCCATTCTACTCCACTCCACTCCATTCCGTTCTCTTCCATTCCATTCCATTTTAACCTACTCCACTTCATTCTACTCCACTCTGTTATATTCCACTCCACTCCACTCTATTCCATTCGGTTTAATTCCACTCCACTCCATTACATTCCTTTCCAATCTACTCCATTCGACTCCACTCCTTTACTCTCCACCCCGTTCAATTCCATTCCATGCCACTCCACTACAATCCAATACACTCCACTCCCCTCCATCAAATTCCATTCCATTCCATTTCACTCCATCCCACTACATTCCTTTCAACTCCATTGCATTCTATTACATTCCTCTCCACTCCACTGCATTCCATTCCTCTCCACTCCATTCCGTTCCGTTCCATTCCATTCCTTTCCACTCAATTCCATCCCATTCCATTCCACTCCACTCAATTTCATTCTATTCCATACCTCTCCTCTCCACTCCATTTCTTCCCATTCCATTCCACTCCACTCCATTACATTCTATTCCATTCCACTCCAATCCACTACTTTCCATTCAACTCCATTGCACTCCACTCCACTCCGTTCCTTTCCATGCCATTCCATTCCATTCCACTCCTCTCCATTCCATTCATTTTCATTCAATTCCGTTCCATTCCACTCCGTTCTACTACACTCCACTCCACTCCACTAACCACCATTCCATTCCACTCCACTCAACTCTATTCCATTCCATTCCACTCCATTACATGCCTCTCCATTCCACTCCACTCCACTCCATTCCACTGCACTCCATTCCACTCTTCTCCACTCCTCTCCACAACACTCCATTCCACTCCACTGCATTCCTCTCGACTCAATTCCACTACACTCCATTCCATTCGAGTACGCTCCACTCCATTCCACTCCACTCCACTCTATTCCTCTCCTGTCCACTCCATTCCATTCCATTCCATTCCACACCATTCCATTCCATTCCACTCTACTCCATTCCACCTCACTCCATTCTACTCCATCCCATTCTATTCAATTCCATTCAACTCCATTCCTCTCTACTCTACTCCATTCCACTCCACTCCACTATATTCCGTTGCATAAAATTCCATTCCACTCCACTCCATTCCATTCCACCCCTCTCCACTCCATTCCACTCCACCCCATTTTATTCAATTGCATTCAACTCCATTCCTCTGTACTCCACTCCATTCCACTCCACTCCATTCCCTCGCTTGAAATTCCTTTCCACTCCACTCCATTCCTTTCCACCCCACTCCACTCCATTCGATTCCACTCCACTCCATTCCACTGCACTCCCCCCCACTCCATTTCATTCCATTCCATGCCATTCCACTTCATTCCATTCCTTTCGAATACTTTCCAGTACCCTACACTATATTCCACTCTACTCCAGTCCCCTCCACTCTAGTCCCCTTTGTTCCATGCCATTGCATTCCACTGAACTCCATTCCATTCCACTGCATTCCATTCCATTCCATTCCACACCATTCCAGTCCAATCATCTCTCATCAATTCCACTCCATTCCATTCAAACCAGGCCTCTCCACTCCATTCCATTCCACTCCACTCCACTCCACTGAATTCCATTCCACCCTACTCCATTCAATGCCATTGCACTCCATTCCAATACACTCCATTCCACACCAATCCACTCCACTCCAGTCCACTCCAGATTGTTCCATTCCATTTCATTCCATTCCATTGAATTCCATTCCATTCCATTTAATTCCATTCCTCCCCTTTTCACTCCAATCCACTCCATTCCACACCACTCCACTCCATTCCATGCCATTCTATCCTATTTCACTAAATTCCATTCCATTACCCACCATTCCATTCCATTCCACTCCATTCCAGTCCATTCCACTCTACTACATTACATTCCATTCCTGTCTATTTCAGTCCATTCCAATCCATTCCAGTGCGTTAAACTCCATTCTACTCCATTCACCTCCATTACAAACTCTTTTTTTCCAATTCATTCCTCTTCATTCAATTCCATTTCATTACACTCCACAAAACTCCACTCCATTCCTTTTCACTCCACTGCAATCTACTCCATTCCATTTCACTCTACTACGATCCACTACACTGCACTCTTATCCATTCCTGTTTTTTCTACTCCACTTCACGCCATTTCTCTTAATTCCATTCCATTCCATTTCATTCCTTACCACTCCTCTCCACTCCACTGCACTACACTCCACCACATTTCATTGCCTTCCAATACACTCCACTCCATTCCACTACTCTGCATTTCAACATATTCCATACAATTCCACTCCACTCTGCTCCTTTCCACTCCTCTCTACTCCATTCCAGTCCACTCCACTTCACTCCACTCCATTGCGTTTCATTCCATACCATTCCATTCCACTACATTCCATTCCTTTCCACACTACTCCATACCACTCCTCTCCATCCCATTACAATCCACTCCACTCCAGTCCCTTCCACTCTACTCCACTCCATCCCATTTCACTCCATTGCATTCCATTCCAATACATTAGATTCCATTCCACTATACTCCATTCCTCTCATCTTCATTCCACTCCACTCCATTTCAGTTCGTTCCGTTCAACTGCAATCCACTAATATCCACTCCATTCCAATCCACTCCATTTCATTCCATTCCATTCCTCGCTACTCCACTTCAATCCACTGAAGTCCACTCCAATCCATTCCACTCCATTCCACTCCAATCAATTCCACTCCACTCCACTCAACTCCATTCCATTCACTCCACTCCATTCCATTCCAATCAACTCCACTCCTTTCCATTCCATTACACTGCACTCCACTACACTCTATTCCATTCCAATCCATTCCACTTCACTCCATTCCACTCTACTCCATTCCACTCCATTCCATTCCCGTCTACAACATTCTATGCCATTCTTTTCCACTTCCCTGCATTCCACTCCACTCCAATCCACTCCACTCCATTCTATTCCAGTTATTCCTTGATGCTCCACTGGATTCCAATCCACTCTACTACATTCAATTCCACTCCACTCCCTTCCATTCCTGTCCACCCCATTCCATTCCATTTCTTTCCACTCCATTTCACTCTACTGCTCTCCATTCCATTCCACTCCAATCCATTCCATTCATTACCATTCCACTCCACTACATTCCACTCCACTACACTCCATTTCATCCCACTCCACTCTACTCCATTCGATTGCATTCCATTCCATTAAACTCCATTCCTTTCCACTCCAAACCATTCCATTCCATTCAAATCAACTCCATTCCATGCCATCCACTGTACTACATGCCACTCCACTTCACTCCATTCCATTCCTTTCCAATTCATTCCATTCCATTTCATTCCACGGCAATCCATTCCAGGTTACTACATTGCATTCCACTCTACTCCACTTCACGCCACTTCACTTCACTCCATTCCATTCCATTACACTGCATTCCATTCCATTTCTTTCCACTCCAATCCACTCCACTCCACACCTCTACACTCCACTACACTCCCTTCCATTCCGTTCCTGTGTGTTGTATTCCTTTCCACTTTATACCATTCCATTTCATTAAACCCCATTACATTCCTCTCCATTCCACTCCACTCCATTCCACTCTACTCCATTCCACTCTGCTCCACTCCACTCAATTCCATTCCACTCAACTCCACTCCAAACAATTCCACCCCATACCTTTCCATTCCACTCCACTCCATTACACTCTGCTCCACTGCACTCCACTCTATTACACTCACCTCAGTTCCACTCTATACCATTCCACCCCATTCCTTTCCATTCCACTCCACTCCATTCCACTACACTCCTTTCCACTCCACTCCATAGCACTCCACCCCATTCCTTTCCATTATACTCCACTCCATTTCACTCCACTGCTGTCCACTCCATTCCACTTCACTCCAATCTATTCCACTCCACTCCATTCCATTCCACTCCATTAAACTTCGCTGAACTCTATTCCACTCCGTTGCACTCCATTCCATTCCATTCCATACCATTCCACTCCATTCCATTCCGTTCCACTATACTCCATTCTACTCCACTCCATTCCACTACACCCCATTCCATTCAATTCCATTCAACTCCATTCCACTCTACTCCACTCCATTCCACTCCACTCCACACAACTCCATTCCATTCCATTCTTTTCCACTCCACTCCAGTCCATTCCACTCCTTTCCATTCCATTCTATTCCATTCCACTAAAATCCACTACATTCTACACCACTCCACTCCATTCTACTGCATTCCTCTCCTTTCCAGTCCACTCCATTGCATTCCACTCCATCCCTTTCCATTTTATTCCATTTCATTCCACTCCACTCCACTTCACTCCATTCCTTTCCATTCCACTTCACTGCAGTAGACTCCATTACATTCCTTTCCATTCCACTGCATTCCATTCTGTTACATTATCTTCCATTCCACTACACTCCATTGATCTCCACTCCACTCCACTGTATTCCTTTCCACTCAACTCCATTCAATTCCATTGCACTCCATTCCAATCCACTCCACTCCAGTTTATTCCATTCCATTCAATTCCACTCCTTTTCACTCCAATACACTCCATTCCACTCCTCTCCTCTCCATTGCATTTCACTACATTCCATTCCATTCCACTACATTAGATTCCATACACTGTAATCCATTCCACTAATCTCTATTCCACTCCACTCCATTATTGAACTCCAATCCACTAAACTCCACTCCATTCCACTCCACTCCGTTCCATTCCGTTCCATTCAATGCTACTCCACTTCAATCCAGTGAACTCCACTCCACTCCTTTTGACTCCACTCCTCTCCATTCCATTCCAATCAATTCCACTCCACTCTACTCCATTCCATTCCATTCCATTCCACCCCATTATATTACAGTCCACTCTATTCCAGTCCACTCAACTCCATTCCAATCAACTCCAATCCAGTCCACTCCACGTTACTCCATTCCACTCACTCCACTCCATTCCATTCCAATCAACTCCATTCCAATCTATTCCATTCCATTGCACTCCACTGCACTGCACTCCACTACACTACATTCCATTCCAATCCATGCCTATTCACTCCATTCCACTCTACCCGATTCAACTCCATTCCATTCCACTCTACACCATTCCGTGGCATTCTATTCCACTCCACTCCAACTCACTCCACTCTACTCCATTCCATTCGATTTCATTCCAATCCACCGCATTCTATTCCATTTCATTCAAATCCATTTCACTCTTCTTCAATTCATTCCACTCCACGCCAATCCATTCCTTTCGATTCCATTCCACTCCACTACATTCCACTCCACTCCCCTCCATTCTATCCACTCCACTCTACTCCATACGATTCCATTCCATTAAATTCCATTCCGTTCCACTCCACTCCATTCCATTCCATTCGATTCCATTCAAATCCACCCCATTTCATGCCAGTCCACTGTACTACATTCCACTCCACTTCACTCCATTCCATTCCATTCGAATTCATTCCATTCCACTTCATTCCATTTCAATCCATTCCAGTCTACTAGTTTGCATTCCACTCCACTCCACTCCACTCCACTATGCTACACTCCATTCCATTCCATTAAACTGTATTGCATTCCATTCCATTTCATTCCACTCCTACCCACTCCATTACACACCGTTTCATTCCTTTCCACTGTGTACCATTACATTCCATTAAACTCCATTACATTCTTCATTCAACTCCACTCCACTCAATTCCACTCCACTCCATTCCATTTCCCTCCATTCCATTCTTCTCCACTCCTCTCCACTCCATTCCACTCCTCTCTACTACACTCCATACCATTCCACCCCATTCCTTTCCATTCCACTCCACTCCATTACACTGTACTCCACTCCACTCCACTCCATTACACTCCACTCCCCTCCACTTTACTCCACACCAATCCAACCTATTCCTTTCCATTCCATTCCACTCCATTATACTCCACTCCACTCCATTCCATTCCACTTCATTAAACTCTGCTCAACTCTATTCCACTCCATTGCACTCTATTTCATTCCATTCCTTACCATTCCACTCCATTCCATTCCGATCCATTATACTCCATTCCACTTCACTCCATTCCACTACACCCCTTTCCATTCAATTCCATTCAACTCTATTGCACTCTACCCCACTCCATTTCACTCCACTCCACTCTATTCCAGCCTACTCCACTCCATTCCACTCCACTCCACACAACTCCATTCCATTTAATTCCATTCCACTCCACTCCATACCATTCCACTCCTATCCTTTCCATTCCACTAATCTCCTCTGCATGCTACACCACTCCATTCCACTCCATTGCATTCCTTTCTTTTCCAATCTTCTCCATTGCATTCCACTCCATCCCTTTCCATTCCATTCCATTTCATTCCACTCCACTCCACTCGACTCCATTGCCTTCCATTCCACTCCACTCCTGTCCATTCCATTCCTTTCCATTCCACTGCATTCCATTTCATTCCATTCCCTTCGATTCCACTCCACTCCATTCAACTCCATTCCACTCCATACTACTCCATACCAGGCCACTTCACAACACACCACTCCATTCCATTCCATTCCACTGCACTCCACTCCATTTGATTCCAATCCATTTCACTCCACTCTATTCAATTTCACTCCACACCACTCCACTCCTCTCCATTCCTTTTAATTGCCCTCCATTCCATTCCATGCCACAACAGTCCATTTCGCTCCACTCAATTCCATTCCATTCCAATACACTCCATTACACTCCACTGCACTCATTTCCATTCCATTCCCCTCCACTCCACTCCACTCCATTCCAATCCATTCCACTCCATTCCATTCCATTCCATTCCTTCCCACTCCATTCCACTCAACTGCATTCCACTCCATTACAATCCAGTCCACGGCACTCCACTTCATTCCATTCAATTCCATTGCTCTCCATTCCCTTCCATTGAATTCCATTCCACTCCACTCCACTCCATTCCCATCCATTCCTCTCAATTCCACTCCACTCCATTCCATTTCATTCCATTCCACTACATTCCACTCCAATCCATTCCTCTCCATTCCACTCCACTCCACTCCAATCCATTCCATTCCAATGCACTCGACTCCACTCCATTGCATTCCACTCCACTCAATTCCATTCCACTCCAATCTAATCCACTCCTCTCCACTGCACTCCATTCTATTCCACTGTATTGCATTCCAATCTATTCAAGTCCACCCCACTCCATTCCCCTCCACTCCATTCTATTACATTCCTTCCAATCCACCCCACTCCATTCCATTCCAATCTACTCCACTCCATTGCATTCCATTCCATTCCACTCCCCTATACTCCATTCCCAACCATTCCACTCTTTTGCACTCCACTCAATTCCATTGCATTCCACTCCATTCCACTCCATTCCACTCCACTCAATTCCACTCCATTCCACGTAATTCCTGTCCAATCCGTTACACTCCATTCCATGCCATTCCACCACCCTCCACTCCATTCCATTCCAATCCATTCCACTCCAGTCCATTGCATTGCACTCTACTCCAACCCATTCCAAACAATTCCAATTATTTCCCCTCCATTCCAATCCTCTCTGTTCAACTCCACTCCACTCCACTTCAATTCACTCCACTCCATTCCACTCCATTCCACTACACTCCACTCCCTTCCATTCCACTCCATTCCACTCCGCTCCACTCCATTCCATTGCAGTCCATTCCACTCCATCCCATCCAAATGCATTCCCCTCCCCTCCATTTCATGCCACTCCTTTCCTTTCCATTCAATTCCACTCCATTCTATTCCATTCCACTCCACGCCACTCTGTACCATTTCACTAAACTTCACTCCATTGGACTGCACTCCATTCCAATCCACTCTACTCCACTCCTTTCCACTACATTCCACTCCATTTCCGTCTACTCCACTCAACTCCACTCCATTCCTTTGCAATCCACTGTACTCCATTCTACCCCACTTTACTCCATTCCATTCCATTCGATTACACTCCAATCCATTCAATTAGACTCCACTCCATTCCTGTCCACTCCACTCCATTCCATTCCATTAGACTTCATTCCACTACACTCCATTCCATTCCACTCCACTCCATTCCATTCCACTACACACCATTTCATTCCACTGGTATCTACTCCACTCCATTCCACTCCGTTCCATTCCATTCCATTCCACTCCGTTCCTTTCCATTCAAACACATTCCAGTACAGTACAAACCATTCCACTCCCCTCCACTCCACTCCATTCCACTCCAATAAACTCCATTCTATTACTTTCCGTTCCATTCAACTCTCTTCCATTCCAATCGTTTCCAGTACACTCCACTCCATTCCACTCCACTACAATGCATTCCACTCCTCTCCATTCCACTCTAATCCATTCCATTCCATTCTATTCCATTCTACTGCTCTCCACTCCATTCACTCTACTCCACTCCATTCCACTCCATTCCATTCCACTCAGTTCCACTCCACTCCATTCCATTCCAAGGCACTCCACTCCACTGCATTTCACTCCACTAAATTCAACTCCAGTCCATTACATTCCATTCTGTATTATTCCACTCCATTCCATTGCACACCATTCCTCTCCACACAACTGCATTCCATTCCATTCCATTCCACTTACTTCCATTCCACTCCATTCCACTCCACTCCACTCAGCCCCATTCAATTCCTTTCCACGCGAGTCCACTCCAATCCTTTCCAGTCTACTGTACTCCATTCCACTCTGCTACATTCCATTCCATTCCAATCCATGGCACTCCACTCCTCTTTAAACCAATCATTCCACTCGATTCCTCTAAAGTCCACTCCGTTCCATCACATTCCACTCCATTCCCTTTCATTCCATTCTACTCCTTTCCACTCCACTACCTTCCACTCAACTCCATTCCATTCCTTTCCATTCCACTCCAATCCTTTCCTGTCCACTCCATTCCAGTCCACTCGACTCCATTCCACTCCACTCCACTTCACTCCACTCCACTCAACTCCAATGCATTCCACTTCAATCCACTCCATTCCATTCCATTCCACTGCACTCTCCTACACTCCACTGCACTAAATTCCACTTTATTCCATTCCCTTCCATTCCATTCTACTCCATTCCTTTACATTCCGCTCCATTCCATGCCACTGTATTCCATTTCACTCTATTCCACTCCACTCAATTCCACTCCACTCCATTCCAATCCACTCCAGTCCATTGTTTTCCATTCCAATCCACCCCATTCCAATCCATTCCACTCCATTCCACTCCATTACACTCTACTTCACTCATGACATTCAATTCCTTTCCATTCCATTCCATTCCATTCAATTCCATTCCATTCAATTCCATTTAATTCCACTCCACTCCATTCCACTCCACTCCATTCCTTTCCATTATTTTGTACTCGATTCCACTTCCCTCCAATTCATTCCAGTCTACTCCACTCCAAACCATTCCACTCCATTACACTGAATTAAAGTGCACTCCACTCCACTCAATTGCATTCCACTGCACTCCACTCCATTCCATTCGAATCCATTCCACTCCACTCCATTCTATTTCACTCCAATCCACTCCACTCCATTCCATTTAATTCCACTCCAGTACATTCCACTCCTTTCTGCTCCACTCCAATCCATTGCACTCCACTCCATTCGATTGTATTCCACTACATTCCACTCCACTCCACTGCTTTCCATTCCATTCCATTCCACTCCACTCCAGTCACCTTACTCCACTACATTCCCTTCCACTGTATTCCATTCCTGTCCATTCCACTCCACTCCTCTCCATTCCACACAATCCCATTCTTTTCCAATCCACTTCATTCCACTCCATTCCACTCCATTCCAGTCCATTCCACTCCACTCCATTCCATTCCATTCCACTGCATTCCAATCCATTCCATGTCAATCCCTTCCACCACTCTCCATTCCATTCTGCTACACTCCATTCCACTCCCCTCTGCTCCACCCCACTCCATTCCATTCCATTCCACTCTACTCCTTTCCATTCCATAGTATTCCATTCCATTGCACTCCTCTCTGTTCCAATGCACTCCACTCCATTCCATTCTATGCCATTCCACTCCACTCCATTCCATTAGATTCCACTCCACTCCACTCCATTCCACTTAATTCCACTCCTTTCCATTCCATTCCTCCCCACTTCATTCCATGCCACTCCACTCCACTCCATTCTATTGCTCTCCACTTCATTCCACTCCACTCCACTCAATTCCATTCAATTCCATTCCACTGCACTCCACTCTGTTCCACTTCACTACATTCCACTCCAATCTATTCCACTCGATTCTGATCCATACTATTCTATTCCATTTCTCTCCACTCCACTCCATTACTATTCATTCTTCACCATTCCACTCCACTCCACTTAATTCCAAAACATTCCATTCCATTAAACTCCATTCTCCTCCACTCCATTCCACTCGACTCCAGTCCATTACTCTCCATTCCACTGTATCCTCTCCACTGACTTCCGTTCCATTCCACGCCACTGCAGTACACTCCATTCTATTCTAATCCATTCCACTCCTGTCCATTCCATTGCACTCCACTCCACTGTACTCCACTCTATTCCTTTTAGTTCCACTCCATTCGTTTGCACTCCATTCAACTCCACTCCACTCCATTCCATTATACTCCACTCCATTCAATTCCACTCTACTCCACTCCATTCCATTCCACTCCACTCCACTCCTTTCAACTCCAATCCATTCCAATCCACCCCACTCTGTTCCATTACATTCCAATCAATTCCAGTCCACTCTACTCCATTCCACTCCACTCGACTACATTCCTTTACACTCCACTTCATTCTATGCCACTCCACTCAATTGCATTCCATTCTATTCCAATGCACTCCACTTCATCCACTCCACTATACTTCATTCGACTCCATTCCATTCCACTCCATTCCACTATGCACCATTCCATTCCGTTCCACTCCTCTCCACTGCATTACACTCCACTCCATTGCATTCCGCTCCATTCCACTCCACAGCGCTCCATTCCATTGCTTGCCATTGTACTCCACTCCATTCCATTCCACTCTACTACATTTCACTCCACTCCACTCCATTCAATTCCATTCCATATCATTCCATTCCACTGCATTCCACTCCATCCACTCCACTCCACTCCATTCCACTCCACTCCATTACAGTCCATTCTGCTCCATTCCATTCAATTACATTCCTCTCGACTCCACTCCATTTGAATCCATTCCACTCCATTACACTCTACTCCATTCCATTCCACTCCATTCCATTGCATGACACTCCACTGTATTCCACTCCACTCCATTTCATTCATTTCCATTCAAATCTATTTCATTCCAGTCCACTACATTCCAGTCAACTCCACTCCATTCCACTCCTCTCCACTCCACTTCACTCAAATTAACTCCGTTATATTCCACTACTCTCCATTCTATTCCACTCCATTCCAATCTACTACATTCCATTACACTGCACTCCTCTGCACTCCACTGCATTCCACTCCATTCCACTCCATTCCATTCCACTACTTTCCACTCCACTCCACTCCATTCCATTTCACTCCAGTCCACTCCATTCCACACCATTCCACTTTTCTCCAGTCCACTCTATTTCGCTGCATTCCATTTCACTCCTTTCCTTTCCATTCCACACCATTTCTCTCCACTCAACCTAGCTCCATTCTGCTGCATTCCATTCCATTGCCTTACAATCAATTCCATTCCATTCCACTCCACTCCAATCCCCTCCATTCCAATGAATTTCAATCCATTCCCTTGCAATCCGTTCCATTCCATTCCACGACACTCCATTCCACTCCACTCCACTCCCCTCCACTCCAATCCATTCCATTCCACTCCATGCCTTTGCATTCCTTTCTTTCCTTAATATCTCACTCTGTCACAATGGCTGGAGTGCTGTGGCTCAATGTGAGCTCACATTTCTTTACAGCATTCTATTGCATTCCATTCCATCCCATTCCATGCCATTCTATTTCACCGCACTCCAGTCCACCCCACTTCATTCCATTCCACTCTATCCCATTCCATTCAAATCCATTCGACTCCACTCCACTCCACTGTACTCTGCTCCACTCCACTCCATTCCATTCCATTCCATGTCATTCCATTGCATTCCAGTCCTTTATAATGACAGGACATGACTGTGACGACCAGACTGGAGTGCAGTGGCAGAAGCTCATCTCACATTCCATGTCAACTTTCTATTGCATTGCATTCTATTCCATTGCATTCTATTGCATTTCATTTCATTCCATTCCATTCTATTCCATTCCATTCCATTCCATTCCATTCCATTCCATTCCATTCCATTCCATTCCATTCCATTCCATTCTTTTCCATTTCATTCCATTCCACTCCATTCCACTCTGTATCACTCCACTCCACTCTGCTCCATTCAACTCCCCTCCACTCCACTTCACTCTACTCCAGTTCACTCAACTGCATTCCACTCCTTTCCAATCCATTTCATTCCATTCCATTGCATTCAATTCCATTGGTTTTCACTCCATTCCATTCCACTCCAATCCAGCCCATTTCACTCCAATCCATTCCACTCCAATCCAGTTCTGTCCACTCCACTCCATTCCCCTGCACTCCACTCCATTAAACTCCACTCCACTCCATTCCACTCCTCTCCATGCCACTCCACTCAACTATTTTGACTCCACTACACTCCATTACTCTCCAGTCCATTCCAAACCATTCCATTCCTCTGCATTCCATTCTTTTCTATTCCACTTCATTCCATTACACTCCATTCCACTCCACTTCATTCCATTCTATTCCATTTCATTCCAATACACTTAAGGCAACTCCCCTCTATTCCACTCCATTCCATTCCACTCAAATCCACTCAACTCCTCTACATTCCACTACACTCAATTCCACTCCACTCCATTCCATTCCATTCAATTCCACTGCACGCCATTCCACTCCACTCAACTGCGTTCCACTCCACTCCACTATGCTTCATTCCATTCCATTCCATTCCATTCCATTCCACTGCTTTCCACTCTACTCCCTTCCACTGCATTCCATTCAACTACTCTCCCTTCCATTCCATTCCATTCCATTCCATTCCATTCCATTCCATTCCATTCCATTCCACACCAAGCAACTTCCCTCCACTCCATTCCATTCCACTTCACTCCACTCCACTACATTCCACTCCGAACCACTCCATTCCATTAGATTCCACTTCACTCCATTCTACTACATTTCACTACATTCCCCTCCACTCCACTAAATTCCATTCCATTCTACTACATTCCCCTCCTTTCCATTACATTCCATTCCGTTCAACTCCATTCCACACAATTCAACTCCACTAACCTCTGCTTCCCTCCACTGCACTACACTTCACTCCAATCCATTGCATTCCATTACATTCCATTGCTTTCCATTCAACTCCAATCCATTCCATTCTACTCCTTTCCATCCCATTGCAGTGCACTCTACTGTATTCCATTCCACTCCACTCCACTCGACTCCACTCTTCCCATTCCTGTTCACTCTACTCCTCTCCACTCCACTCCTTTGCATTCCACTCCACAGCACTCAACTCCATTCCATTCCAAAACACTCCATTCCATTCCAATGCCCTGCACTCCATTCCATTCCAATCCATTCAATTACACTCCATTCCGCTCCATGCACTCCACCCCCATTCATTCCATTTAGTTCCACTCCATTCCATTCCACTCCATTCGACTGCACTCCAAGCCATTCCATTCCACTCCATTACATTACATTCCATACCACTCCTTTCCAATATACTCCTCTCCATTCCACTCCACTCCAGTCCATTCCTTGCCATTCCATTTCATTCCAATCCTTTCCATTTCATTCCACTCCATTCCATTGCATTCCACTCCATTCCATTCCATTCTACTACATTCCATTCTATTCCACACCAGTCCACTGCACTTCTTTCCACCCTTTTCCCCACCATTCCATTCCACTCCTTTCCACTCCACTCCATTGAATTCTATTTCCCTCCTCTCTACGCAATTCCCTTCTAATTCCACTCCTTTCCACTCATCTCCATTCCATTCCACCCCACTCATCTCCACTCTTCTCCACTCCATTGCATTCCAATTAATTCCATTCTTCTCCATTCCACTCCACTCCACTCCTTTCCACTCCATTCCATTCCATTCCATTGCAATCCATTCCAATGCATTCCACTCCACTCGATTACCCTCCACTCCAATCCATTTCATTCCATTCCATTCCACTTCACTCCACTCAATTCCACTCCATTCTGCTCCATTACACTGCACTCCACTCCACTCCATTCCATTCCATTTCATTCATTTCCATTATCTTCCACTCATTTACATTCCATTACACTCTACTTCATTCCACTCCACACCTTTCCATTCCATTTCATTCATCTCCATTCCACTCCACTCCATTCCACTTAAATCCCCTCCATTCCATTCCATTCCATTCCACTCCATTCAATTTCACTACACTCCATTCTATTCCATTGTATTCCTTTCCATTAAAATCCATTCCACTGCACTCCACTCCATTCCACTCCACTGCACTCCATTCCATTCCATTCCATTCCCTTCCACTCCATTCTACTCCGCTCCACTCCTTTCCACTCCACTCCACCCCTCTCCATTGCAGTCCATTCCATTAAACTCCATTCCCTTCCATTCCACTCCATTCCAATCCATTCCATTCCACTACGTTCCACTCCATTCCAGTCCATTCCATTCCACTACATTCCACTCCATTCCACTCCGTTCCACTACATTCCACTTCCACTGCATTCCACCACTCCATTCCATTCCATTCCCCTCCACTATACTACCTTCCATTCCATTTCACTCCATTCCTCTCCATTCCATTCCATTCTACTTCATGCCAATCCATTCCACTCCATTCTACTCCTTTCCATCCCATCCCATTCCCTTCCACTCAATTCCACTCCACTCCACTCCAGTCCTATCCTTCCAAATCCGTCCCATTATATTCCTTCACTTTTCACCCCACTCCTCTCTCCTGCTCTCCACTCCTCTCCATTCCATTACATTCCATCCCATTCCATTCCTTTACAGTCCACTCCACTCCATTACGTTTCGTTCCAGTCCATTCCATTCCATTCCATTCAACTCCATTCCACTCCATGCCAATCCACTACGTTCCATTACATCTGATCCCATTCCAATCTATTCCACTCCTCTCCACTTCATTGCACTTAACTCCACACCATTCCACTCCATCTCGTTCCATTCCACTACCTTCCACTGTACTCCTCTCCACTCCACTCTGTTCCATATCATTCCATTACATTGCATGCCATTGCATTCCACTCAATTGCATTCCAATCCACTTCAGTCCACTCCACTCCATTGCACTCCAAGCTATTCCATTCCACTACATTCCATCATTCCTTTCTTTGGAGAGTATCTAACTCTGTCACTCAGACTGGAGTGCTGTGGCACTATCTCTGCTTCCATTCTGTTCTATTTAATTCCACTCCAATCTGCTCCACTCCACTCCACTCTATTCCACTGCATTCCATTCCACTCCATTTCACTCCACTCCATTCCATTCCCCTCCACTCCACTCCACTACATTCCATTCCATTCCATTCCACTCTACTCCATTCCATTCTACTCCATTGTACTCCACTTCACTACACTCCACACCACTCCCTTCCATTCCACTCCATTACACTACAATCCATTCCAGTCCACACCAGTCAATTCCTATCCACTCCATTCCACTTCATACCATTCCTCTCAATTCCATTCCACTTATTTCAATTCCACTCCACTTCAATCCACCCCATTCAGTCTACTCCACTCCACTGCATTCCTCTCCATTCCACTCCACTTCAATCCACTCCACTCCATTCCTTTCCAATCCATTCCATTCAATTCCACTCTGCTCCACACCACTCCATTCCATTTCACTCCATTCCACTCCACTGCATTCCATTCCACTGAAATCCTTTCCATTACATTCCACTCCATTCCATTCCATTCCACTCCATTCCACTCAATTCCATTCCACTCCACTCCACCCCACTCCATCTCATTCCATGCCACTCAACCCCACTCCATCTCATTCCATGCCACTCAATTCCACTTCATTCCTCTCCACTCTATTTCATTCCACTGTACTCCATTCCATTCTATTCCATTCTACCCCATTACATTCCACCAAATTCCACTCCATTCCACTCTATTCCACTCCACTCTACTCCACTCCACTACATTACATTCCGTTGCACTCCACTCCATTCCATTCCGATCCATTTCAATCCACTTCATTCCACATCACTTCACTGCTCTCCAATACATTCCATTCCACTCCATTCCATTCCACTCCATTCCACTGCACTACACTCCATTCCACTCCACTCCATTCCTTTCAATTCAACTCTGCTCCACTCCATTCCCATCCACTCAATTCCACTCCACAGCTCTGCATTCCCTTCCATTCCCTTCCACTCGTTTACACTCCACTCCACTCCATTCCACTCCATCCATTACTTTCCATTCCACTGTGGTCACCTCCATTCCATCCATTCCACTCCATTCCACTCCAGTCCATTCCAATCCTCTGCATTAATTTACACTCCATTCCACTCCATTGCACTCCATTTCATTCCACTCCAATCCACTCCACTCTATTCCTCTCAACTCCACTACACTCAACACCACTCTTTTCCATTCCACTCTACTCCATTCCATTCCATTCCATTCCACTACATTCCACTTCACTCCATTCCACTAGATTACAGTCCACTCCACTCAACTCAACTCCACTCCATTCCATTTCACTTCACTCCCCTCCACTATGTTCCACTCCATTCCATTCCACTTCACTCCAATCCATTCCACTCCACTCCATTCCACTCCAATCCCCGCCATTCCATTCCACTCCACTCCTCTCCTTTCAAATCCGTTACACCACATTCCACTCCAGTCCCCTCCATTCCATTCCATTCCATTTCATTCAACTCCATTCCATTCCACTTCACTGCTCTACATTCCTTTACATCCAATTCGATTCCAATCTATTCTACTCCTTTCCAATCCACTGAACTCCACTCCAGTCCATTCCACTCCATCTCATTATATTCCACTCCACTCCACTATACACCTCTCTCCCTCACTCCAAAGAATTTCATTCCTTTCCATTCCATGCCATTCAATTCCACTCAATTCTATCCCACTATTCTTCACTCCACTAAACTCCTGTCCACTCTAATCCATTGCATTCCATTCCACTGCAACCCATTCCATTCCTGCCTTTTGAGAGTATCTAACAAAGGAGTGGAGTCTACTGTAATGGAGTGGAATGAAATGGAGTGGAGTGGAGCGGATTGGAATGGAATGTTGAGGAGTGGAGGGGAGTGGAGTTTACTGGAGTGGAATGCAAAGGATTGGAATGGAATGGAATTGAATGAAAATGAATGGAGTGTAGTGGAACGGATTGGAAAGGAAAGGAGTGGAGTGGAGTGCAATGGAGTTTAATGGAATTGAGTGGAGTGGACTGGAATGGAATAGAATGGAATGGAGTGGAGTGGAATGAATTGGGATGGAATGGAGTGGAGGGGAGTGCAACGAAATGGAATGTAATGGAGCGGAGTGGATTGTAATGGAATGAAATGGAATGGAGGGGAATTGAATCGAGTGGAGTGGAGTGGAATGGAGTGGAATGGAGTGGAATGGAATGGAATAGAATGGAATAGAATGGAATGGAAGGGAGTGGAGTGTAATGGAGTGCAGTGGAGTGGCTTGGAATGGAATGGATTGGGGAGGAGTGGAATGTAGTGTTTAATGGAGTAGAGTGGTATGAAATGCAATCGAGTAGAACGGAATGAAATAGAATGGAATGGAGTGGTGTGGAGTGGAACAGAGTGGAGTGTAGTAGAATGGAGTGTGGTGGAGTGGATTGGAGTGGAGTGGAGTGCAATATGAAATGAAGTTGAGTGGAGTGGATGGAGTGGAGTTGACAGGAATGGAGTGGAATGGAGTGGAATGCAGTTGAGTGGAATGGAGTGGGACAGAATGGAATGGAATGGAAGGGAATGGAGTGGAATGTAATTGAGTGGAATGGATTGGAATGGAGTTGAGTGGAGTGGAATTGAATGGAATAGATTTGAATGGATTGGAGTGGAGATGAATGGAACGAAGTCTGGTGGAATGGAATGGAGTGGTGTAGAATGGAATGGAAAGGAATGGAGATTAATTAAATTTAATGGATTAGAGTATAGTGGAGTGGAGTCGAATTGAATGGAATGGAGCGACATAGATTGCAATCAAAAGGAGTGGAGTACAGTGGAATGGAATGGAATGTAACGGAGTGGTGAGAAGTGGCCTGCAATGGAGTGGAATGGAGATGAAAGGGGTTGAATGGAGTGGAGTGTAATGGAGTGGAATTGAATGGATTGGAACGAAGTGGAGTGAAGTGGAATGCAGTGGAGTGGAGTGCATTGGAATGGACTAGAGTAGAGTGCAGTGAAGTGGAATGGAATGGAGTGGAGTGGAGAAGACTGTAGTGGAGTGGAATGAAGTGGAATTGAGTGGAATGGAGTGTTGTGGAATGGAGTGGAGTGGAATATATTGGAATGGAACAGAATTGAGTGGAGTGGAAAGGATTGGATTTAATACAGTGGACTGGAGTGCAGTGGAATGGAATGTATTGGGGTGTAATTAAGTGATGTGGAATGGAATGGAGTGGAATGGTTTGGAATACAGATGAATGGAGTGGAGAGGAGTGTACTGGAATGGAATTGAATGTAATGGAATGGAATGGAGTGGAGTGGAGTCGAATGGAGTGGAATGGATGGGAATGGAGTTTAGTGGAGCTGAATGGAGTGGAATGGATGGGAATGGAGTGGAGTGGAGTGGAATAGAATGGAAGGGAATGGAGTGGAATGGAATGGAATGGGGTTGAGAGCAGTGGACTGGAATGAGGTGGAATGGAGTGGAATGCAGTTAAGAGGAATGGAGCGGGACTGAATGGAATAGAATAGAATGGAATGGAATGGAATGGAGTGGAGTAGAATGGAGTGGAATGCATTGGAATGAAGCTGAGTGGAACGGAATGGAATGGAATAGAACAGAATGCAGAGGAGTGGAATGGGGTGGATTGGAATGGATTGGAGTGGAGAGGAATGGAATGGAATCCAGTGGAGTAGAATGGTGTGGAGTGGAATGGAATGAAATGGAGAGCAGTTAATGGAGTGGAGTGGAATTGAATGGAGTAAAGAAACATGGATTGGAACCGAATGGAGTAGAGTGCAGTGGAATGGAATGGATGGAATCGAGTGATGTGAAGTGTCATGGAATGGAGAGGAATGGAGTGCAATGGAGTTGAATTGAGTGGAGTACATTGGAGTGGAATTGAATGGATTGGAATGGAGTGGAGTGGAGTGGAATGGAGTGGAGTGGAGTGGAATAAACTTGAATGGAATGGAATGGATTGGAGTTTAGCAGAATGGATTGGAGTGGAATGTAAGGGAATGGAATGGAATGGAGGGCAGTGGAATGGAAAGAAATGGAATGGAATTGAGTGGATTGGAATGGAAAGGTATTTGGTGGAGTGGAGTGAAGTGTACTGCAATGGAATGAAATCAAAAGGGATAGAGTGGAATGTAGAAGAGTGGAGTGTCATGGAGAAGAATGGAATGGAGAGGAATGAGTGGAGTGGAATGGAGTGGATTGAAATGGAGTGGACTGGAATGGAAAGGAATGTAATGGAGTGGAATTGAGTGGTGTGGAATGGAGTGGAGTTTAGTGGAGTGGAATGGAATGGAATAGAGATGAGTGGAAAGGAATGGAGTGGAGTGGAATGGAATGGAATGGAATGTAGTTGTGTGGAGTGGAGTGGAATGGAGTGGAGTGGAATGGAGTGTAGTGGTCAGGAATGGAGTGGAGTGGAGTAGACTGGAGTGGAGTAGAGTGGAGTGGAATTGACAGAAGTTAAATGGAATGGTGTGTAGTGGAATGGGGTGGAGTGGAATGAAGTAGAGTACAACGGAATGGAATGGAGTGGAATGGTATGTAATGGAATGGAATGGAGTGCACTAGAGTGGAATAGAGTGCAGTGGAGTTTGATGGAATGGAATGTAATGGAGTGGAGTGGAGTGGAATGGAAAGGAATGGGGTGGATTGGTATGGAGCCGAGTGGAGTGTAATGGAGTGGAGTGGTGTGGAGTGGAATGGAAAGGAATGGGGTGCATTGGTAAGGAGTGGAGAGGAGTGGAATGGAGGGGAGTGGAGTGAAGTGGAGTGGAGTGGAACGGAATGGAGTGGAGTTGAATGCAGTCGAATGGAGTCTAATGGAGAGCAATATAATGGAGTGGAATGGAATGGAATGGGATGTAGTGGAATGGAATGGATGAAGTGGAGTGCAGTGGAGTGGAGTGGAGTGGAAAAGAATGGGATGGAGTGGTATGGAGTGGAGTGGAGTGGAGTGGAGTAGAGTGGAGTGGAGTAGAGGGCAAAGGAGTGGAATGGAATGGAGTGGATTGCAAAAGAGTGGAGTGAACTGGAATGGAATGGTATGCAGTGGAATGGAATGGAATGGAATTTAGTGTAGTGGAATTTTGCTGAGTGGAGTGGAATGGAATGTAGTAGACTGCAATTCATTGCATTTGAATGAAATGGAGTGGAAAGTAATGGAATGGAATGGAATGGAGAAGAGTGGAGTACCATGGAATGGCATGGAATGGAGTGAAGTGGAACGAAATGGAATGGAATGGAATGGAGCAGATTGGAATGGAATGGATTTTAATGGAATGGAATGGAATCAAATGAAGTAAAGTGGAGTTGAGTGGAATGGAGTGGAGTGGAGTTGGATGGAGTGGAGTGGAATGCAAACGAATGGAATGGAGTAGAGTGGAGTGAAATTGAATGGAGTGGAATGCAAACGAATGGAACGGAGTAGAGTGGAGTGGAATGAAATGCAGTAGAGTGAAATGGATTGGAAAGTAATGGAATGGAATGGGGAGGAGTGGAATGGAATGGAGTGGAATGGAGTAGAGTGGAATGCATTGGAGTGAAGTGGAATTGAGTGGATTGGAGTGGAGTGGAATTTAGTGGAGTGTCTTGGAATATATTGGAATAGAATGGAGTGGAGTGGATTGGATTGGCGTGGAATGGAATGGAGTGGAATAGAAAGGCATCTAATGGTGTAGAGTTGGATGGAATTGAGTGGAATGGAATGGAATAGAATGAACTGAAGTGGAATGGAGTGGTATGGAATGGAGTGTTGGGCAATGCAGTGGAGTGGAGTGCAGTGGAATGGAATGGAGTTGATTGGAATGGAATGGAGGGGAGTTAATGGAATGGAGTGGATTGGAGAGGATTGGAATGGATTAGAGTTGACAGGAATGGAGTGGAGTGCAATGGAATGGAGTGGAAGGGAATGAAATGGATCGGAAGGAATGGAATTGAATGGAATGGAGTGGAGTGAGTGGAATGGAATGGAGTGAAATGGAGTGAAGTGGATTGCAATGGAGTGCAGTGGAGTGGAGTGGATTGAAGTTGAGTAGCGTGGATTGAAATGGAATTGAATGGAGTGAAGTGGAGTTGAATGGAGTGGAATGGAGTTGAACGGAACGCAGTGGAGAGGAATGAATAGGAGTGGAATGGAGTAGAGTGGAATGGAATGGAATGTAGTGGAATGGAATTGAATAGAATGAAATGGAATGGAGTGCAGTGGAGTGGAATGGAGTCGAGTGGAGTGGAATGGATTGGAATGGAGTTGAGTGGAGTGGAATGGATAGGAGTGGAATGGGGTAGAATGGAAGGAATGGAATATAGAGGAATGGAATGGAAAGAAATGAAATGCAATGGAAGTGGAGTGAAGTGGAACAGAGAGGAGTGGAGTGGAAAGGTGTGGAATGGAGTGGAGAAGAGTGGAATGGAGTGGAGTCGAATGGAATGGAATTTAATGTGTTGGAACGCACAGGGGTGGAATGGAGTGGAGTGGAGTGCAGTGGAGAGCAATGTAATTTGGAGGAGTGGACTGCAGTGGAGTGAAGTGGTGTGGTGAGGAATGAAATGGAAAGGAACGGAATTGAATGACATAAAATGGAGTGGAGTGGAGTGGAATGGAGTGTAGTGTAGTGGAATGTGTTCGAATGGAATGGAATGGAGTGGAATGACATAGAATGTAATGGAACGAAACGGAGTGGGGTGGGGTTCAGTGGAATGGCGTAGAGAGGAGTGGAATGGAATGGAGTAGAATGGAACTTAATGCAGTGGAATGGAGGAAAGTGGAGTGGAATGGAGTGGAGTAGAGAGCAATGGAGTTGAATGGAATTGAAAGGAATGGGTTGGAGTGGAATGGAGTGGTGTGGAATGAAGTAGAGTGGAATGGAATGGAATGAAATGGAATAGAATGGAATGGAATGGAGTGGAATGGAGTGGAACAGACTGGAGTGGAGTGGAATGGGGTGGAGTGCAGTGGAATGCAATGGAATGGAATAGAGTCGAGTGGAATGGGGTGGAGAGGAATGGAGTGGAGTGGAGTGGAGTGGAATGGAGTGGAGTGGAGTGGACTGGAATGGAGTGAATTGGAGTGGAATGTAGCAGAGTGGAATGGAGAAGAATGGAATGGAGTGGAATGGAATGGAATAGAGTGGAGTGGAGTGGAATGGAATGGGGGGGAGTGGAGTGGAGTGGAGTGGAGGGGAACGGAGTGGAATGGAACAGAATTGAATGAAAATAATTGGAATATAGTGGAATGGAATGGAAAGGAATGGAAAGAAATGGAGTGGAGTGGAGTGCAATGGAGTTTAGTAGATTGAAGTGGAGTGGAATGGAATAGAATAGAATGGAATGGAGTGTAGTAGAATAGAATGAGATGGAATGGAGTGGAGTGGAGTAGAAGGGAAAGGAATGGAGTGGAGTGGATTGGAGTGGAAAGGAATGGAATATAATGGAGTGGCATTGAATGGGGTGGAGTGGAGTAGAATGGAAGGGAATGGAATGGAGGGGAGTGGAGTGTAATGGTCTGCAGTGGAGTGGCATGGAATGGAATGGAATGGAATGCAGTGGAATGGAATATATTGGAGTGGAATGGAGTAGAATGGAATGGAATGGAATGTAGTAGAATGGAATAAAATGGAATGGAATAGATTGGTGTTTAGTGGATAAGACTGGAGGTTATTAGAATGGAGTGGAGTGGAGTGGAATGGAATGGAATGGAATGGTATGGAATGGAGTGGAGTGGAGTGGGGTGAAATAGAATGAACTGAAGTGGTATGGAGTTGAATTGAGTGGAATGGAATTGAGTGGAGTGGAGTGGAATGGAATGGAATCGAGTGGAGTTAAATGGAGTGGAGTGGAATGGAATGGAGAGGAATACAATGGAGTGGATTGGAATGGAGTGGGTTGGACTGGATTGGAGTGGAGTGGAATGGAATGGAATTGAATGAAATGGAATTAAATGGAATGGAATGGAGTGGAGTAGAGTGCAATGGATTGGAATGGAGTGGAGTGGAAGGGAATGGAACGGAATGGAATAGAATGGAATGGAGTGGAATTTACTGGAGTGGAGTGGAGTGGAGAGGAATGGAATGGAATGGAATGCTGTGAAATGGAATGGAATAGTCTGGAGTGGAATGCAATGCCATGGAATGGATTGAAGTGTAGTGTAGTGGAGTGGAGTGTAGTGCAAAAAAGTGTCGTGAACAGGAATATATTGGAATGGAATGGAGTGGAATGGAATGGAATGGAATTGAATGGAATGGAACAGAATGGGTGTAGAGTTTATTGGAATCTAGTGGGGTGTAGTGGAATGGAATGGAGTGAAGTTGAATGGAATGTAATGGAATGGAATGGATTGTAGTGGAATGGATTGGAGTGGAGTGGAGTTTATTGGAGTTGAAATGAATAGAATGGAGTGGAGTGGAGTGGAATGGAGTGGAGTGGAGAAGAATGGTGTGGAATGGAATGGATTGCAATGGAAAGAAATGGAATGGAGTGGAGTGGAGTGGAGTGGAATGGAATGGAGTGGAGTGGAATGGAATGGAACGTATTGGATTGGAGTGAAGTGAAATACAATAGAATGGAGTGGAGAGGAATGGAGTGCACTGCAATGGGGTGCAATGGAGCGGAAGGAAGCAGCATTGAAAGAGTGGAATGGAATGGCGTGGAGTGGAATGGAGTTGAATGGATTGCAATTGAGCGGAGTTCATTGGAGTGGAGTGGAAGAAAATGGAATGGACCGGAATGGAATTTAGAGGAATGGAATGGAGTGGAGTGGAGTGGACTGGACTGGAGTGGAACGGAGTGGAATGGAATTGTGTGGACTGTAGTGTGGTGGAGTGCAGTGGAGTGGAATGGATTGGTGTGGAATGGAATGCAATGCAATGGTGTCGAGTGTAATGCAATGGTATGGAATGGAGGGGAGTGTTGTGGAGTAGAGTGTAGTTTATTGGAGTGTAGTGCAATGGAATGGATTGGAATGGAATGGTATTAAATGGAATGGAATGGAATGGAGTGGAGTGGAATGGAATTTAATGGAATGAAATGGAGAGGAGTGGATTCGAGTGGAGTGGAGTGGAGTGGAAAGCATTGGATTGGAATGGAATTGAACGGATTTAATGGAGTGGAGTGAAATGGAGAGGAGTTGGGAAGAATGGAGTGGAATGGATTGGAAAGGAATGGAATGTGAAGGAACAGAGAGTACTGGAATAGAATGGATTGGAGTGGAGTGGAATGGAATGGCATGCAGTGGAATGAAATAGCTTGGAATGGAGTGGAGTGGAATGGAGTGGACTGGAATGGAGTGCAATGGATTGTAACGGAATTGCATGGAAAGGAGTGGCATGGAATGGAATGGAATGGATTGGAGTGGAATAGAATGAAAGGGAAGGGAATTGGGCGGAGTGGATTTTAGTGGAGTGGAGTGGAGAAGAGTGGAGTGGAGTGGAATGGAAAGGAGTGGAGTGGCGTGGAATGGAATACAATGGAGTGGAATGGTTGGAGAGGAATGGAATGGAATGGAGTTTAGTAGAGTGATATGGAGTATAGTGGACTGGAATTGATTGGAATTGAATGGAGAGATATAGTATTGAGGAGACTGGAGTGGACTGGAGTGGAGTTGTGTGGCCTGAATTGAACTGGAATGGAATGGAATGCAATGTAGTGGAGTTGTGTGGAGTGTAATAGAATGGTATGCAGTTGAGTGGAATGGAGTGGACTGGAATTGAATAAAATATAGTGTAAAGGAGTGGAATGGAATGGAATGGATTGGAATGTAGTGGAGTGGAAACGAATGGAGTGGAATGTAATGGAACGAAAAGGAATGGAATACAATGGAATGGAATGGATAGGACTAGAATGGAATGGAATAGAGCAGAGTGGATTGGAGTCGAGTGGAATGGGAGTGCATAGGAGTGGAATGGAGTGGAATGAAGTGGAATGGAATGGATTGGGGTGGAGTGGAATTAAATGGAATGGAGTGGAATGGACAGGAATGGCTTGGAATGAAATGAAATGCAGGAGAGTGGAGTGGAGCGGAATGGAATAGAATGGAGTGGAGTGGAATGGAGTGATGTGGAATGGAGAGGAAAGCTGTGTAATGGAGTGGTGTGGAGTTTGTTGGAGTGTAATGGATTGGAGCGGAGTGGAATGCAGTGGAGTGGAGTGGAGTGGGGTGGAATGGAATGGAAAGGAATGGAAGCTGTGACTGTGCCACTGCGCTCCAGGCTGAGTCACAGAGTGACATACTCTTGAAAGAAAGGAATGGAATGGAACGTAGTGGAATGGAATGGAGTGGAATGGAACGTAGTTGAATGGAAAGACTGTAGGGGAGTGGATTGCAGTGGAGTAGAATGGAACGGAGAGGAGTGTAGTGGAGTGGAGTGGAGTGAAATGGATTGGAATGGAATGGACTGTGGTGGAATGGAGTGGAATGAGGTGGAATGGTGTGGAATGAAATGGAGTTGAAAAAATGGTGCGGAAAGGAGTGGAATGGAGTGGAGTGGAATGGAGTTGAATGGACGGGAATGGAGTAGAATGGAAAGGAGTGGCATGGAATGCAAAAGAATGTAGTGGAATGGAAAGGAGTGGAATGGAAAGGAGTGTACTGGAGTGGAATGGAATGGAGTGGAGAGGAATGGAATGGAATGGAATGGAATGGAATGGAATGGAATGGAATGGAATGGAATGGAATGGAATAGAATATGTTGGTGATGAGTGTAGTGGAAGGGAATGGAGTGGAGTGGAATGGAATGTAATATAGTGAACTAGAGTGGGGTGGAATAGAAGGGAATGAAGTGGAGTCACTGGAGTGCACTGGAATGGAGTGAAATGCAGTGGAATGGACTGGCAAGGAAAGGAGTAGAATGGAATGGAAAGAGTGGAGTGGAATCGAAAGGAGTGGAATGGAATGGAAAGGAATGGAGTTGAATGGGGTGGACTGGAAGGGAATGGAATGGAGTGGGGCGAATTGGAGTGGGGTGGAGTGGAGTGGAATTGACAGAAATGGAGTGGAATGCAATAGAGTGGAGTGGAATGTATTGGAACGGAGGGGAATGGAATGGAATTGATTGGAATGGAATGGAAAAGATTTTAGTGGAGTGCAAAGGAGAAGAACTGAATGGAATGGAATGGAGTGGAATGGAAAGGAGTGGAATGTAGTTTAAAGTAGTGATGTGGGGCGCAGTGGATTATAGTGGAGTGGAATTGAGAGGAGTGGAGTTGAGTGGAGTGGAGTGGAGTGCAATGGGATGCAATGGAATGGAGTGGAATGTGAGATTGTTCCTCTATGCTTCATGCTGGGTGACAGCATGAGATAGGAATGTAATGCAGTGGAATGGAATGAAATGGAATGTAGTGTACTAAAGTGTACTGGAGCAGAGTGGAGTGGCATGGGATGGAATGCAATGAAATGGAGTGGATAGACTGGAGTTGAATAGAGTTGCGTGGAATGGAGTGGAATGGAGTGGAGTGGAATGGAATGGAGTGGAATGGAATGGAGTGGAGTGGAGCAGAGCGGACGGTAATGGGATGAAATGGAATTGCATGGAGTGGAAAGTAATTCAATGGAACAGAGTGGAGTGACATAGAGTGGAGTGGAATGGAGTGGAGTGGAATGTAATGGAATGAAGTGGAATGGAATACAGTGGAGTGAAATGGACTAGAGAGTAGTGTAGTGGAATGGAATGGAATGGAATGGAATGGATTGAGTGGAATGGAATGGAGTGTAATGGAGAGGAATGGAATGGAATGGAGTGGAATGGAATGGAAGGTGAGTTTGTGCCACTGTGCTGCAGGCTGTGTGTCAGAGTCAGATACTCTCGAAAGAAAGGAATGTGATGGAATGCAGTGGAATCGAACGGAATGGAGTGCGGCGGATTGGAGTAGAGTGGAGTAGAATGGAGTGGAGTGAAGTGTAGGGGAGTGGAGTGGAATGGAGAGGATTGGAATGGGATGGAATGGAATGCAGTGGAGTGGAGTGGTTTGCAGTGGTCTGCAGTGGAATCAAGCAAAATGGAATGGGATGGAGTGGAATGGAGTTGTGTGAAATGCAGCAGAGTGGGGAGAATTGAAATGGATTGGATTGGAATCGGGTGTAATTGAATGAAGTGGAGTGGAGTGGAACAGAGGGGAATGGAACGGAATTTAATGGAACGGAATGTAATAGAGTGTTATGGAATGGAATGGAATGGACCCTTGGGGGATGGAGTGGAATGGAGTGGATCGCAGTGGAGTGGAAATGAATGGAATGGAGTGGAGTGGACTTGAGTGGAAAGGAGTGGAGTGGAGTAGGATGCAGTGGAGTGGAATGAAATGGAGCGCAGTGGAGTGCAGTGGATTGGAATAGAATGGAATCGAAAGGAATGCAATGGAATGGAGTGGAGAGGAATGCAGTAGAATGGAACAGAGAGGTGTTGAATGCAATGGAGTGGAATGTAAAGGAATGGAATGGAATGGAAAGGAATGGAGTGGAATGGAATGAGATGGAACAGAGTGGAAGGGAAAGGATTTGAAAGGGGAGAAGTGGAGTAAAAGGGAGAGGAGTGGACTGGAATGGATTGGGGTGGGTTGGAACAGAATGAAATTGAATGGATTGGTGTGGAGTGAAATGGAGTGGAGTGGAGTGGAATGAAGTGGAATGGAGTGGAGCGGACTGGAATGGAGTGGAGTGTCATGGAATGGAATGGAATGGAATGGAAGGGAATGGAATGGAATGGAGTGGAGTGGAATGGGGTAGATTGGAGTGGAATGGAGTGGAGTGGAATGGAATGGTGTGGAATGGAATGAAATGGAATGGAATGGAGTGGAATGGAATGGGTTGGAACGGAGTGGCCTGGAAGGGAGTTGAATTCAATGGAATGGAGTGGAGTGAAATGGAATGGATTGGAGTGGAGTCTATTGGAATGGACTGGAGTAGAATGGAGTGGAGTGGAGTAGAATAGAGTAGATTAAAGTGAAATGCAATGGAATGGAATGTAATTTACTGAAGTGGAATGGAGTTCAATGGAGTGGAATGGAGTGGAGAGGAGTGGAATTGAGAGGAAAGGAATAGAATTGGGTGGAATGGAGTGGAATGGAATGGAATGGAATGAAATGGAATTTAATGGAAAGGAATGGAGTGGAATGGAAAGGAGGGGAGTGGAATGTTGTGCGATGGAATGGAGTATAGTGGACTGGTATGTAGAGGAATGGATTGGAATGGAGTGTAATGGAACGGAATGGTGTGGAGTGAATTGGAGAGGATTAAAATGGAGTGTAGAGGAATGGAGTGGAATGGAGTGGAATGGGATTGAGTGGAGTGCAGAGAAATGGAGTGGAAAGGAGGGGAAAGGAATGGAATGGAATGAATTGTAATGGAATGGAATGGATTGGAATGGAACGTAATGGAGTAGAGTGGAATAGAGAAGAATAAAATCGAATGGAGTGGGGTGGAATAGAGTGGAATGGAATGGAGTGGAATTTAGTGGTGAGGAGTGCAGTGGTATCGAGTGGCGTGGAATGGAGTGGATTTGAGTGTAGAAGAGTGGAATGGAGTGGAGTGGAGTGGAATGGAATGGAATGGAATGGAATGGAATGGAAGCTGAGATTGTGCCACCACATTCCAGGCTGAGTGAGAGTGGGATATTCTCAAAAGAAAGGAAAGGAATGGAATGCAGTGGAATGGAATGGAATGGAATTTAGTGGAGTGGAGTGTAGTTGAGTGGAGTGGAATGGAGAGGAATGGAATGGACTGTAATTGAATGGAATGAAACGGAAAGTAGTGGTTTGGAGTGGAGTGCAGTGGAATGGAGCAGAATAGAATGGGATGGATTGGAATGGAGTGGAGTGGTGTGCAGTACAGTGGAGAGGAGTGGGATGGAGTGAAATGGAATCGGATGTAATTGAATGTAGTGTAGTGAAATTGAGTGGAGTGCAATAGAATGGAATGGAGAGAAGCAGAACGATTGGAATGGAATGGAGTGGAGTGGAATGGAGTAGAATGGAATGGAGTGGAATGGAGGGGAAAGGAGTGCAATGGAGTGGAGTGTTGTGGAATGGACTGGAATGGACTGGAATGCAGTGAAATGGAATGGAATGGAATGGAATGGAATGGAAAGGAATGGAGTGGAGTTGACTGGAATGGACTGGAAGGGAGTGGAATGAAATGTAATTGGGTGGAAGGGAATGGACTGGAGTGGAATGGAGTGGCAAGTAATGGAGTGGGGTTGAGTGGAATGGAGTGGGGTGCAGAGGAAAGGAGTGGAAAGGAATTAAATGGAGTAAAATGTAGTGGAAAGGAGTGGAGTGGAATGGAATGGCATGGAACGAAGTGGAGTGGAATGGAGTGCAGTGTGGTGGAATGACGTGGAGTTGAGAGCGGTGTAATGGAAGGTAGTGGAGTGTAGTGGAGTGGAATGGATTGGAATGGAGAGGAATGGAATGGAATGAAATGGAGTGGAAAGGAATGGAATGGAGTGTAGTGGAATGTAATCACATAGAGAGCAATGGAGTGGAGTGAAATGGACAAGGGTGAGTGTATTGGAGTGACGTGGAATAAAATGGAGTGGAATGGAGTTTAGTGGAGTTGTATGGAATGGATTGGAAAGGAATGGCGTGGAGGGGAGTGCTGTGGAATGGAATGGAATGCAAAGGAGTGGAATGGACTGGAATGGAGCATAATGGAGTGGAATGAAGTGTATTGGAAAGGAGTAGAATGGAATGGAGTAGAGCAGAAAGGAATGGAGTGCAGTGGAATGGAGTGGAATGGAATGCTATGGAGTGGAATGGAGTGGAGTGGAATGGAGTGGAGTTGCGCTGGATGGATTTGAGTGGACTGGAGTAGAGTGCAGTGGAGTGGAGTGAAGTTGAATGAAATGGAATGGAGAAGAGTGGAATGGAATGGAGTGGAGTGGAATAGAGAGGAAAGGAATGGAGTGGAATGGAATTGGTTGCTTAGGAGTGGAGTTGAGTGGAATGGAATGGAGTAGAGTGGAATGGGTTGGAATGCAATGGAGTGGAGTGGAGTGGAATGGAGTGTAATGGAATGGAATGGAGTGGAGTGGAATGGAGTGGAATGGAAAGCAGTGGAATTGAGGGGAATGGAGTAGAATGGAAAGGAATGGAATGGAATGGAATAGAACGGAATGGAATGGAGTGGATTGGTGTGGAATGGACTGGAGTGGAGTGTAATGCAATGGATTGGAACAGAGTGGAATGCAATGGAACGGCTTGGAATGGAGTTCACTGGAGAGGAATGGACTGCACTGGAGTGGAAAGGATTGGAATAGAATGGAATCGAATGGATTGGAGTGGAGTGGACTGGAATGGATTGGAATGTATTGGAATTGAGTTAAGTGTAGTGGAATGGAAAGGAATGGCATGGAGTGTAGCGGAGTGGACTGGAATGGAGTGGAATGGAGTGGAGTGGAATGGAGTGGAACGGAGTACAGTGCAATGGAATGAATAGGAATGGAAGGAGTGGAATGGAATGGATTGGAGAGGAGTGCAGTGGAATGCAATGGACTAGAGAGGAATGCAGTGGAATGCAACGGAGTGGAATGTAGCGGAATGGAGTGGAATGGAGTGGAGTGGATTAAAACGGAGTGGAATGGACTGGAATGGATTGGAATGGAATGGAATGGAAGAAATGGAATGGAAAGGAATGGAATCCAATGGAGTGAAGAGAAATTGACTGGATTTCAGCGGAATGGAATAGAATGGAGTTAAACGGATTAGAATTTAGTGGAATGGAATGGAATGGCATGGAATGGAGTGGAGTGGACTGGCATGAAATTGAGTCGAATGTATGGGAATGGAGTTGAGTTTAGCGTAATGGAATGGAATGGCGTGGAGTGGAGTGGAGTGGACTGGAAAGGAGTACAATGGAGTGGTGTGGAATGGAGTGGAATGTAACGGATGGAATGGAGTAGAGTGTAATGGAATGCAGTGGAGTGAGGTGGAGTTGAGTGGAGTGGAATGGAGGGGAGTGGAGTGGAATGGGATTGAGTGGATTTTAATGGAATGGAATGGAATGGAATGGAAAGGAATGGAGTGGAATGGAATGGAGTGCAATGGAATGCAGTGGAGTGTAGTGGAATGGAGAGTAACGGAATGGAATGGAGGGGAGATGATTGGAGAGGAGAGGAGTGGAGAGGAATGGAGAGGAATGTAGGGGAATGTAATGCAGTGCAGTGGAGTGGAATGGAATGAAGTTGTATGGAATGGATTGGAATGGAATGGATTGGAATGGAATGGAATGGAATGTTTTAGAATGGAGTGGTGGGAAGTGGGGTGGAATCGAATGGATTGGAATGGAGTGGAATTAAGTGGAATGGAATGCAGTGGAATGGAGAGATGAGTAGTGAAGCGGAGTGGATTGGTGTGGAATGGAGTGAAGTACAGTGCAAAAGTGTGGAATGTAGTGGAGTGGATTGGAGTGGAGCATAATGGAATGGAATGGAATGGAAGCTGAGATTGTGTCACCGCATTCCAGGGTGAGTGACAGGGGCAGATACTCTCTAAAGAAAGGAAAGGAATGGAATGCAGTCGAAATACATGGAATGGAATTTAGTGGTGTGGACTGGATTGGAGTGGAGTGAAATGGAGTGGAGTGGAATGCAGATGACTGGAATGGGCTTGAATGGAATGGAATGAAGTCTACTGTAGTGGGGTGGAGTGGAGCGCAGTGAAATGGAGCGGAATACTATGGGATGGATCGGAGTGGAGTGGAGTGCAGTGGAGTGGAGAGGAGTGGGTTGGAGTGAAATGGAATGGGATATAATGGAATGTAGTGGCGTGAAGTGGAGTGGAGTGGAATAGAATGGAATGGAATGAAGTAGAACGAGTGGAATGGATTCGAGTGGAGTGGAATGGAGTGGAATTGAATGGAGTGGAATGGAGGGGAATGGAGTGGAGTGGAGTGGAGTGGAATGGAGGGGAATTGAGTGCAATGGAGTGGAGTGGAATGGAGGGGAATGGAGTGGAGTAGGGTGGAATGGACTGGAATGGACTGCATTGCAGTGGAATGGAATAGAGTGGGATGGAATGGAATGGAGAATGGAAAGGATTGGAGTGGAGTGGAATGGACAGGAATTGAGTGGAATCGAACATAATGGAGTGGAATGGAATGGACTGAAGTAGAATGGAATAGAATGGAGGAGAGTGGAGTGGAGAGGAATGGAAAGGAGAGGAAGGAATGAAACGGAGTAGAGTGTAGTGGAATGGAGTGGAGTGGAATGGGATGGTATGGAATGGAGTGGAGTGAAATGGAGTGTATTTTAATACAATGACGTGAAGTATAGTTGAGTTGAATGTAGTGGAGTGAAGTGCTATTAATTTGAATGGAGACGAATGGAATGGAATAAAATGGAGTGGAAAGGAATTGAATGGAGTGGAGTGGAATGGAATCGAGTGGAGTGGAATGGAGTGGAGTGGAATTGAGCAGAGTGGACTGGACTGCAGTGACATGGAATGAAATGGAGTGGAGTGGAATTTTGTGGAGTTGCATTGAATGGATTGTAATAGAATGTCATAGCGTGGATTGCTTTGGAAAGTAATGGAATGCAGTGGAGTGGAGTGTTGTGGAGTGGGCTGGAATGGAGTGGAATAGAGTGGAGTGAAAAGGAGTGGAATGGAATGGACTGGAATGGAATGGAGAATAGTGGAATGGAAAGATGTGGAGTGGAATGTAGTGGAATGGAATGGAGTAGAGTGGAGTGGAAAGGAGTGGAATTTAGTGGAGTGGAACGGATAGGAATGGAATGGAGTTGAATGGAGTGGAGTGGAGTGGAGTGTATTGCAGTTGAATGGAAAGGAATGAAAGGAGTGGAGGGGAATGGAGTGGAGAGTAGTGGAATGGAATGAAATCGAATGGAATATAGTTGAACAGAGGGGAGTGGAGTGGAATGGAGTGGAGTGTACTGGAGTAAAGTGTAGAGGAAAGAAATGGAATGGAATGGAGTGGAGTCGAGTTAAATGGAGTGGAAGGAAGAGGAATGAAGTTGAATGGAATGGAATGGAATGAACTGGAATGGAATGGAGTAGAGTGGAATGGAATGGAATGGACTTGAGTGGCATGGAATGGAATGGAACAGAATGGAATGGAATGAAATGGAATGGAATGGAATGGAATCGAGAGGAATGGAGTCAAGTTGAACAGAATGGAATGGAATTTAATGGAGTAGAATGGAATGAAATACAATGGAATGGAAGGTTTTGGAATGGAGTTGAATGGAATACAATGGAATGGAAAGGAATGGAGATGAATGGAACAGAATGGAGTAGAGTGGATTGTAATGGAGTGGACAGGAGTGGAATTGAATATAATGGAATGGAATTCAGTACAGTGGAATGGAATGGAATGGAGTGGAATGGAGTGGAATGAGGGGAATGGAGAGGAATGGAGAAGAATGGAGTAGAATTGAGTGGAATGGAATGGAGTGGACAGGAGTGGAGTTGAGTAGAATGAATGGAATGGAGTGGAGAGGAATGGAGTGGAGTGGAGTTAAGTGGAATGGAGTGGAATGGAATGGAATGGAGTGGAATGGATTGGAATAAAATGGAGGGGAATGGAATAGAATGGCGTGGAGTGGAGGGGAATGGAATGGAGTGGTATGGAATGCAGTGGATTGGAATGGAGCGGTGTAGAGGGGAATTTAGTGGAGTGGCATTTAATGGATATGAAAAGAATGGAATGGAGTGGCAAGGAGTGGAGAGGAATTGAGTGGAGTGGAATGCATTGGCATGGAATAGAGTGGAAGGCAATTGAATGGAGTGGAGTGGAATGGAATGAAGTGGAGTGCAGTGGAGTGGAATGGAATGTAATGTAGTGGTATGGAATGGAATGGGGAGGAATGGAGTGGTGTAGAGGGGAATTTAGTGGAGTGGCATGGAATGCATTTGAGAAGAATGGAGTGGAGTGGAAAGGAGTGGAGAGGAATTGAGTGAAGTGGAATGCAATGGAATGGAGTGGAGTGGAATGGAATGTAGTGGAGTGGAGTGGAGTTGACTGGAATGGAGAGGAATGGAAAGCAATCGAGTGGAAGTGAGTGGAAAGGAATGGAAATGAATGGAGGGGAGTGGAGTGCACTGAAATGGAATGGAAAGGAATGCAGTGGAATGGAGTGGAATGGAATGGAACGGAATTCGGTGGAGTGGAGAGGTGTGGCATGGAGTGTAGTGCAGTGCATTGGACTGAAAAGGAGATGTGTAGAATTGATAGGAGTGGAGTGGAAAGGAATTTAATAGAATTTAATGGAGTGTGGTGGAATGGAGAGGAGTAGGGTGGAATGCTGTAGAATGGAATGGAGTGGAATGGAATGGTGAGGAATGGAGTGGAATAAAGTGGAGTTTAGAAGAGTCATATGAAGTGAAATGGAATGAAATGGTGTTGGATGGAAAGGAATGGAGTGGAAAGGAATGGAATGGAATGAAAAGGATTGAAATGGAGTGGAATTGAGTGCAATGGTGAGGAATGTAGTGGAATGGAATGGAATGAAATGAAGTGAAGTGGCCTGGAAAGAAATGGAGTGGAGTGGAATGGAATGGAATGGAATGGAGTGGAGTGGGGTGTAATAGAATGAAATGGAGTGGAGTGGAATGGAGTGGACAGGAATGGCGTGTATTGGAGTGGAATGGAGTGGCATGGAAAAGATGGAATAGAATGAAATGGAATGGTGTGGAGTGAAATGGAATGGAATGGAGAGAGTGGTTTGCAGTGGTGAGGAGAGGAGAGGAATAGAGTGGAGTGGAATGGAATACAACGGAGTGGATTTGAGTTGAATGGAATGGAATGGAGTGGAATGGAATGCAATGGAATGGAGAGCAATGGAATGTAATGGAGTGGAGCAGAGTTGAATGGAGTGGAGGGAACAGAATGGATTGGAATGGAATGGAGTGGATTGGAATGGTGTCGAGTGGAGTGGAGTGGAATGGAATGGAATGGAGTGGAATGGAATGGAGTGGAATGGAGTGGAGTTGAGTGGAGTGGAATGGAAAGGAAAGGAGAGGAGTGGAATGGAGTGGACAGGAATGGAGTGGAATGTTGTGGAATGAAGTGGCATTGAATAGAGTGGAATGGAATGGAATGGAAGTTAGTGGAGTGGAATCGAATGAACTGGAACGGAATGGATTAGAGAGGAATGTTGTGGAATGGAATGGAATAGAATGGAAAGGAGTGCAGCGATTTGGATTGGAGTGGAGTGGAGTGGAGTGGAATGGAGTGGAATGGAATGGAGTGGAGTGGAGTCGAATGTAATGGAATGGATTGCAATGGAATGGAAACTTGTGGATTGGATTGGAACGAAAAGGAATGGAGTGGAGAGGAGAGGAGTGGAATGGAGTGAGAAGGAGTGGAGTGGAAGGTAGTTTAAAGGAGTGGAATGTAGTGCTGTCGAGTGGAGTGGAGTGGAGCGGAATAGAGTGAAGTGGAGTGGAGAGGAGTAGAGTGGAATGGAATGGAATGGAAGCTGAGATTGTGCCACTAAGCCCCAGGATGTATGACAGAGTTAGATACTCTTGAAAACAAGGAATGTAGTGTAATGCAGTGGAAAGGAGTGAAATTGAATGGACTGGATTGGACTGGAGTGGAGTGGAATGAAGTGAAGAGGAGTGGAAGGGAGAGAAATGGAATGGGATGAAATTGAATGGAATGAAGTGGCGTGTAGTTGGGTGGAGAGGAGGGCAAGGTAATGGAGCGGTATGGAATGGGATGTAGTGGAAAGTAGTGGAGTAGGATGGAATGGAGTAAAATGGAATGGAATGGAGTAGAGTGTAATGGAAAGGAATGGAGTGGAGTGGAGTGGAATAGAATGGAATGAATTGGAGTGGAATGGACTGGACTGGAAAAGAGCGGAATGGTGAGGAATGGAGTGGCATTTAAAGGAGTGGAATGGAATAGAATGGAATGGAATGGAGTGGAGTGGATTGGAATGGAATGGAATGGCATGGAATGGAATGCAGCGGAGTGGATTGGAATGGCATGGCATGGAGAAGATAGGATTTGAAGAATTGGAATGGAAAGGACTGGAGTGGAGTGGAATGGAATGGAATGGAGTGGAATGGAGTGGATTGGAATAGAGCAGATTGGAATGCAATGGAGTGGAGTGGAGTTGAATGGAGTAGAGTGGACCAGAATGGATTGAAATGGACTGGAGTGGAAGTGAATGGAGTGGAGTGGATTAAAGTGGATTGGAGTGGACTAGAGTGGAATGGAATGGAGTGGAGAAGAATGGAATGGTATGTAGTGCAGTGCAATGGACTGTCATAGAAATGAATGCATTGGAGAGGAATGGAGTGGACAGGAATGGACTGAAATGGAGTGGAATGAAGTGGAATGGAAAGGAGAAGAATGGAAAGGAATGGGATGGAATGGAATGGAATGAAGTCGAGTGGCATCGAACGGAGTACAATGGAATGGAATGTAACGGAATTTAAAGGATTGGAGTGGATTGGAGAGGACTGGAATGGAAAGGAATGGAACGGAGTAGGGTGGACTGGAGGGGAGTGGATTGGGGTTGAGTGGAGTGGAGTGCAATGGAGAAGAAGGGAGTGGAATGGAATGGAGTTGAGTGGAGTCAAATGGAATGGAGTGGAAAGGAAACGAATGTAATGGAATTGAATGGATTGGAATGGAGAGGAGTGGAGTGGAGTAGAGTGGAATGAAGTGTAATGGAGTGGAGTGGAATGGAGTGGGTTGGAATGGAGTGTAATGGAGTGGAATGGAGTGGTGTCTAGTTGAGTGAAGTGGAGTGGAATGGAGTGGAATGGTATGGAATGGGATGGAATGGAATGGAATGGAATGGAATGGAATGGAATGGAAGATGAGATTGTGCAACTCTGCTTCAAGCCAAGTGAAAGAGTTAGATACTCTCAAAAAGAAGGAATGAAAGGCAATGCCGTGGAATGGAATGGAATGGAATTGATGGGAGAGGACTGGAGTGGATTGGAGTGAACTAGAGAGGAGTGGAATGGAGAGGAACGGAATGGGATGTAATGGAATGCAATCAAGTTGATTTTAGTAGGGTGAATTAGAGTGCAGTGGGATGCGTCGGTATAGAATGGATGCAGTGGAATGGAGTGGCGTGGAGTGGAATGGAATGGAGTGGAATGGAATGGGGTGGAGTGGAGTGGAGAAGAGTGGAATGGAATGAAGTTGAGGTGAATACATTGAAATGGAATGAAGTGTTGTGGAGTGCAGTGAAATGGAAAGGAATGGGGTTGAGGGGAGAGAAGTGGTCAGAATAAGTGGAATGCAGTGGAATGGAGTGGAATTGAAAGGAATGGAAAGGAATAGATTGCAAAGGAATGGAGTGGAGTTCAGTGGATTAGAATGTAGTGGAAAGGAGTGGAGTGGAGTGGAAGAGAATTGAGTGGAGGGGAGTGCAATGGAATGGAATGGAGTGGAATAGAATGGTATGGAGTGGAATGGAATTGAGTGGATAGGAATGGAGAGGAATGGAGGGGAGTGGATTGGAGGGGAACGGAATGTAATGGAAAGTAGCGGAGAGGCTTGGAATGGAATGGAATGAAGTGAAATAGAGTGCAGTGGATTGGAACCGAGTGCAGTGGAATGGAAGGGAAAGGAGAGGAGCGGAATGGAATGGAGTGGACAGGAATGGAAATGAATGGAATGGAGTTGAGTGGAGTGAAGTGAAGTGGAATGGAGTGGAGTGGACTGGAATGGAGTGCAGGTGAATGGAATAGAATTGAGTGGAATGGAAGGGAATCGAAGGGAATGAAGTGGAGGGGAGTGGAACGGGGTGAAATGGAGTGGAATGTAAAAGAATTGAATGAATTTGAGAGGAGTGGAAGGGAATGGAGTGGAATGGAATGGATTTGAGAGGAGTGGAAGGGAATGGAGTGGAATGGAATGGAAATGAATGGAATGGAGTTGAGTGGAGTGGAGTGGAGTGAAATGGAGTGGAGTGGAACAGAATGGAGTGGAGTGGAATGGAGTGGAGTGGAATGGAATGTAATCGACTGAAGTGGATTGGATTACAATGGAGTGTAGTGGAGTGGAATAGAGTAGAATGGAATGGAATGGAATGGAATGGAATGGAATGGAATGGAGTGCAACGGAGAGAAGTGGAAAGGAGTAGAGAGAAATGGCAAACAATGGAATGCAATGGAATGGACTCAAGAGGAGTGGAAGGGAGTGGAATGGAATGGAATGAATGGAGGGTAATGGAGTTGAATGGAGTGGAGTGGAATGGAGCAGAGAGGAATGGAATGGAATGCAGTGGAGAGGTATAGAGAGGAGTGGAATGCAGTGGAGTGGAATTGAATGGAATGGAATGGAGTGCAGTGGAATAGAGTGGAGTGTAATGGAGTGGATTGGAGTGGAGTGGAGTTGAATGGACTGGAGTGGAGTTGAATGGACTGGAGTGGAGTGCAGTGGAATGAAATGGAATGCAATGGAAGGAAGTGGAGCGGAATTTAGTGGAGAGCGGACGAATGGATAGGAGTGGAATGTAGTGGAATGGAACAGAGGGTGGTGGAGTGGAGTGGAATAGAGTGGAGCAGAGAGGAAAGGAGTGGAATGCAATGGAGTGGATTGGAGTGGTGTTAAATGGAATGGAATGGAGTGTAGTGGAATGGAGTGGAATGGAGTGTAGTCGAGTGGAGTGTAATGAAATGGAGTGGAGTGGTGAGGAACATAGTGGACTGGAAAGGAATGGAATGAAGTGGAGTGGAGTGGAAAGAAATGGAGTGTAGTGGAATGTAATGTAATGTAGTGGAGTGGTGTGGAGTGGAATAGAATGGAATCGAGTGGTGTGGAAAGGAGTGGACTGGAATGAAGTGGAATGGAGTTGAATTGAGTGGCATGGAAAGGAGTGGAATGGAATAGAATGCAATAGAATGAAATGGAGTGGAGTGTAAAGGAATGGAGTGGATTGGATTAGAGTGGCGTGGAGTGGAGAGGAATGTAGTGGACAGGAATGGAATGCAAGAGAGTGGATAGGAGAGGAATGGAATGGACTGGAATGGAATGAAATGTAATGGAGAGGAATGGAAAGTAATGGAGTGGAGTGGAGTTCAATGGAGTGGTGTGGAACGGAATGGATTGGAATGGAATGGAGTGGAATGTACTGGAGATGAGAGGAGTGGAATGGAAACGAAAGCAGTGGAGTGGAATGGAGTGGACAGGAATGGAGTGGAAAGGAGTGGAATGAAGTGGCATGAAAAGGGAAGAATGGAATGGAATGGAAAAGAGTGAAGTGGAATAGAATGGAGTCGAATACAATGGAATGGAATGGAGTGGACTGGAATGGAATGGAGTGGAAAGGAGAGGAGCATATAGGAGTTGAGTGGAGTGTACTGTAGTGGACTGGAATACAGTGGCGTGGAATCGAGTGGAATGGAATGGAATGGAATGGAATGGAGTGTAGTGGAGTCGAATGGAAGGGAATGGAGTGGAATGGAATGGTATCTAATGTATGGGGATGGAATGGAATGGAGTGGAGTGGAGTGGAAGGGAGTGTAATGGAATGGAATGGAATGGAGTGGATTGGAGTAGTGTCGAGTGGAGTGGAGTAGAATGGAGTGGAGTAGAGTGGAATGGAATGCAATGCAAAGGAGTGGAATGGAGTGGAATGGAATGGACTAGAATGGAGAAGAGTGGAAGAGAATGAAGTGGAGTGGAGTGGATTGGAGTAGAGTGGAGTAGAATGGAGGGGAGTGGAATGGAAGGGAATGGAGTGGAGTGGAGTGGAATGGAATGGAATTGAGTGGAATGGAATGGAATGGTATGAAGCGGAATGAAATCGAGTGGAGTGAAATGGAGTGGAATAGAATGGAATATGTTGGAGTGGAATGGAGTTCACTGGAATGAAGTGGAATGGAGTGAAATGTAGAGGCATGGAAAGGAGTGGAATGGAATGGAATGGAACAGACAGGAATGGAATGGACTGCAGTGGAATGGAATGGAATGGAATGCAATGGAATGAAATGGAGTTGAATGGAGAAGAATGAAATGGAATGGAGCGGAAAGGAATGGAATTGAGGGGAGCTGATTGGAGTAGAGTGGATTGGAGAGGAATTGAGTGGAATGGAGTGAAATAGTTTGTAGTGGAGTGTTGTGGAACTGAATGGAATGGAGTCGAATGGAATGGAATTGAATGGAATGGAATGGAATGGATTTGAATGGAAAGGAGTGGAAAGGAGTGCTGTGGACTGGAGAGGAATCGAATGGAATGGAGTGGAGTGGAATGGATTGGAACGGAATGGAGTGGAATTGAATGGTGAGGAGTAGAGTGGCGTGGCGTGGAATGTAGTGTAGTGGATTGTAGAAGATTGGAGTGGAATGGAGTGGAATGGAATGGAACGGAATGGAAGATGATATTCTGCCACTGCGTTACAGGCTGAGTTACAGAATGAGAAATTCTCGAAAGAAAGGAAAGGAATGGAATGCAGTGGAATGGAATAGAATGGAATTTCGTGGAGTGGAGTGGAATGAATTAGATTGGAGTGGAATGGAGAGGAATGGAATAGGCTGGAATTGAATGGAATGTAGTCGAGTGAGGTGGGGTGGAGTGGAGTGTTGTGGAATGGAGCAGAAAAGAATTTGATGGATTCGAATGGAGTGGAGTGGAGGTCAGTGCAGTGGAGAGGAATGGGATGGAGTGGAATCAAATCAGATGTAAAGGAATGTATTGTGGTGAGGTGGAGTGGAAAAGACTGGAATGGAGTGGAGTGGAACGAGTGGAATGGAATGGAGTGGAGTGGAATGGAGTGGAATGCAATGGAGGGGAATGGAAGGGAATGGAGTGGAATGGAATGGAGTGGGGTGGAATGGACTGTAATGCACTGGAATGCTGTGGAATGGAATGGAATGGAATGAGAGTAGAAGAGTGGAATAGACTGGAGCGGAGTGGAATGGAAGATAGTAGAGTGGAATGGAATCGACTAGAGTTGAATGGAATGGAATGGCAAGGAATGGAGTGGAGTGGAGTTCAATGGAGTGGAGTGGAGTGGAAAGGAGTGGAAAGGAATGAAATGTAGTAGAGTGGAGTGGAATGGAATAGAATGGAATGGAATGGCATTGAATGGAGTGGAGTGGAATGGAGAACAGTGTAGTAGAATCACGTGGAGATGAGTGAAGTGGAGTGGAATGCAGTGAAGTGGAGTGGATTGGAATGGACAAGAATTGAGAGGAATGGAATGGAATGAAATGGAGTGGGAAGGAATAGAAAGGAATGAAGTGGAGTGGAATGGAATCGAGTGGAGTGGAATGGAGTGGAGTGGAATGGAGTAGAGTAGAGTGGATTGGAGGGACGTGGAATGAAATGGAGGGGAGTGGAGTTTAGTGGAGTTGCATGGAATGCATTGGAATAGAATGACGTGGAGTGGAGTGTTGTGGAATGGAAAGGAATGCAGTGGAGTGGAGTGGAGAAGACTGGAAGGGAGTGGAATGGAGTGGAACAGAGTGGAATGGAATGCAGAGGAATGGAATGGAATGGAACGCAGAAGAGTGGAATGGAGAGGAGTGGAGTTGAATAGAGTAGAATGTATTGGAGAGGAGTGGAGTGGAGTGGAATAGATTGGAATTCAGTGGAGTGGAATGGATTGCAATGGAGTGGAGTGGAATGGATTGGAATTCAGTGGAGTGGAATGGATTGCAATGGAATGGAGTGGAATAGAGTTGAGTGGATTGCAGTTGAATGAAATGGAATTGAATGGAATGAAGTGGAATGGAATGGACTGTAGTGGAATGGAACGGAATGGAATGGAGTTGAGAAGACTGAAGTGGAGTGTAATGGAGTAGAGTGGAGTTTACTGGTATGAAGTGTAGAGGAATGGAATGGAATGGAGTGGAGTCGAGTTGAATGGAGTGGAGTGAGGAGGAATCGAGTTGAATGGAATGGAATAGAATGGAGTGTAGTGGAATGGAGTACACTGGCATGAAATAGAATGGACTGGAGTGAAACGGAATGGAATGGTACGGAATCTAATGGAATGGAATGGAATGGAGTAGTGTGTAGTGGAATGGAGTGGAACGGAATGGAGTGGAATGGCGTGAAGTGGAATGCAATGGACTGGAATTGAAAGGAGTGGAATAGAATGGAGAGGAATGGAGTGAAATGGAATGGAATAGAATGGAATGGAGTGGAATGGAATAGAATGGAGCAGAGTGGAGTAGAATGGAGTGGAGTGGAGTTGAATGGAATATCATGGAATGGAATAGAGTGGAGTGAAATGGAATGGAATGAAATGGATAGGAATGGAATTGAGTGGAGTGGAGTGGAATGGAATGGAATGGAGTGGAGTGGAAAGCATTGACGTGGAATAGAGAGGAGTGTAGTGGAGTGGAGTGGACTGAAGGGAAAAAGAGTGTACCGGACTGGAATGGAGTGGAATGGAATGGAATGCCTTAGAATGGAATGCAATGGAATGAAGTGGAGTGGAGTGGAACGGAGGGGAGTGGAGTGGAATGGATAGGTTTGGCATTTAATAGAATGGAATTGAATTAAATGTAGTGGAGTCGAATGGAGTGGAGTCAAGTGCAGTGGAGTGAAGTGTAGTGGATTGGAATGTAGTGCGGTGGAGTGAAGTGGACATGAATGGAATGGAATTTAATGGAATGCAATGGAGTGAAGGGTAATGGAGTGGAGTGTAATGGAGTATATTGGAGTGGATTGGAGTCGAGATGAATGGACTGCAGTGGAAAGGAGAGGAGGGTTGTGCATTGGAATGAAATGGAATGGAATGGAATGAAGTGGAGTGGAATGGAGTGGAGTGGAGTGGAATGGACAAGAATGGAAAGTAGTGGAATAGAAAAGAGTGGAGTGGAATTGAAGGGAGTAGACAGTAATGGAGTGGAATGGAAAAGAGTGGAGTGGAGTGGAGTGGAATGGAGTGGATTCGAGTGGAGTGGAGTGGAATGGAGTGGATTAGTGAGGAATGTAGCAGAATGGAATGGAATTTAGTGGAGTGGAGTGGACAGAAATGGAGTGGAGTGGAGAGGAATGGAATGTAGGGGAGTGGTGTGGACTGGAAAGAACGGAATGGAGTCGAGTGGAATGCAGTGTACTGGATTGGAGTGGAATAGAGTGGTATACATTGGCATGGATAGGAGTGAAAAGAATGGAATAGAATGGAATGAAATGGAGTGGAGTGGAATGGAATGGAATTGAATGGAGCCGAGGGGATTGGAATGGCGTGGAGTGGAGAGGAATGGAGTAGAGTGGAATGGAATGGAGTGGAATGTAGTGGAGTTGAGTGGAGTGGAATGGAAAGGACTGGAGTGGAAAGGAGTGCAATTAAGTGGCATGGAAAGGAGTGCAATGTAATAGAATGAAAAGTAGTAGAGTGGAATCCAAGGGAGTGGAATATAATGGAATGGAAGGGAGTGGAATGGAATGGAATGGAATTGAATGGAATCGAATGGAATGGAGTGGAATGGAGTCTACTGGAATGGAATGGAATGGAACGGAGCATATTGGAGTGAAGTGGAGTATAGAGTAGTGGAGTGGAGCGGACTGGTATGAAGTGGAATGGAGTAGAACGCAATGGAGTGCAGTGGAGTCAAATGGAAATGAATGGTGTGGAATGGAATGGATTAGGATGTAATGGAATGGAGTGGATTGGAAGGGAGTGGAATAGAAAGAAGATGAATGGAGTTTAATGTACTGGTGTTGAGTGGAGTGGAATGGAATGTAATGGAGTGGAGTGGGGTGGAGTGGAAAAGAATGGATTGGAGTGGCATGGAGTGGAATTGAATGGACTAGAATGGAGTAGAGTGGAATTGAATGGAGTGGAATGGAGTAGAGTGGAGCAAAGTGGAGTTGAAAGGAGTGGAGAGTAATGGAAGGGAATGGAGTGGAATTTAGTGGAATGTAATTGAATAGACTGGAATGGAATGGAATGTTATGGAGCGGAATGGAATGGAATGGAATGGCGTGGAATGCAATGCAATGGAATGGCATGGAATGCAATGGAATGGAATGGCGTGGAATGGAATGGAATGGAGTGGAGTAGATTGGAATGGATTGGAAAGGCATGGATTGGATTGGAATTGAGTAGAGTGGAATGTACTGGAGTGAATTGGAACTATATGGAATGGAGCGGAGTGGAGTGAAATTTAGTGAAGTGTCATGAAATGGATTGGAAAAGAATGGAGTGGAGTCTATTGGAGTGGAGAGGAATGGATTGGAGTGGAATGAAATGGCATGGAATAGCATATAGTGGAATGGAATGGAGATTAGTGGACAGGAATGGAATGGAGTGGAGTGGAATGGAGTGAAATGGAATGAAGTGGACTGGAATGGGGTGCAGGGGAATGCAATGGAATTGAATGGAGTTGAGTGTAATGGAATGGAGTGGAGTGGAATGGAATGAAGTTCAACGGTGTGGAGTGGATTCCAGTGGATTTGAATGGAATGGAGTATACTGGAATGGAGTGGAGTGGAATGGACCGGACTGAAGTGGAATGGGGATGAATGGAATGGAATGAAATAGAATGGAGTGGAGTGCAGATGAGTGGAATGGAATAGAGTGGAATGGAATGGAGTGGAGTGGAATGTTATTGAGTGGAATGGAGTTGGTTGCAATGCAGGGGAGTAGAATGGCGTGGGGTGGAGTGGAGTGAAATGAAATGGAATGGAAAAGAGTGGAGGGGAATGGAGTGGAGTGGAGTGGAATGGAGAGAAATGGAATGGAGCAAAAAGGAATGGAGTGGAGAGGAGTGGATGGAGTGGTATGGAATGGAATGGAATGGAATGGAGTTGAGTGGAGTGGATTGGGCTTGAATGGAGTAAAATGGAATGGAATGGATGGGAAAGGAATGGATTGCAATGGAGTGTTATGGCGTGGTATGGAATAAAAAGTGGTGGAGTGTAATGAAGTGGAGTGGAAATGAGTGGAGTGGAGTGGAATGAAATTAAATGGAGTGGAGTGGAATATAGTGTATTGGAGTCGAACAGAGTAGAGTGAAATGAAGGGGAATTCAATGGAAAGCTGTGCAGTGGATTGAAGTAGAGAGGAATGTAATGAAATGGAGTGGAATGGATTGGAAAGAAATGGAGTGAGGTGCAGTTTAATGGATTGGAATTGAGTGGAGGGGAGTGGAGTTGACTGGAATGGAATGGAATGAAATAGAGTGGAGCAGAGTGACGCAGAATGGAATGGAGTGGGATGGAGTGGAGTCAAGTGGAATGGAATGGAATGGTGTGGGATGGAATGGAGGGGAGTGGGGTGGAATGGAGTTTAGTGGAATAGAATGGAATAGAACGGAGTGGAGTGGAGCAGAATGGACAGGAATGGAGTGAAGTGGAGTGGAATGTACTGGAAGTGAGTGCAGTGGAAAGGAATGGAATGAAATTTAATGGAGTAGAGTGGAGAGCAATGGAGTGGAATGGTGTGGAATGAAGTGGAGTGGAACGGCATGGAAGAGAGTGGAGCAGAGTGGACTGGAATGGAGCGGGGTGGGATGGAGTTGAATGAAGTGGAATGGAACAGAATGTTGTGGGGTGGAATGGAGTGGAGTGGGGTAGAATGGAATTTAGTGGAATGGAATGGAGTGGAATGGAGTGGAGTGGAAAGTAGTGCAGTGGAGTAGAATGCATATCAATGGAATGGAATGGAATGGAGTGGAGTGGAATGGTGTGGAGTGGAATGGACTAGAGTAGAATGTAATGGAATGTAGTGGAATGGAATGGAATGGAATGAAATGGAATGGATTTCAGTGGAATGTAGTCGAGTGGAATGGAGTGGAGTGGAATGGAAGTGAATGGTGTACAATATAATGGAGTGGAGTGCTGTGGAGTGGAATGGAGTAGAATGGAATGGAGTGAAATGGAGTGGAGTGGTGTAGAGTGGACTGCAGGGAAATATATTGGAAGGAATAGAGTTGAGCGGAATGCAATGGAGTGCAGTGGAATGGAATGGAGTTGTATGGTGTGGAGTGGATTCGAGTGGATTGGAATGGAGTGGAGTGGAATGGAGTGGAGTGGAGCGGAATGGAGATGAA